>NW_020623156.1:3312034-3632930 GCF_003573695.1 Papaver somniferum
ACCTAATTTTTTCATACTTCAAATGAAGTGCACTATTTTATTTGCAACTCTATGCATCTTACAAAAAAAAAAAAATCCCAAAGTAAAGAGCCTTTACTTTGGGACGCTCTTAACTCTATTGCAAAATATTAATCTATTGACAAAACTTTATAAAATGATTTTTGGAGCATGCCTTTTTTTTTCTTGTTCTTTTTTTCCTTTTATCTTATCCTGTCTATTACAAAATGCCAATTTGACAGACAACTTTGGAGTGAGTTCCCTTTCTGGCTACTCTCCAGCTTCCTCTATGAGATGTAACCTACTCTCAGATCCCATCCTAGTTGTCTACAAAATTCATTCTCAAAAATAGTACATACTGCATAAACTTTAGAGTACGTACCATTCATATCTACAAATCCAAAGAAGAACTCTTATCACAACATTGTATGCATGTGGTTCATAGTTCTGTACACAATAAATTGGAAATAAAACTGATAATAATTATACATACATAGATAAAGAGGACATCTATCAAATATTATTAAACAAAGAATCAATTATCATAGGTACCTTGAGAAATCGATTCCTTTTTGTCTGATGGCTTCTTCTGCGAATAATGAAATCGCCGGTGCGGTTTGGGGAGAGATTATGGTTAAAGGATGTTTCCTATTGCATTCAGTTACATAGGTCCTCGGTATATGAAACATTAGTTTATGACGCTAAATCCCTTTGTGACCGAAGAAAATGGTTGACCAAGATTTATACATCCTAGCTGTAGGGCACATAATGTATGCTTCTGACAAACATAGAAACAACAGGTAAAACTTTCTCAATCCTAAGATGCAACCAGAGACTAAAATTGCGAACAAAAACTTATTTTTCAGTAATAGCAGATGCTAAAAGAAAATGGTATGGGAGAAAGCCACGTAATAATGGTGGCTAAGTTACTTGGCATTGTGATGTTGCGGTTCAACCGGGTTTCCAATTTACTGTTTTGGAATTACACTGAGTGATTTATTTTCACAAATGAAGAGAAGTATCACTTTAATGTTTTTTGATGTTAAGGCCTAAGTTTGACCATGTTCTCTTGCTGCAGTGGCAAATATATTCGCAGCCACAAATCTTGCCGTAGATGATATATGGCATGCTCGCATGTAAATATATGCTGTACTATATATTAGTACGTATCGAAAACACGTAAGGTTTTGGCTTATTCAAATTCAAATAATTGTGCCATCTGTGCGAGTCGAGCCCACAACTACATGAGTGAAACCATGTGCTCTGCCATTTGAGCTAAGACAGCAATACATAGATCTGTGTGTTCAAAAGATTGAGGATAGCAAGGAAAGAGTATACCTGACGCTGCTCCAAATCCAAGTATAATACTAACAATATTTACAAAAATAATATTCCAGTATTTACAAAAATAACCTCATATGCAACTTACATTGATCAGCTTTTTTACCTTTTCTTGAATAATGAAGACAACACTACCTAGTGTCACCATTTACTGCTTTAAGAGCAAAGCATGCACTATACAATAAGAAGATTGTTTGTAGGAAAAAACTCATGATTAATGAGATAAAAGAAACTGAAACGAAATGTCCCAACATAAAATAAAAAACACAAATTACTCACCGGTCATAATTTGGAAATATTAACGCTTATTGTTTTGAGTTGATAGTTTAAAATAGCGAACCTAGTCCTTTATGGATCAAAGATTATAAGCAGTTGAAACCAAATCTAAAGATGAATGTTACCTTGCATATGGATCCACAAATCTAACATTTACCTGCAAGTAAAAGAAAGATGTACCCTTCAGACGTTCAACACCATCTAGAAGAGGGCATAACTAAAACAACTCAAACGTTCCGGTTTACATTAAAGTCATGGAATCATTACCGATTTCACTGTAATGAAATGGATTTAAGTAACAGTCTATTATTTTATGTTACGTATTCGAATCGTCTAGATTTTTAAATACACGAAATGAACAATTCTTGACGAAAGGTGAAAATAGATACAAACACTACAAATACCACAAAGTGAAAAAAGAAAAGTTGCATTAAATGAGAAAAAGACAAATCGGTAAAGCTTATTGAAGCCAAAGAGATGGCTAAGCTTTTTGAAGCCAGAGAAAATAAGGCAGAGATTTGCTCCATCTCTACGGCTACACCATGAGTTCATGACCTGTCTGGATGTAAACTATGTCATAAATAGAACATCTTTCATCTAACCAAACTTCACACAATAGAAATTTTACACACCTTTCTGGATGAGTAATTGAATTCAGAATGAAAGCTTGTCACATTTCGATTCAAAGCAGTGGAAATTCGGACGAATTCGAATACTAATAGGTATGCGCCCATGATGATTGAGAAAAATAAACTACCCAAATTATCAACGTCAGAGATCTTTTGAATTTTACTCAATCTGCTGATGGAACCACTCAGCAACCATCATTTTTATCATCCGGATCAAATTGTTGGTTGCATGTTCCATCTAGATTCCTCAACTGCATCACTCTCTGCAAACAATAGTGACAAAACTGATTAGGCTGGAGAAACCTGTACAATTTTGTCTTCATGGAGTTCGAAACCATGATAGTGAAGCCATCTAGAATATCTCTCTAGGATCGAAAGATATTAAAAATGGTGAGAATCTAAAATGTCATTCTACTCTCCAGCATAAAGATTAACCTTTCGGGGAAGACCTCCAACGTAACCAAAAAAATGTTGCAGAAACAATATTCTGCATTGGAGAAAAATCCAATGACATTTAATGAATGGTCCAAAACCAAAGTAAAATTATATGAACATGGTCACCTTCATGGAAGAATCCCATCTGAAAGAGGCCAAAATGAAAATACAAGGATCATACTTTAAGCAAAAGACGGTGAATATCATACAAAACAAACCTCTTGTTTACCATGGCGACGACTATGTGCATGCATCTATACTTGACAGTGGCTTCAATAACAATTCCAATGATTTTCTGGATCATAATCATAGTAACTCTGACTCCTTTGATTTTCAGGCCAGCATAGAAGGCCTAGCTTTGCCTGGGAATCCTCGAGTAGATAGAGAATACTCGAGGTCTAGCATTCTGTTATATAATATCGTATTATCTTTTTCAATTCCGATACACAGATAGTGTAAAACATTAGTTCAACAAAAAAAAAAACTTACTTGATATCAGAAGTTAATAAGGTAGGCACACTTTGCATTTGGCTTAAATTCTTAAATGAGTAGCCTTATCTATCTTGACAGAATCCAACTGCCCTCTACATTTTTGAGAGGTTACTGACAGATACATTGAAACAAATTTTAATCTTTGTATATCTGTTAAAATCACATAAGAAACATTACCATAAGTAAAAGGCATGCATGATAAGGGTTATAGAGATAAATGAGAGTGGTCATATACAGACCTTGTTGAGAAATCACAAAATTGTCGTCCATATAACCAAGTTCATTAATATTTTTCGCTGAATTGCAAGAAAATCACCACGAAACGCTGAGTTTTCGTGCATTGGACTGCAAGTATTTAGAAAATGAAAGCCAACAACTTAAAAAAATTATAAAACCTTCTGTTCTACATAGTTGAATTTTTTTATTAATTGTTACATCGAATCCATCATATAACGAAAAGCACTAAGTTATGTTAATAAATACCATCATTTGAGTATACCAAATACAATCAATCGCCAACTGACCCTATAGCAACCTCATTAGCCATTTCCTGGATGTTATTTGCAGGGAATAATAAACTGATTCTCCTAGAAGGTGCGCATCTTCATAGCACAACATAAAGCTTGGATGAAAACCAAGATCCTCAAATTTATCCCTACGTGTTTCACAGATTGTAGTTGGCAATTCTTACGCTTTAATCCTATTAGAATTAAAAAATTGCTGGTTGACAAACCATTTAGGAAAAACTCTGAGACGGAGAATAGAAGCAATACCTCGCCAAATTTGAAATCCACCTGAATACCGAGCTGGTGCAAATATTACTGAGCCTACACCCCCTTACCCTGAAACAGAAAACTGACACTTATGAAATTAGCACCTCACATTTTCTTGCTCTCTTCATAAAACTTTTTAACATGAACCCTTTTTCCCAAGGAAACTGGCTAGCAATGCTAAAAACTCAAAACCTAGTTAATATTGTCATGTGGAGTCTGAGCATGTAAGATCGAGCCAAGAAAATCAAAACAACGCTGGAATTTCTTTCTGAACCGAGCAAAAAACGCAAATTTAAACAAACAGTGCATATATTTTGTGAAAATATAACATCCGATAGTTAGTTTGTCTTCCCTGCCACACAAACAAATAAACTCAAGTGGGTGAACTAATCAGACACTCAACAACTAACATCTGACTAACATCTGAAATGTTGCAACAACGAAAAAGTCACATTGCAGAGAGAATGTATTATACATGGACCAAGATGAGAAAACCTAGTTCAAATACCTGTGGTAATGGTGGAGACTTTTATACAGCTAACCACCTACTACACTTGAGTTTCCAAAATTACCTGAGAAAGCAGGGCTGGCATAAGTTTGTTTGATATGGAACCTTGATAGCTATCTGAAACTAATATATACCGGCAGTTAAACATCCCTGCATGTCAAAATGTTGAATTTCTGATAGATGCAAAAACACGAAAAACTATCTTAGACGGCGAAAACCACGATTCCGAAACAAAATACACAACAAAAATAATGGCAAAAAATTACCAACGCATATGAAACCAAAACATCCAATGATTCCTAACACTTACATAGCCTAGCAAAATACAATGTAACATATACACTCGCTTTATGCCCTGACACGGACAATATAACATCTACTGTTGGTTAAACTTCAACATAGAAGTCACTAACAAGCTGGTTAGGACAAGATTAGGAAATTGATGTAATCCTAAGGGAATTAGAAGTCATCTAGTTCTAAGAAAAGGAAAGACATGTAATAAGTTAATAGGACTAGGAAAAGGAATTCATAGTTCTATATATATATGATCACCAAAGTTGTGGTTGATCATATGAGCAAGATTAGAGCTTTGTGATTAGTTTTGAGAGATTTTATAAACATCAATAAGAGAGTTGTCTTTATATAAGCTAAGTTTCATCTTGCAGTTGCCATTAATTGGTATCAGAGCTTGTTTCTGAGCCATGGAAAACGAAACCACCATTGTGGGTGTAAAACAGTTCACGCCACCATCAATACAAGTTCCAATCCTCAACGCCACAAACTACACAGTATGGGACATGAGAATGAAGGTACTGATGAAAATCTACAAAGTTTGGGAAACAATTGATCCTGGTACATTGGACCCAGACAAAAACAATGTTGCCATTGGATTACTCTTTCAAGCAATACCAGAATGTCTTGTTCTACAAGTTGGTGAACAGGAAACTTCAAAGAAAATTTGGGATGCAATAAAGGCACGTAATCTCGGAGCCGATCGAGTTAAAGAAGCCCGTCTGCAAACCTTAATGTCTGAATTTGAAAGAGTGAAGATGAAAGACACTGATACTATTGATAGCTTTGCAGGAAAGCTATCAGAGATAGCCTCAAAAGCTGCGTCGCTTGGACAATCCATTGATGAAGATAAACTGGTCAAGAAGTTTCTCAACAGTCTGCCAAGATCCAAATACATCCAGATTATAGCTTCTCTGGAACAAGTCTTGGATCTAAAGCAGACAAGTTACGAAGACATAATTGGAAGACTAAAAGCATATGAAGAAAGAATCCTTGATGAAGAAAACAATAGAGAAACTCAAGGAAAAATCTTGTACACAAACTCTTACCAACAAAACTCTGCGACAAGAGGAAGAGGTCGTGGAAGAGGTGGTAGAGGAAACAGAGGTCGAGGAAGGGGAGGAAGGTTTAACTCACAAGATAGAACAACAAGTCAGAATGATCAAAACCAAGGGAAAGAAAAGAAGGATAGATCAAACATTATTTGTTATAGATGTGATAAACCAGGACACTTCTCCTCTGTATGCCCTGAAAGAATACAAAAGATGGAAGAAACAAACAAGAATGAAACAAGGGAAGCAGATACAGCTCTTTTCATGCACGAAGTTGTATTCTTAAACGAAGGTAACCTAATACCAAAGAACTACGAATCAAAGGATGGAGAAGAAGGAATCTGGTATTTAGATAATGGATCCAACAATCACATGATTGGTAAGAGACACTACTTTTCTGAACTCAATGAGAAAATCAAAGGACAAGTGAAGTTTGGGGATGGATCTTCTGTAGAAATTGAAGGGAAAGGATCAATTGTATTTCAGAGCAAGACCGGAGAACAAAAGCTTGTCACAAACATCTACTTCATCCCAAAGTTACAAAGCAACATTCTAAGTTTAGGACAAGCTACAGAAGCTGGATGTGATGTTAGAATGCGACAAGATTATCTAACAGTTCATGACCCAAGTGGAAGACTTTTAGTTAGAGTCTCACGCTCACATAATAGACTCTACAAGATAAGTCTCATGATTGGAAGGCCATTGTGTCTGAATATGAGACTGGAAGATCAGACATGGAAGTGGCACGCAAGGTTAGGACACATCAGCTTTAGAACTTTAAAGGCAATGTCTCAAAACAAGATGGTTCGAGGACCACCACAGATAAATGATGAAGCAAAAATCTGTGAATCATGTTTAGTTGGGAAACAAACTCGTCAAGGTTTCCCAAAAGCAACAACATTCAGAGCCTCAAAGCCATTAGAGCTTATTCATGCCGATTTATGTGTTCCTATTACACCACAAACCCTTGCAAATAACAAATACATATTTGTTATTATAGATGACTTCTCAAGATATATGTGGTCTATTCTTATGAAAGAAAAGAGTGAAGCATTTGACAGATTCAAAGCTTACAGATTATTCAATCCAACAATGAAAAGAGTAATAATGAGTCGAGATGTGGTATTCGATGAAAAAGAAAACTGAAACTGGAAAGAAACTAATGATAGACCAAGTAGGGATCCAGGAATGTTTCACATGACATGGCGTCAAGTAATTGATGAAGGCGAAGGACCCATAATTATCAATACCAATGGAAACAATGATGTTAATCAAGAAGAAGAAGAGAATAATGAAAACACTGAGAATAACGAAGAAGTAGAAGAAGAAGAAGAAGAAGAAGAGATCGATGAAATAACTCAACCCATTCCACTGCGAAAATCAACAAGACATATACAAAAGCCACAGTATCTGGAGGATTATGTTCTTCAAGCTGCAGAAGAATGTGAGATAATGATACTTTCTGTTAATGATGAACCAAGGAATTTTCAGGAAGCAAAGGTCTCGACTAAATGGACACAAGCATGTAGAGAAGAAATTAATTCAATCAACAGAAACAAGACTTGGTTTCTAGTTGATAAGCCAGGTGGGGTAAAAGTGATTGGTCTTAAGTGGATCTTCAAAATAAAACGGAATGCTGATGGTACTGTAAACAAATATAAGGCAAGACTTGTAGCTAAGGGATACGTTCAAGAATCAGGCATAGACTTTGATGAAGTTTTCGCACCAGTTGCTAGATTAGAGACAATTCGTCTCTTAATAGCATAAGCAGCATCAAACTCATGGGAAATTCACTACTTAGACGTTAAGACAACATTCTTACATGGTGAATTGCGAGAAAATGTGTATGTTGAACAACCAGAAGGTTTTGAAGTAAAAGGACAAGAGCATAAGGTTTATAAGTTATCAAAAGCTCTATATGGTATAAGACAAGCTCCTCAAGCCTGGAATACAAAATTAGATCAAATCTTAACAGAAATCAGATATATTGACAAAGGCATTAGCTCGGATCAAGTTTGAAGAAATGAGACAACTGATTGGAGTACAAGATATGTCACGGGTAAGGTTGAAGCTTAACGGGGAGAATGTTGGTTAAACTTCAACATAGAAGTCACTAACAAGCTGGTTAGGACAAGATTAGGAAATTGATGTAATCCTAAGGGAATTAGAAGTCATCTAGTTCTAAGAAAAGGAAAGACATGTAATAAGGTAATATGACTAAGAAAAGGAATTCATAGTTCTATATATATATGATCACCAAAGTTGTGGTTGATCATATGAGCAAGATTAGAGCTTTGTGTTTAGTTTTGAGAGATTTTCTAAACATCAATAAAGAGAGTTGTCTTTATATAAGCTAAGTTTCATCTTGCAGTTGCCATTATCTACACCAATTAGAGACTGCAATTACCCTGTATTCACGTTGAGCTTGCCAGCATTGCTATCAAGATATCTAGAAAAGTATGATCAAATCTACCAAACCACTGATTCTAAAAAGATGATACCATGCTTTCATGTATGCCACTAAGTCCCATAGGAAAACTAAATGATCAATTATAATTTTTGCATAGAAGTATTTAGCTTTAGTTTAATTGGTCAATGCACCCCATTCTTTTGATTTGCAAGTTAAACAAACAAATAACTTTGTTGCGAACATAAAACTACTAATAATAAACCACGGCCACCACAAAAACTACAATTGAGTTGCAATTGCCATGTAGGCTCAACTCCCTAGCCCGGATAATATCCAGGAGAAGAGAAGAGTTCACGCTCTAAAATATGCGGATCCTCACCTTCTAATTTCTTTTGACTCCCAGAAAAAGTGACTGCCGCCGTGATTTTTTATCTTTTGAGACATGAAACTTTAAAATAACTGATTACTTAATCAAGCAAATAATAACTAATTCTTCTTAGTATGATAGATGACCATGACTTATCTAAGCCTCTGATATTGCTACGTAGCTTTGGAAATGCCATCTAAAAAATGGTGCTTTCTGTACCCAGAACATAGCAAAGTGCCTAGATGTATGAAAATAATATGCTCGAAAGGTTGGAGCATGCGTGCACACCTTCTGTCAAACTATGTGGATTATAAGATTTAACTGATAACCGATTACATAGCAACCGTTAAATAAATACAGGGATAAATATTTACATAAGAAAGAGCAGAAACATTAAGTTGCATGTAAACTGTCAGATATACTGGTTTTTCGAGATAATCCTGGTACACATGACAGAATTAGAAGATTCCTCGCGTTAAGAAAAATAAGAAACTAAACCATAACTGAAAGAATAGCAACCCGGAGACTGTAAAATAGCCCAAAGACGTAAGAGGCATTTAAAAAAATATCATAATACTCTGGTTTTCAGTTTATACAGCTATGTTAATCGACAAAGTCGCACTATACTCGATATGTTTCCCGTTTATCTACTAAACATGCATCCAACAACCACATAGCTGACATATTAGATATAAAGGGAAATGACTCATCCATTCAACTATGGTACTATGATAACTCCTATACTAGATACACTGTTTCACTCTTTTACAGTCCAAGAACCAATTGTTTGTTTTACCTACCATTAATAAAAACTATCAAGGGGAAGGAGTCATCGAGGCTTCTTCTTCTATCAGGGGAGGTCGCTTGGCTGATGGTCGTCTGCTCCAAGTGCTCAGTATCATCTACAACCAAGAAAACCCTATCAATTACAGTCTTTTACCATTCAAAATATATATAACACCTTTCAGTCTTGCATTTCAGGTATGAGATATCATTGCGAATTAAAAATGGACTACAAAACACACTTGAAGTTCTCTAATCACCGGCTGGAAAGCACAGCCTTCCCCAGATTCCTAGTTCACAACTACATAGCTGACATATTAGATATAAAGGGAAATGACTCATCCATTCAACTATGGTACTATGCTAACTCCTATCCTAGATACACTGTTTCACTCTTTTACAGTCCATTAATAAAAACTATCAAGGGGAAGGAGTCATCGAGGCTTATTCTTCTATCAGGGGAGGTCTCTTGGCTGATGGTCGTCTGCTCCAAGTGCTCGGTATCATCTACAACCAAGAAACCCCTATCAATTACAGTCTTTTACCATTCAATAGTAAATATAACACCTTTCAGTCTTGCATTTCACGTATGAGATATCATTGCGAATTAAAAATGGACTACAAAACACACTTGAAGTTCTCTAATCACCGGCTGGAAAACACAGCCTTCCCCAGATTCCTAGTTCACTACATTCATGCAACTCAAGTAAAAAATAATTAAAGACAATTGGTTCCAAGCAAATTCTCGCCTCCGCAAGATCTCTGGGACCAAATACTAACAAAGCAACTACTCAAATAACTAATGCCTCATAAACTTCAGTAACAAAACGTGAAGCATAAACAATTGTATATCTACATTTTCCCTTTTTACCGGCAACACCACCCAAATTTTTTCACAACCTTACCTGAAAAAAAAATAACTTCAAACCTTAAACATTGTAACTTTCAACAGATCCACTTTAGATGTATTTGGGGAAAGCTGAAGTCTTTAGCAAAACATGATGATCAAATCACCTAATTTAATAGATTTTAGCCCTAAGAAAACCCCTGTAAATTCACACAGATGGTCCCCTATATATAATATTCGACAAAGATCGACATGACTTCGAGCTGAATATACGTAATGATTTCTGATGAAATATTTTTATCTTATTTATATATACTGATTTTTAATGAAAAAAACGAAATTCACCTGATCACAGTACTACTTATTAACTAATCAAAATATAAACTTGATTACTAACTAAACCCATATTGTATTACAGACTTTCAACTTAATGATTGATTATGTTCAGTTGTCTTTCGATTACTCATTTATTACAATAGTTTCATGAACCTTAGTTGCCTCCATTCTGACCTGATGAGAACCCGCTGTTTATTTCATATGACACTAACTAAAATAAAGCAAACATACTAAGCATGTTTAGGATGAGGATATAGAGTATGCAACATCCTTCAATAATATAAGTTGTGCACACTCTTCAAGTCTTCATCAACATTCTTAGCAGGGCATAAAAGGACAACTTCCATGTTCTTGAGTACTGTTATTTAAGTGAACTAAAGAACAGTGGATAGACCTAACACCATAAGAGTTCTAGAATTAAGTAAAAGGTTTATAGGGCACGATTAGAAATTCTTTTAGGTTCCACAATTGAATTGGTTGGTACATCTCTCGCTTCCACAATTTGATATATTTTATCTCTAAATTCATGCATAAAACCCACCTCATAACCCAGATATACTCCGAAATAGATTCAGAACCACATAACATGGTATTAGCAAATGTACAACATTCAGAAATTAACTGAAACAAATACCGAGCTATGTTATAGCATTTTCCTTACTGATATGTTTTGTGATGCCTCTGTTTGACATGTTCTTGAACTTCTATAAGTTGCACAGTTTTGACTTGGCCCAATTGTCTCATATTCAAGTGAACTGCCGGAGTAAAATAAGTAAACTTGTAGGGTTAATTCAAGGAAATTTGAAACGATCTAAACCAAGTCAGGGCAGAATTAAAACCATAGTTCTACAATGCTTGAACCAATATAGCTTAATTGATTGCTACGTCAATACTTTGTGGGACGCAGACACTAAGAGATCACATCGAACATAAGAATTAAATCAAAAGTCTTTTATATCCGTTGGTAGTTCTCGTTGATAATTAGACAACATGGAATTTACTTGAGGCTCAAACATTACCTCAATAATGTAATGCAAATATTCCATGGGCTTACTCAGATCTAATTTACTCTGAGACAATTTTAGCATCTTCATAAATGAAGAGGCACTTTGAAAACTCTACCTCTAAGCTGAAACCAAAACTTTTGTCATCCTACAAATTCGAAACCGAATTACAAAGTAAGATTACCCACATAGAAAAACAAAAGAAACTACAATTCATTATTTAAAACTTTGCAGTGAGTTAACCAAAAACCTTCAAAACATAATTGAATTATGCAATCAGGCTGTTACGGTTGAGATTAATTTGAAGTTCATCGAGTGTAACTCCTTTCACATGTGATCTAACTGCTCCATGTGTTTTTTAAGCCACCAAAAACTTGCTTGCAGGTCTATATTTGGCCTTCTCCACTTTGAAGGGAAATAACTTTATTAAGTATGGGATGGGATTATTAGATTTTCAAAAATAAAGAAAGGAAGAAATTTTAATAGAACCTCTAAATAGTAACAGAAATCTTTAAATAATAACAGAAATTTTCGAAATCTCTAAAACAGAACCAAACCCAGCTAACCTGAATTCCTTGGTAAGCATTCAATAGCAATATCTTTGAGCACCTCTGCTCTAACGGTGTAGGCATGGAAAATCACCTCCTATACTAACAAATTTCCAGCACAAACAACGACGGTCAGGAAAGTCCATTGCCCATAAATCGATACACCTCCATGTAAGATATAACAGGTACTGAGAAACACAATTAGCTGCAAAAACCCTCTAGGCTAAATCATTCCACTCGGTCAGCATATTTACCCCACTTTATGGAATCTGATACATCTTCCAACTTGCAAGGTTGGCAAAAAAAAAAAATTGTTCCAAATATTGATTGCTATTGTCGTTGGTTGTTAATCAATCTAAAAGAAAAAAAAATCAATTTACCAAAAAATTTGCAAAAACTATTGACAGAATTCAAAGACAAACAAAAACTACTAAAACAAACAAATCAAAATCATATAATCAAATAACCTCGTAGGAAGATAACTTACCTCTGATTTTGCATAGACTGTTTCAGCACAACGATCTTCCAAAGACTCTTATTAGATAACTAAGAGAGAGGGGAGAAACCCTAGAGTTTAATATATGGTAAAACTCGAGTTTAAAATGTGTGGCCCCCTATCATTCCTAGCCGTCCAAGTCAAACGAAATCCGGGCGATAAGGACCGCGAGATGACCCTTTCCGGCCAATCCTGTCCACTCTTTGACTCTTTGATCAAGGAGTCAATTACCACGTCTTTTTGTAACTATGATAAGAAGTCATCTATATTGGTTTTATTTTTCGTTATAAATTTTAATTAACACAAATCCATTGGATTATCCGCACCCAATCTGTGCATCCATGCATCCATTGGATGCGGATGTCAAATTTGAAATCCGTGCTAAATTGAATTGGATGCGGATGAGATAAAAACCCGTACATACCGGCCCATGCTCACCCCTATCTAGGGCTGCGTCACATCATACAGTTTGGTTTTCTGGCCCAACCATGCATATCGAAACCTATAATTTCGGCTTTACAGCTTTTGGTTTGGTTTTCGGCCCAACCATATTTGAAACTGATAAATACTTTTCACAACCGACGACTACCATTAGCAAATTTTGATTTGGTTCAAATCTGAGCCGAAGTGATCCGACTAAACCATTAGCAACGTTTAAAGTATCTTCAATTTCGTGGTGATTATCTCTAATGAACTGACCAAATTCATTCCAAAATAATTAAATTGGTTTTATGTAATTGCATTAGGAACCACCTGTTAGAGCATAGCTCGGTTGAATCCACCAAGCATTGGTATGTCAAGTTTGGTTGTCATATTTTAGTGAATCAAAACTCATTTAAGAGTCGCTCGATTATGTACTAGAGTCAACTTCGTATAGGTTAGCTTGAAAGTATTAGGATACGAGACATTACAAGTATTGCGAAGACTTGAAGAACTGAAGAAGTAAGAAGCTACAACGACAACATCATCCTTCCACTTGAGGTTAGTGATATTTGACTTGAACTGTTTCATTCCCTAACGTATTTTTCAAGTCGTGCATATTGAAAGCGAAACTGCGAAGCATGAACACTATAGATAGACATAGTATTAAGGAATACAATATGAAGTTTATTGCTTAACCATTAAACTTTGTAGATAAGACATCGACATAATCGTTCAAATGCTATTGTGATTATGTATGGGTATGAGGTGAGGATTTCATCCTAGGAAACAATGTTTTACATGTGTTTTAAGGAAGTAAGTTCATAAACTTGTTTATGAATCGAAAAGGAAATCGCCAGGCATTATTGGGATTGTTATTCATTGCATATATTGTGAACATCCAATACGTGTGATTTAGTATAACCGCTCACGACTTGTTTTTGTTCTTGGTAGAACTATTCACAAATGCCTGACTTATGTATTGGTATGACTTTTATTAGTGAAACCGATCTTAAGTAATCACCTGAGATGGTATGATCGAGTTTGTGTTTTGTTGAACCGAATATGGGTAAAGGGGAACCGATCCTATGAAGAGGTGCAACACATCACAAAGGGGAATCGATCCTTGTATGAGGTGTATCAAGTTTGTAGCAGAAAGGGGAACCGATCCTATGGACATGTGCAACACGTTTTTAGGCAAAGGGGAACCGATCCTATGGACATGTCCAGCACATATGAGTTAGATACCATACATATGTGGGGAACCGATCCTAGTACCTCGTCAACCGAATTTTGGAAAGCTAGTGTGACTATGCACAATACTCACATGGAGGTAGGACCGAAACTTGTTTTGGTAGAACCGTTAAACCCATGATTTAGGATTGAGTGTTTCTTATTCAATCGCATAGTTCTTGAAAGTCAGATGAACCAATTCTAAACTTGTTTGGAAGTGTGGAAAATAGGTTTTAAGGTTGTAAGTATGAAAGAGGACTTACAAAGTAAGGATTTCAACATACTTTGAACACGTCCAGTAATGTTTATCTTTTATTGTTCAAAGTTATTCCTTAATAGCTACAGGAAGAAAATCTCAGGATCGAAATATAAATAAGTTAATAATCTTTTAGTTAAGGTTGTTAATTTTATTTTAGGAAAATGAGAATTAGTAATGTGCATTTACTAGTTGAGATTTTCCAAAGAGATTTCGGTTTATTTTGGACAGAGCATTTCCAGGAATTATAAAAACCGAATTTGGAATATATTGAATATCTTTGAGAATATTTTTGGTTTTGGAAATTCCTTGGTGTCCAAACTTTCTTGTCTATAAATATTTGAAGTTTTCATTTCTAGCAAACTAATCCTTCATGACAGCAAACTTCCTCGGTTATGTTGTTACAGGTGTAGCCGCCTATTCGGAGAGGAGAGTAACCTAATTAGGCGGCCGCTCAGTTTAAAGTCTGCTTTGAGATTGAGAAGCTCTACGAGTACCGTTGGTGAGAAACTAGATAATTGCGGTTTATCTTGTATTTTCGATTGATTAGATTGACTAACGGTGGTTGAACTTTGATTGCACCTAGTTTGTTTTTGCTTGAGAATCTTCTCTTCTGATATAAGATTCACTCAAACTAGATCGAAGTTTCGACAGGGATCTTTAGACTGCTGTTAGTGCTAATCCATTGTTAACATACTTCGTTCTGTGCGTGATTGATCACAAGAGATTCAAGTTGTTGTGTGCAGGTGTTTATTGAAGATCTAAGAAGACTTGAAGACAAATAAGATATTGAAGATTTCTGATTTGGGGTTCATAATCTTTGGTGTGTATAATATTTGTTTCGGTATAAGAGGATCCAACTATAATCAGTTTATCCTTGTGGTAGATTGTATTGATTAGTTGTGTAGATCGGCATCAATACAATTCTTTGTGATTAAAAGTATTGATTGAAAAATCTTAACAATTACCTTTGGTGATTGAACATAAGATAGATCTAAGAACCTGACGAAGGAGTTTATGTTAAGATAAACATAAGAGATTTTGTCCGACTGACATCACTTCGTTGAATAGAGTTGATACCAAATAGATTTGTTGTTCCTTTATTGTTTGGAATACGAACCAAAGGAATTGTTCCAAGTACGTGACTTATTCATAAGTTGGAGGTGTGGGAATACAGAAGGAACTAGGTGAACTACAGGTTTAGTTACTTGGTCTCAACTATACGAAATTAGGTTTAATATTGTGTAGCGGCTTAATCCTGAGAGTATTCAATTCTGGACAAGGTCCCGGGGTTTTCTGCATTTGCGGTTTCCTCGTTAACAAAATCTTGCTGTGTCATTTACTTTATATTTTCGCATTATAATTGTTTTATTATAATTAAAGTAAATTACACAAACGTTAATTCCTATTTACTTGATAAGAAATCCTATTGTGCTTGGTTAAGTCCGAACCTTTTTATCAAGTAAACATACTTCGTTGTTGTATTGTCTCGATCTCGTATCCATAGACGATCACACGAAGTGTGAACCGGTTAGTTGCATTGTCTCGACTCAGTCCATAGACAATCACTTTCGGAGAAAGGACTTATAGGTAGGAAAAGTTTTAGCTTGAGGTATATTTAGTTACCCTCGCCTTTTTAATTGGTATCAGAGCAGGTAAACATGAAAAGATCTAACAATCTGTGTTTGGTGCGATCCAACCTATAAGAATTTAATCTAATGGTCGATTCAGTTAACGTAATGGCAGTATTTGACTACTTTATAAGATCGTGGTGGAAAACACGCATGAAGTATGTAACACTTTTATTCCTAAACCTGTTAGGAATTATGCTTATGTATGTATTGAGTGACTTACATAATCCTTTGGCTATCATAGGATTGTATATCATTATTGTGAGTAACAATGATACAATGGCCTATGTAACATGTTGTATCTTGAGAATGCATAAGATTCTTCTCAAAATTCTTATGAAAAACGGCTATTGTGTTCTGGAAAAATCAGGAATCTTAAATATATTTTGGATGGCCTACCAAAGTATACACATGTACATTTTCAGATCAAGAACTGTCAATGTTTCGCTTTCTAGGATACGGTTTTGGAAAATATGTGATCCTGTAAATGAAGCAAGTGATCTTTTGAAACGACACTGGGTATATGATTCTGATGGTTAACAAATATCATATCTTTTTCAAATTTATCTCTGTTAATAAAAGAGTAAACAGGTTTTTGGACAAAAACATGGAATCAATCCGAAACAAAGATCCAGACCATGAAAAACCGGTTTTCCAAAAGAAAGACCTAGATACAAAATCGGAATTGTTTCCCTACAAATCATGGTTTCCGGTTTTGAGAATATTTCCTAAAACTAGTTATTTCCGGTTTTTGATATCAAGTCTTCCTATAAAAGATAATCTCTTACTATGTGTTCAAACATATTGGGGAAGATTGGTCAAAGCCGTAACTAGGGTTTATCATATTTTTGCAAGTATGAGAAAAAGAGAATCAAGAACCAAATCCGCGAATAATCGGATCAGAATTGAAGATATTGATGAAATCAGATTTCCTAATAGTATTGTCAACAAGCATGATTTAGCTAGTTTTGTTGACAGCTCCTATTTCCGGAAATACAAATTTCTCAAGAGAATGGATTTTACCACTGAAAAGAAATTTGATTCAGATGTCAAAGATAAGGATTATGTGAAATTTGTTCAAGATTGAAACTGGGGAACACTTTTTGATTTTGAAAAATATTCACCTGATATGGTAAGAATTTTTTATGTAAATATTCATAATATTGATCATAAGAAACTTTCCTTTGTTACACTTGTTGGTCAAGGAATCTACTATGTTGATCGTAAGACAATATATAATGTTATTAATTACAATGAGGGATGTAGTCACTTGATTACTGGAGTTGAAATTGAACACGATACCATTTCATCACATCTCATTGGAAGATCAATAGAATGGAAAAAAGGTAGATTGCCAACAAAAGATATACCCTTCCACCTACGGGTATTTGGTAAACTTGCTTTGGCTACCCTATTTGCAAGTACAAGAGATAAGTCTGTTTGGGACAAAGATTTTGCAGAATTTGTTTATTTTCTGTTGAATGGAGATCCTGAAATTGATATTTGTGGGATTATTTCAGTCAAATGATAAAAATCTCAGATTCTATTGATTCCTCAGGAATAAAGAGTCCTATAGGCTTTCCCTGTATAATTACAGAGATTTGCAAATTCATCCCAGGAGATGAAGTAAATGATATGAGAAGCATTACGACTGTCTCCAATAAGACTATAAGTCAAATGATTGGAGGATAATCCAGTAATAAAATGGGTGTTAAGAGAATTTCACCAAATTCCTACAGAAAGTCTCTTCTTGTTCATCTTGAAAATCTTGGTAAACAACTTGATTGTTTTCAGAAAAAACTGGGCTTTGCTGCTCAAAAAGATACATAAACTCTTAAAGGAATTCAAAAATTTGAATCAGAGTTTTGGGATCAAGAATCAAAAAATTGAAGAAGAGAGACAAAAAGCACTTGATCTCGAGGAATGTTCATCATAATTATCAAGTTAAAAAGGGAATAAAATAGACAAAGGATCATGAGGGGTTTTGGTAGAAACAATATGTGAAAAATTCACAGTATGTTGAATCGGTTTTGGTTTAGCATAAAAGCATATGTGTTTCAAAGGTTTTCAACTTTTGCTTGCAATTGTTAAAACCGATTTTCAACCTTTCTCTGGTAAAGGTTGGTTGTTATTATTCTTTTGTTTTGCATAAGAATGACAACATAATGATATTTCGATATCAACTCCCTGGAAGAATATGCAAACGTATTGGAGAAGTGGATGTGAAATTTGAGGTAACAATGTTGTTAGTTAATTGTTTTCCTGTTTAAGAAAAGCCTGATTTTATTTCATATATATTTTGCTTTTGCTAAACAAAATTTCGGTACAATTGATGTTCTATTCCATTACGTGTGTATGGATGTGTGTGTGATTCAATTGGTTCCGGTGAAGAAAAACTATTGTTATCTTGCTTTAATGTGTGGTATAAATTATTTAGGCTTACAATATTTCGGTGCAATTGCGGTGTTTTAATGCTTATGTTGATTCAATTGCTTCCGGTTGAGGTGAATAATTTTGCAAGTTGATTTATTTGGTTTGTATGAATTATTTATGGCTTAACGAAAGAAAAGGTTTACGGGATGGATTGTTTAGTCCAATTCGATTCCTGATAACAGAAGCTAAGTTTATCTTAGTTAAACTTATCAAAGTGGAGGTTTCGGTTATTCAAGTCTAATCAAATTCCTTAAAAAAAATGCTAGTTAACTAACCTAGTACTTGTCTTATTTAAAATCGAAAGGTGTAAGTTATATGGATAATTAGAACCTGATGAGAAAAATAGAGTTATCTTTATTTTGGTATTATCGAATGAAGCGGTTGTATTTGTACAATCGGTTTAGCAAAGGGACTAAGTTGCTTAGTTGATTTTTGGTTTGCTAAACTAAATTGGGAAAATTGCTTCGGGCAATTGTTTCCTTGATAACGTATCAAAACAAATTACTTTGTAGTTTCGGTTTTGATATTGGTTATCTCAAATGGTGTGTGGAACCCTCGTTCTTAACTCTATAGGTTTGCAAGTCTATTTTGAGATTTGTAAGATTCTTTTCGTGTTGTCCTTTATTTTTTCGTTTCTCTGTCATTTTGTGACAAAAAGGGGCAGAAATATATGGAGTAAACAAGTGATACTGGTATTGATTTTATATTGATCGGTATCACTAAGGAAAAGAAAATTTGTGCTTAAACGTTTATCTAACGAAAGAGTGAAAGCATAAACTAAGGGGGAGTAGCATATCATATTAATTGGTATAACAAAGATGTGTGTATTGATGAAATCTACCTATTTCGCCTTTAGGGGGAGTGTTAGCCTTGTTATTATAATGTCAACAACGACATTTAAAGGATTTAATGAATGCAGGTTATTGTATTGTTGAATTCGGGAATCAAGCGTATGTGTAATGAATTCTTGTAATTGGTTTATCCATATGACTGTAAGAGTTTTGTCACTAAAATTGACAAAGGGGGAGATTGTTAGAGCATAGCTCGGTTGAACCCACCAAGCATTGGTATGTCAAGTTTGGTTGTCATATTTTAGTGAATCAAAACTCATTTAAGAGTCGCTTGATTATGTACTAGAGTCAACTTCGTATAGGCCAGCTTGAAAGTATTAGGATATGAGACATTACAAGTATTGCGAAGACTTGAAGAAGTGAAGAATTAAGAAGCTACAACGACAACATCATCCTTACACTTGAGGTTAGTGATATTTGACTTGAACTGTTTCATTCCCTAACGTATTTTTCAAGTCGTGCATATTGAAAGCGAAACTGCGAAGCATGAACACTCTAGATAGACATAGTATTAAGGAATACAATATGAAGTTTATTGCTTAACCATTAAACTTTGTAGATAAGACATCGACATTATCGTTTAAATGCTATTGTGATTATGTATGGGTATGAGGTGAGTATTTCATCCTAGGAAACAATGTTTTACATGTGTTTTAAGGAAGTAAGTTCATAAACTTGTTTATGAATCGAAAAGGAAATCGCCAGGCATTATTTGGATTGTTATTCATTGCATATCTTGTGAACATCCAATATATGTGATTTAGTATAACCGCTCACGACTTGTTTGTGTTCTTGGTAAAACTATTCACAAATGCCTGACTTATGTATTGGTATGATTTTTATTAGTGAAACCGATCTTAAGTAATCACGTGAAATGATATGATCGAGTTTTTGTTTTATTGAACCGAATCTGGGTAAAGGGGAACCGATCCTATGAAGAGGTGCAACACATCACAAAGGGGAATCGATCCTTGTATGAGGTGCAACAAGGTTGTAGCAGAAAAGGGGAACCGATCCTATGGACATGTGCAACACGTTTTTAGGCAAAGGAGAACCGATCCTATGGACATGTGCAACACATATGAGTTAGATACCATATTGTGGGGAACCGATCCGAGTACCTAGTCAACCGAATTTTGGAAATATAGTGTGACTATGCACAATACTCACATGGAGGTAGAACCAGAACTTGTTTTGGTAGAACCGTTAAACCCATGATTTGGGATTGAGTGTTTCTTAATCAATCGCATAGTTCTTGAAAGTTAGATGAACTAATTCTAAACTTGTTTGGAGGTGCGGCAAATCTCTTTCAAGGTTGTAAGTATGAAAGAGGACTTACGAAGTAAGGATTTCGGCACACTTTGAACACTACAGTAATGTTTATCTTTTATTGTTCAAAGTTATTCCTTAATAGCTACAGGAAGAAAATCCCAGGATCAAAATATAAATAAGTTAAGAATCTTTTAGTTAAGGTTGTTAATTTTAGTTTAGAAAAATGAGAATTAGTAATGTGCAATTACTAGTTGATATTTTCCAAAGAGATTTTCGGTCATTATTTGGGACAAAGCATTTCTAGGAATTATGAAAACCGAATTTGGAATATATTGAATATCTTTGAGAATATTTTCGGTTTTGGAAATTCCTTGGTGTCCAAACTTCCTTGTCTATGAATACTTGAAGTTTGCATTTCTAGCAAACTAATCCTTCGTGACAGCAAACTTCCTCGGTTGTGTTGTTACTGGTGTAGCCGCCCATTCGGAGAGGAGAGTAACCTAATTAGGCGAAATCTCTTACTGCCGCTCAGTTTAAAGTCTTCATTGGGATTGAGAATCTCTACGAGTACCGTTGGATGGAAACTAGATAATTGCGGTTTATCTTATGTTTTCGATTGATTTGATTGACTAACGGTGGTTGAACTTTGATTGCACCTAGTTTATTTATGATTGAGAATCTTCTCTTCTGATATAATATTCACTCAAACTAGATCGAAGTTTCGACATGGATCTTTAGATTGTTGTTAGTGCTAAAGACGATCTTGTGATAATCCATTGTTAACAGACTCCGTTCTGTGCGTGATTGATCACAAGAGATTCAAGTTGTTGTGTGAAAGTGTTTATTGAAGACCTAAGAAGATTTGAAGACAAAGAATATATTGAAGATTTGTGATTTTGGGTTCATAATCTTTGGTGTGCACAATACTTGTTTCGGTATAAGAGGATCCAACTATAATCGGTTTATCCTTGTGGTAGATTAGATTGATTAGTTGTGTAGATCGGCATCAATACAATTTTTTGTGATTAAAAGTATTGATTGCAAAATCTTAACAATTACCTTTGGTGATTGAACATAAGATATATCTAAGAACCTGACGAAGGAGTTTATGTTAAGATAAACACAAGAGGCTTTGTCCGACTCACATCACTTGGTTGAATAAAGTTGATACCTAACAGATTTGTGTTCTTTTACTGTTTGGAATATTAAACAAAGGAATTGTTCCAAGTACGTGACTTATTCATAAGTTGGAGGCGTGGGAATACAGACGGAACTAGGTGACTATAGGTTTAGTTACTTGGTCTCAACTATACGTAGTTAGGTTTAATTTTGTGTAGCGGCTTAATCTTGAGAGTATTCAATTCTGGACAAGGTCCCGGGGTTTTTCTGCATTTGCGGTTTCCTCGTTAACAAAATCTTGTTGTGTAATTTACTTTATGTTTCCGCATTATAACTGTTTTATTATAATTAATGTAAATTACACAAACGTTAATTCCTATTTACTTGATAAGCAATCCTATTGTGTTTGGTTAAGTCCGAACCTTTTTATCAAGTAAACATACTTCGTCGTTTTATTGTCTCGATCTCGTATTCATAGATGAGCACATGAAGTGTGAACCGATTAGTTGCATTGTCTCGACTTAGTTCATAGACAATCACTTTCGGAGAAAGGAATTATAGGTAGCAAAAGTTTTAGCTTGAGGTATATTTGGGTACCCTCGCCTTTTCACCACCCATATTTATTTTATATTTAGTTAAAAGAATATATGTCTGGTCCAGTTGTAATTTAGGTTCATCCTTAACTTAGCGATACAGAACCTCCATATATTAATAATCTCTACATATTGATACAAAATTATAGCCCTGATGTGTAAAATCTTACATTTATCAACCTCCCTATATTAGTGAGCTCCATATACCTATAATTTTGTGTTTTCCGGAGAGTATCAATATAGGAAGGTTCTAATGTAGTAATTAAGGGGTCCTCACTCTTTTTTGGATAGACATTAACAGGATGGACTACGAATATTTTATGGGCTTAAATCTTTGTCTAAGAGCCCAACTATTTATCTTGTTTAAGTTGGGCTATAATTTGTTGGCTAAAAAATCATGGGGACTCCACAACCTCCCCCATGCAGCAGTAAGCTGACATTTTTGCATATCTCAAATTTCTGCACTCTGGGCTGAATACCGAAAGGCTACTGGTAAACTACATGCTCTACACCAAATTGAGAAATTTGTAACACACAAGTATCACACTTATAAGTGTAACAAAGTTTGTCACGCTATTATGTGTAACAACTGTAGTTGCAAGAAATCCTACACTACACCCCTCATATGATTTCGTTATTACTCAACTCATTTTTAGGTTTACACTCTTAATTTTATTGATCAATTTTTGAATGTTCTTACAAGAAAAGATAAAGAAATCAAGAATGACCTCTACTCTAGACTTTCTTTCTCCTATTTACTTGTTTCTTACTCAAAAAGATCTCTCTCCTTATCTTTACAACTTGAACGACTATTTATAGGGAAATACATAGTGGATAACATCTAATCTGTCCTTTATTTTCGGGTATGGTTTGCGACATTCTCGCAACCTTACAAATGTTAATTTCGCAAGCTTTCTAATTTTCGCAAAACTATCACATCTTTCTCGTGATTCTAGCTGACATCGTTTATCCTATCATTTCTGAAATTGTTCTGCGACGCTGTTGTGTTGTGCAATTGAGAATTTCGCTGAGACATTATCATTGCGAGATTCTGATCCTATATCTTGCCTCTTCTCATATCTTCTCTGCAAAGTAGAGAATGATGTGAGAAATGCCGCAGCTGTTCATCTCTTCATATTCTGCATTTATCACACGTATTCTTTCTTCCATCTGTTTCTTGACACGTCTTCTGTAACCGCTACTTTTCAACCGTTCACATCTTTTCATCTTAATGATGTTTATTTCTTCAAGTAAAAAACTCTCCTTTATATACTCTTCTTACTCTTCTTTCCACTTTCTTTTTACTTTCTCTTCTCTTTTTATCATCTCTGCAACTCTGTTATTCTTCTGCAAGTTCTGCTACTGTAATTTTTCCCCCTTCAATCTTCTTACTTTTTATTCATTCCCATACTCTATATTCAAATATGGATCCAAGTGGTCATAGACATGAGAAGAATTTAAAGGATGTCCAAAAAGATCTTGCTGATAAAGGTTTCACACTCTCTACCATTCTTGGTGAAAATGCCAAATCAATTCTTTCTGTCAAACTTTTCTCTGATCAGTACTGTGATGATCAATCAATCATAATTTCGCTAGGTCAGATTCTCGCAGGTCTCCCTATTCCTCTTTAAGACCCATATCTTCCTTTATTCTATGAAATTCTCGCTCACCCAGGATTTTCGAGAGTTATCTTCCAACTGAGTGGGGATTGCATCCGTTTGATGCTAGAGTTTGCTAACCGTGGTGGTGGTAAAGGATCTATGTACTCCAAAGAAGTTAGGGATCCTAAATTCGCAGACCTAGAGATAATCGCTGAGAAATACACAGAGCGAGTTTCTTTGAGAACTATGAACTTATCTCCATGAAGAAAGAGAATACTCCCTGGGGTATTCGCTTAAAAAGGAAAGATAACATTGATGAATCTAAAATTCTCATGAAAGATATTGACTGGCACTCTGGTAAAAACACAACTCCTCGCCAATCCAAAGATGATAAATGGTGTGTTTTTCCTTTAATGCTAAAAGGACCTTACATTGCTGGGTCAAATGTTCTTTCTACGAATCTCGCTGCTTATCAACCTTGGGTTTTCTCTTGGCCCTAGAAGGAGAAAGAGGTATGTTTCTTCCCATTTAGTTCACTTTACATTTCTTTATTTGTCTTTATTATTTTGTTCGCTAACTCATGTGACATTCTGCAGATCCAAAAACTGAAAGATAGTTATAACAGGACTGGGAAAGCTAGTACTCTGTTAGCTCTTCGTTCATACACAGATGAGGTAAAATAAAATTCCTTATGATTTTAAACTGTATACTGTTGCTTCCATTTCTTATTTCTATCTGTGTGTGAAGATTATTGCTGAAATAGAAGAGCCTGCTGATGTTGCGAAGACTGGTGATAAAGGTAAAGGTGTTCTTCGCAGAGAAAAATCAACTGCTCCTCCTTCAAAGAAAAGGAAAGTACGTTCTTCTTCTCCTTCAAATCTTCCTCCTCAAGAAAATTTCGAAAGTGACAAAGATGATGAGGACAATGATGATCTTGTCTCAAGTGAATATTTTCCACCTGAATCTTCTATGGCTAAGCTCTCTGGCCTCTTATCTGATTCTCTGCAAGGAATGGGAGATAGCCAATTCGCCAACACCTGCAAGGCTCTCGCTACACTTTGCGATGTCCCTTTGCTGGATGGTGATAGTTCTCTTCATGGATTTTCTAGATCAGTGACTCCCAATTTTTGCATATCTCAAATTTCTGCACTCTGGGCTGAATACCGAAAGGCTACTGGTAAACTACATGCTCTACACCAAATTGAGGAATTTGTAACACACAAGTATCACACTTATAAGTGTAACAAAGTTTGTCACGCTATTATGTGTAACAACTGTAGTTGCAGGAAATCCTACACTACACCCCTCATATGATTTCATTATTACTCAACTCATTTTTAGGTTTACACTCTTAATTTTATTGATCAATTTTTGAATGTTCTTACAAGAAAAGATAAATGAATCAATAATGACCTCTGCTCTAGACTTGCTCTCTCCTATTTACTTGTTTCTTACTCAAAAAGATCTCTCTTTTTTTCTTTACAACTTGAACGACTATTTATAGAGAAATACATAGTGGATGACATCTAATCTGTCCTTTATTTTCGGGTATGGTTTGCGACATTCTCGCAACCTTACAAATGTTAATTTCGCAAGCTTTCTAATTTTCGCAAAACTATCACATCTTTCTCGTGATTCTAGCTGACGTCGTTTATCGTATCATTTCTGAAATTGTTCTGCGACGCTGTTGTATCGTGTAATTGATAATTTCGCTGAGACATTATCATTGCGAGATTCTTATCCTACAACAACCTCTAAAAGTGTGACTTTAATTCGAGACTAGTTTTACTTTTATTTATGTTTATTTTGTTACACTTTTTGGTGCGACAACATTGTCAGTTATTTTTTTTTAATTAAGAAGAAAATAAAAAGTAAATTGAAATTAAATAAAACAAAACAAAAACAAAAAATACCACGTCCCATCTTCTTCCCGTCTCGCCAACTCCGCCTATCAGTTATCTTTTTTATTTTCTCCTTCAAAGAAAAGTTCTCTCTTTCCTCTATAGAAAAATCATATCCAAAGAAATCGAAATGTATGCTCTTATACCAACTGTGATGGTCCGGAAATGTTTTCGCTTCCGATCGGCCGTAGAGTTCGGTCAATCGACAAGTTCCAAATTCTCTGAGCTGCCATTTAAGATGCACGAATTGAAAACCAGTTTGTAAACAAGAGTAAAAGTCATGCTATTATTAAACATAACAAAAGAAGTTTCATAAACATAAACCAGTCAAACAAAAACTGTGGCTACAGGATATGAGACATGAAACCATTTAAACATGACCCACACTTATTAATTAATATACTCTTTTTACAAACAACAACAAGACAGTATCAATTTTCACAAACTAAAACAATAGGAGAATATTATATCCTTTTTTCAAAAACCAACAAGATACATATGAATATATATGAACACAAAGTGATGTACTCACTTTGACCCCAAAAGATCAATGCACCAAGCTTAAGAAAGCTTACTCCCTCAAGTCTCCCTTAAACTCTGTGGAAAATAAAACAAAACAAAAGGTTGAGCCACAACCCAGTAGAGAGTTAACGATACGATAACACAAGTATAAAGAATGGCCAAATACGATAACGATAGGATATCAAATCGAATAAAGCATAAACAATGCTTTAAGTTGTTGAGAACATCCAAATCGAAGTATCAAAGGCTTTACAAAGCCAATACACAATCGAAAACATCTTAAATAAGTGAGTTTGTAATAATCTACTATGAGGGTCTGAATAACCAATTGTCGAGGTTTATCAGAAAGCCACCCTATCGTCCCGGACGATCTTCCACAGGTCACCATTATTATGGATTTCCCCTTGTGGGCCCGACAAACTCATCAGTAGTGTTCGTAATCAAGAGGATGCTCAATGCAGTTCATAAATAGTTCATAAACTTCGTTAAATACGAGAATCGAACAAACCATCAACAAAATATTGATTCATAAACCATGAAATTAACTTACCTTAGATTTTCACGCATAAAACAAAATCATAAATACATGTAAGTATTGAAACATAAAGTTGGGAAAAAATCTAAATTTTCAACTGCATCAAACCAATGAGTTTGTGTGGGAAATCCTTTTTAAACTACCAACACTTTTAAATTTCCATGGGCTTTGATACAATTTAAAATCCAACCAATCTTATCATTTGAAAGACTACAAAAGATCTCAAATCATGTAAGATTACCAGGAAAATAATAATTCCAGTAGTTTAAAAAACTAGAGATGCAGGTATAGAACAACATAATTTTTCAAAAATTGCAAAGAATTGTCCAGACTTTATTACAAAACGAAAATGAGTATTTCTTGTCTCATTTTAAAGTAGAAAACATAATATTTCAGATAACAATGATATATAAAATCAGTGAGTTTTATATCCAGGCAAAAGTAGTTCAACAAAACAGGACAGAAATCAAACTCTTTAGAAATTGCAGTTTCAACAATCTATATTCAAAAATTCGTGTAAAATTTATCACACGATGAAATTCGGTGAATTTGGTATCCTTTGAAATCTAAGAAACTCAACTTTAACATAAAAATGATAAACAAGGGTAATGAGTTACATAGATGCGTTTAAACATCTCCGTAAAACAGGACAAATATGCAGTTCTTCAGAAGTTTTAGTTTTAATAGTCTGCAATCAAAATTTCGTGCAAAATTCATTGCACAATGGAATTTAGCAAACTTGGTCTTGTTAGAAAGCTGAGAGACTCCTATTTTAGATAAAAATCATAACCAGAAGAAATCATGTATAAATTGGATCTGAAAAGTCTCAAATAAACTAGACAGTGACAAAGTTTTTTAGAGATTACAGTTTTGGAAGTCTATACTCAAAAATTCACCCAAACTTCATTACTTATCGGAATTCATTGATTCTTGTCTAGTTTTAAAGAAGATAAAGCCATCTTTTATATGAAAAATATAAACAAAAACAATAATTGATGTAACTGGGTGAGAATCAATCCCTAAAACAGTACAAAAAACTATTCAGAAATCCTTGAATTGCTCAAAACGGAGTTTCAAGAAGAAATGTAGATCAAACCCAATAAATTACAAGTACCCATGGATAGTTTTTAGGAATAATAAAGTCCAAACATCATATTAGAAGAAACCCCTAACTTTTCATGAACCCTAAATTTAATATCAAGATGAACAATCATGAATTCGTTTAAAACGTCACAAATCCATCATATAAAGTTTCATAAGAGTATGAAGAGGTTTGATTTTCATTAAACATGAAATCAGATAATAGAAATCATATATATATCAATTAAAAAACAGTTTTATGAAGAATTCCTCCTACCTTTTCATCAGCAAACGATTCCAAGGAAACCAAACCAAATTAATCGATGCAATTCAACCTTCAAATTTCCAAGTTTTTGTAATAGAAATTATTTCTTCTTTGATATAGAAGAAAGAAAAATCAGATGGAAAAACTAAATGTAATGAATCCATTTTTGGTAGTTAATACTTATCAAAATAATGAAATGACCAAAACGCCCCTCTTTTCTCTTAAAATCGACACACGATCAAGACAGGTGTCATTTTGCGGCAATTCGAGTATAAAAAACTCTATTAGCGTCTGTACACACGCTACAGGCAGGCTCACACAAAGAGAAGTATAGTTTCTCAGGAAAAACCCAAGTGTTTCTCAACCGAAACACAACGACAACTAGATTCACACTCCACATTGCGCTAATCCTAGTCTTCCAATCCAAATGGATTGGGCTCGCTCCCTAATATTTTAAGAAAAAGTACGCGGGTATTACATCATTACCCACTTAAAAGAATTTCGTCCCGAAATTCAAAATAGAGAAAGAGACTAACAGACGTTACCTCCTAGTAACTCCACACGTTTTCCTGGATCCAAAATTTAAGCTCCCACACTGTCTCTTCGAAGTTGTTTTGTTGCCAGATCATTTCCAAAAATCTGTTCGTCTCTTATTGAGACCCTTCACTTCTTAGCTGAAGAAGAAAGCGTTGAACTTGCACTAATCGAAATACACAAAACAAACTTTAAAAAGGTTAACCTTGTTAGTAACTACTCATTACTAACAACCCAATCATATACATATCACGGTATCTGGTTGTTAGTCTAAGATTTCATAAAATAAAAAGATTCTTAACACCTTTTTCAAATCCATGTAATGAAATCAATGTTTCATTCCAAAATTTCAAAACAAAACATAGTAAACTTGCAGAAAACAATTGTGAAAAACAACGAAAATCCCAAAGAAATCGAAACGTATGCTCTGATACCAAATGTGACGGCCCGAAATTTTTTCGCTTCCGATCGGCCGTGGCGTTCGATCTATCGGCAAGTTCCAAATTTCCTGAGCTGCATTTGAGATGCACGGATTGAAAACCAGTTTGTAAACAAGAGTAAAAGTCATGCTATTATTAAACATAACAAAAGAAGTTACATAAACATAAACCAGTTAAACAAAAAGTGTGGATATAGGATATGAGACATGAAACCATTTAAACATGACTCACACTTATTAATTAATATATGTTGTAGGGCCTACAGCCCATGCATGTGCGGCCCAACTAGCTATGCCTAGGGTTTCCGTTACATGTATATATATGTTATTGTATCCATGTAACCTAGTTGATGATCAATAAAAAACTCTACCTCTTTCTCTATCGTTTTCACTTTTATCACTATAAAACGTTATCATGCCCGATGCTATACCACCGAGCTAAAGTTGGGTTTGTTCCGATTCTTCTTATTCCTTTGGGTCGCAGGATTGGATAGGCCGATTATTTATTTTTTTTCTTCGTATATCGATTGATCAACACAACTTGTTCCCGAGTTATGCATTCAATATGCTTGAGTAAGTCCTTGTGAATCTAAATCTCACTGGTTGTGACGCCATTTTATTTTACTTATCTTTCTTTTCAATTAAAAAACATGAGGTACTCCTAAATCTCCCATTCCTTTTTTTTTTTTAATTAATGTGTTTATAAATCAGATCTTATGATTGCTTGTCACATGGCTTGTCTCCATGATAGTATAGCATATTTTGTCTAGGAATTGATAAATAAATACTATAATATGATATTCATCTGATGTTTAGTTTTGGTGATAATGACTTTTAGCCTATTGGAATTTTTTTTTGTAATATATTGTATAATAATGCTATCGTCAGATCAATCATCTGTTTTATCCTACGGGATTATGCCTATTATTTTTTGTTATTCTCACATGTTTGTCTGAAATATTTGTTAACTTTGTTTTAAATTATAATAATAATATTTAAATAATAATAATAAAAAAAGAAAAGTAAAGATTATGATATGCGTTTTTCCCCACCGTTATGTTATCTTGCATATTAGTATTCATTTATGGTCTTGTAATAATTGTTGTGATTATTTTTGGATCTACTAAAATTTGAATGTCTTTTCTGCGACTGAATTTGGTGTTTAGTATGTTTTTCTCTGTTGACATAGGTTAAAAATTTGAACATGTAACATGATTCTCTGTTTTTGATCATGTACTCTACTATTTGGTAGATAGATATACACTGTTTGGTTTTCTTCACAATACAATTTTATTTTTGTAAAAAGTAATAATAAAATATTGATTGTTTTCATGTTTAGTCAGATTAATTAATTTATTTGGGTCCTTGGTAATTGTTTTATGTACACGATGTTCAATCGGTGACAAATCTCGGCCTGCGAATGAAACATGCGTTCCGAGGAGAAAAAGTAAATCTCCGCTGGAAAATTTCCACCTGGTCCAGCCAACCCCGGTTCAGTCCAGTTCTGTTCTAGCCCAACCCTGGCCCTATTCCAAGTCTCAGAGCGTGTTATCCTGTTCCAAGTTTCAGAGTTTTGGGGCGTGCGCGATCAAACGTGTTTCGGTTCTGTCTACGTATTGTGGGAACCAAGTTTTGAGGTATGTAACTTTGAATACTTGTTGGGCTTATTCTATTTTTTTAAGAACATGCCTAGTTCTGTTTTTTTCCTCAAGGTAAGTTTGTGTCGTATAAATAGTCAACTTAAATTATAATTGTTGATCATGAAGAATTTTGGTTTTATTATTATTTTGTTCCCTTGAATATGATATTGGCTATAGTTGAATGATGTTTATTTTTTGTTCAATCGGTTGTACCAACTAAATTCCAATGTATTCATTTGGGGCTTAGAAGTACTTGAGCACCATTATTGGATACTTGATATTTTCCCAAAAAAAAAAAAATTGAATGTTCCGTGGAATGTATATGTCAGTAGTTTCAAAACATACGTTCAAATAAAATCACATATATTCTGATTTTTGTGGAAGAACTCACAAAAGATGATATGAGTCATAAAATTTCAGTTCTCTACTGCATCCATAATACTAACGAACCGGTATATGTTGAAGTATGACAACAAGAGAATTATCTTTAGTAATATGTTCAACCTACAGTAAGTGGTTGACATGTGTAGTCAGATTCTCTTGGCATATTGAGATAAATAAATTTCTCAAATTAAGATAAATGTAGCAAAATTGAAAATGGAAAGAACCCCAAAGTAATGAGGGTTAGACGTACCGACTCATATAAAGCATGTGAAAAAGGACATATATATCATGAGACAAAAAAAAAATTTCCCCAGCAGTAATGACACCAAAGTATAGGTATCAATTGAACATGGGATCGGCTAAAATGTAATTCTAGCTTCCATCATAAATGAAAGAGTTGGAAATGCATCTATTTATAGGTGTTGGTATATACAATGTAATGTGTGTAACATAGTAACAACCAATTTTCACATCAACTTTAATGGCAACAAGAACTTTGCCTATCCAATTGACTATTTAATTGAACTAGATAAAATGTCTGCGCTTACGGAATGGAAAGTACATCATTTCCACGAGACATAAATTCTCTAAAGCACTTGGGATATATCTGGATGGAATGTAACATATATTCATGCTAAAGAAATTTAGTTGAATCTGACTTTTGTTACATAATAAGACCACACCACTTATTAAATATCTCAAGGCTCAATGTCTAAGCTATGTGTGTACTAAAGGATAATCACGTATCGTTAAGGGCAAAGGGTGTTCATAGAAAGTTACCTACCTTTTTGGAAACTTATACTGAGAATAGAGTTGATTGCATCTATAAATTATTCCTAATGAATGTGGAAGGAAGCATATCCTTAGAAAATTAATGTGTCAATCTAGTGCAATGTAAATTATTGGAATTGAATTACTGAATCCATTTTAACCCAGACAATGAATCGATTGGGATTGATTCATAAAGACTTTGACATAACCATAAGGCACATTGGTTGTGACACGATGTTCCGTTTTGAAAATACTAACACGGGCATCACTTCATTTGAGTGTACAAGACAATGAACTAGTAGAATGCGGAGTTACAACATCTATCACAACTAGTGATTTCTAAATTTAATAGATTTGCAGTACCTCTCCCCATTATGCTTTAAAGTAAGGAAGCACGTCACTCATCTTACAAAGTCTTTCTTTAGTAAAACATGATTGATACCATCATGTTTTACTTAGATGCAAATGAAAGATAACTCATTCTTCAAAGAAATAAAGTGTTGTTAGTGAACATATATCCATGCAGAATGCGGACCATTCAAGTGATGTATGGCTATGGTGGATGATTCAACGCGTTGAATCAGTTATTGCTCACAAAAAACGATGCGTTTAATTTTTGTAAAACGTCCTTGCATATAATACAAAATGCAAAGTGCAAAGGCTCACCATCTTTGTTAATGCTAGAGAATTTACATCCAAAGGAATTGATGAATATTGTATGTTTAATAGGGTCAATATAGAGCATCTTATACCCAATGGTCTTGCGGAGGCTACCATCAAAGGTTACAGATGGTGTATAAGGCATGGTTATGCGTACAAACCTACCTTTAACTTCTTGGGGAATATGCAATATTAACGAATCATTACTTTATTTGTTTTTTAACCCAATATTAGTCAACCTTTATTGCGTACCAGTTGGTAACTGGATTTAAGCCTGACATTCGTGTTCTTACGCATTTTGGATTGCACTATATATGTGCCATTACGACTCCTCATCGTACTATGATGGGTTTTCAAAACTGTTAAGTAATTATGTTGGAAATGAGTTCCCAACAATTATCCGCATTTTAAACCTTTTGGCAGAAGATCTCTTACTGCTACATTTGCAGGTTATCACTTTAATGAGACAGTCTTCCGTCGTTAGGGGGAGATAAGAAAAAATATTTTCTAAGGGAACAACATGAATTGTCGTGGTGTGTTCCCACTGTGTCTCATATTGATTCTTGTACTCCACAAATGTAAATATGAAGTGACAAAGAATAATCAATTTTCAGATCTATACTGATGTCGCTAAAGTGACAAGATCACACATATCAGCTGCAAATATTCCTGCAAGGTCATAAATCATCAGTATGGGGTACACCATAGACTAAGGTGTTGCAACTACACATGGTGGAAGTGTAGTTGAGGCTGTGGCTCCATAAAGGAAGATTGAGAGACCACCAGGTTTGATCAATGCTCACCTAGAAAGGAAGTATATGAGTAAGGCACAACTTAATTTGTATCATCAATGAAATTATCTCATATGATTGTCTCTGACTATGTCCATGAATCAATACTGGAGGATCCGAAGTTTTAAATGATTCTAGAGAAAATGAAATCCTGACGGATTATGAGAATGCACATGAGTCAATGGAAGGATCATGCGTGCACAATGATGATATAATTAATAAATAGTTTCTCCAGAACTAGAGCAGAATGAGATTGAACCATGCATTATTTTGATTAATTTCAAATAAGTAACATATTTGGCCTACACAATCCAGGTAGAACTTAGTTCTTTGGCAAATATACGGGTATTTGGTGTGGTAGTGCTAACCAACCAAGTGTAAATCCTATTGGACATACATAATTAATTTGTCATAAAGTATAATGAGAAGAAAGTAGTCTTAATGTACAAAGATTCGCCTTATGGCGTGAGGATTCTCATAAAGCCCTGGAATTGTTCTCTTGTAATGAACGTTATAGAGTTCTGTTACTTAGTTAGATTGGTAATTTCAAAAGGACTTGAAATGCAGCATATGTATGTGGTTATTGTGTATCTCTGAAAGAATCAAGAGATAGAAGATATTTACAAAAGTACTTGATAGACTTTTTTTGCCCAAATCAAGTAACTCTAAACCACAGAATGTGTTTACAATTATATAGAACGTTCACTTATAGATTGAAGCAATCAGGCGGAAGTGGTATACCCGTCTAAGTGGCTATTTGATTTGAAGGGGATAGACAAGTAAGTTATTTTTCCTTGCGCATTAACAACAAAGTTCTTGATTTGGAATTATAGCTATCTATGTCGATGGTACAGACATGATGGGTACTCTTGATGTAATAAGAGACCTTAAAAGCTATTTGAAATCCAAATTTTGAGATGAAAATCTGGGGAAAGCTCGGTCGAATACTGAGCTTGTGGTATATTATTCCACCAGTTTGCATATGTCTAAAGTTGTCAGGCAATTTAACAAGGACATGCATCCTTCTAGCACTCCCATGGTTAGTCGAGGTTCAGATGTAAGTAAATGACCAATTCGTATAAAGGAAGATGATGAAGATGTGTCGGGAGATGAATTTCCCTTATCTAATTACAATAGACGCATTATTGTATTTAGCATAATGTACTCGACCAAATGTTACATCCTCAGTTAACTTGTTAGCTAGATATAGCTCAGCGCCAACGCAACGTCATTGGAATGGTATAATGAACGTAATCATATACTTAAAAGTAACCATTGACATGAATTTGTTTTATCCATGCAAAGACATAAAAAGGAATGCTAATGAAAGTGCAATCCAAAGGTTGTTGATTATAAAGGAACAATAATCTCTTCTCCAACGAAAGTAATCAGGGGAAGATACAATAGGCTATTTTCTAGGTCATTACTGATATTCAGTTTCGAAAAGTACATGACTAAAGGAACAGTCTGGAATAACTCTGAAAGTAATCATGGGGAGATGCCGACATCAGGGGGAGGATCCAAGGATATGATGTCGACATAATTTACTTCAAAATTGAAGCCGTGCTGTACTCTTTTTCCCTTCGATCGAGAATAGTTTTTCCCAAAGGGTTTTGTTACTCGACAAGGTTTTTAGCGAGACAATACTAAAAGCATCAAGTATGTTGAACATTGAAGACATAAATATCGAGTTGATATTATTGAAAATATCTGAATCAAAGAAATGAAACACGATAGTCCGTTAAGCAACGTAACTTCCAGAATCAACAACATGGTTCTATAAACATCCAATTCACCAAAGTAATGTGTGATAAACTCCTTTTGACTGCATTAGACTAATGAAAATTGTATGGCATCAGGGGGAGCATCTAGTGGTGTGTTGAACTCTTTTCCTTCACCGAGGTTACTTTCTCCCACATGGTTTTGTTGCTCGACAAGGTTTTTAATGAGACAACAACAAACACCAGGAATATGATTTCCCATCTAAGGATATTGTCTTTCCCACGAGGATTTTCTACCTTAAGAGAAGCAACTAGTCAACTTCAATGGAGCAAAGTGATCATCTGCAACGGATCACTTTTACTTGCATCTGTCACGTTGTACTCTTTTCCCTTCGTCAAGATTTTTCCCCGCTGGGTTTTCCTTGTCAAGGTTTTAATGAGGAAACATATACACATCCAAGTATGTTATAAGTTTTCTTAATATTGTACTCTTTTTTATTTAGTTCAGGTTTTGTCCCTATGGGTTTTTCCTGTCGAAGTTTTAAGGAGGCAATTAACTTAGACTTTGCGGTCCTTGAAGACCGTATTCCATGTGATGAACTACATGTAAAGTACCAGATACAATATGTGAAGTACTACATGTGAAGATTTGTACCAAAGTTTTGTCCCAATGGGTTTTTCCTTGCCAAAGTTTTAATGAGGCAATTTATTTCGGCACAAGTCATCAAGGAGAGGACAACATGTGAAGAACTATATTCGAAGCACTCTATGTGAAGCACAACATACGAAGTTCTATTGGACCGCACAAGGGGGAGTGTTGTAGGGCTTACGACACATGGATGTGGGGCCCAACTAGCTATACCTAGGGTTTTCGTTACATGGACATATATGTTATTGTATCCATGTAACCTAGTTTATGATCAATAAAAAACTCTGCCTCTTTCTCTATCGTTTTCACCTTTATCACTACAAAAATATACTCTTTTTACAAACAACAACAAGAAAAGAGAACAACACTTTTTACAAATCACAATAATAAGTAAAGATAGTATCAATTTTCACAAACTAAAACAATATAGGAGAATATTGTATCCTTTTTTCACAAACCAACCCAGATACATATGAATATATATGAACACAAAGTGATGTACTCACTTTGACCCCAAAAACTCAATGCACCAATCTTAAGAAAGCTTTACTACCTCAAGCCGCCTTTAAACTCTGTGGAAAACAAAAGGGTGAGCCACAACCCAGTAGAAAGTTAACGATACGATAACACGAGTATAAAGAATGCCCAAATATGATAACAATAAGATATCAAATCAAATAAAGAATAAACAATGCGTTAAGTTGTTGAGAACATCCAAATCTAAGTATCAAAGGCCTTACAAAGCCAATACACAATCGAAAACATCTTAAACAAGTGAGTTTGTAATAATCTACTATGAGGGTCTGAATAACCAATTGTCAAGGTTTATCAGAAAACCACCCTATCGTCCCGGACGATCTTCCGCAGGTCACCATTATTATGGATTGCCCCTTGTGGGCCCGAAAAACTCATCAGTAGTGTTCATAATCAAGAGGATGCTCAACGCAGTTCATAAATAATTCGCAAACTTCGTTAAATACCAGAATCGAACAAACCATCAACAAAATATTGATTCATAAACCATGAAATCAACATACCTTAGCTTTTCCCGCATAAAACAAAATCATAAATACATGTAAGTATTGAAACATAAAGCTGGGAAAAAATCTAAATTTTCAACTACATCAAACCAATGAGTTTGTGTGGAAAATCCGTTTTAAACCACCAACATTTTTAAATTTCCATGGGCTTTGATACAATTTAAAATCCAACCAATCTTATCATTTGAAAGACTACACAAGATCTCAAAACATGTAAAGATTACCAGGAAAATAATAATTCCAGTAGTTCAAATAACTAGAGATGCAGGTATAGAACAACAACATAATTTTTCAGAAATTGCAGCTCGCATAACCTGTTTTTAAAGAATTGTGCAGGATTTATTACAAAATGAAAATGAGTATTTCTTGGCTCATTTTAAAGTAGAAAACATAATATTTCAGATAAAAATGATATAGAAAATCAGTGAGTTTTATATCTGGGCAAAAGTAGTTCAACAAAACAGGACAGAAATCAAATTCTTCAGAAATTGCAGATTCAACAGTCTATATTCAAAAATTCGTGTAAAATTTATTATACGATGATATTCAGTGAATTTGGTATCGTTTGAAATCTAAGAAACTCATCTTTAACATAAAAATCATAATCAAGGTAATGAGTTAGATAGATGCGTTTAAACATCTCCATAAAACAGGACAGATATGCAGTTCTTCAGAAATTTCAGTTTTGATAGTCTGCAATCAAAATTTCGTGCAAAATTCATTACACAATGGAATTTAGCAAACTTGGTCTTTTTAGAAAGATGAGAGTCTAATATTTTAAATAAAAATCATAACCAAAAGAAATAAGGTATAAATCGTATCTTAAAAATCTCAAATAAACATGACAGTGACAAAGTTCTTCAGAGATTACAGTTTTGGAAGTCTATACTCAAAAATTCACCCAGACTTCATTACTTTTCGGAATCCATTGATTCTTGGCTAGTTTTAAAGAAGAGAAAGCCTTATTTTGTGTGAAAATAAAAACAAAAAAAATAAATGATGGAACTGGGTGAGAATCAATCTCTAAAACAGTACAGAAAACTATTCAGAAATCCTTGAATTGCTCAAAACGGAGTTTCAAGAAGAAATGGAGATCAAACCCAATAAATTACAAGTACCCATGGATAATTTTTAGGAATAATAAAGTTCAAACATCAGATTAGAAGAAACCCCGAACTTTTCATGAACCCTAAATTCAATATCAAGATGAACAATCATGAATTCGTTCAAAACGTCACAAATCCATCATATAAAGTTTCATAAGAGTATGAAGAGGTTTGAATTTCATTGAACATGAAATAATCGAATTGAAATCATATAAATCAATTAAAAAACAGTTTTATGAAGAATTCCCCCTACATTTTCAATAGCAAACGATTCCAAGGAAACCAAACCAAATCAAACGATTAATCGATGCAATTCAACCTTCAAATTTCCAAGTTTTTGTAATAGAAATTATTTCTTCTTTGATATAGGAGAAAGAGAAATCAGATGGGAAAAACAAAATGTAATGAATCCAATTTTGGTAGTTAATACTTATCAAAATAATGAAATGACCAAAACGCCCCTCTTTTCTCTTAATATCGGCACACGATCAAGACAAGTGTCATTTTGCGGCAATTCGAGTATAAAAACTCTATTAGCGTCTGTACACACTCTACGGGCGGGCTCACACAAAGAGAAGTATAATTTCTCAGGAAAAACCCAAGTGTTTCTCAAAAGAAATACAACGACAACTAGATTCACACTCCACATTGCGTTAATCCTAGTCTTCCAGTCCAATTGGATTGGGCTCGCACCCTAATATTTTAAGAAAAAGTACGCGGGTATTACACGTTAACTTATAGGATCTCAGTAGAAACCTAAGGTTAAAGAAGAATCGACTCTAGCTTATACAACTAGTATTACACAAGAGGTGTGGGGATTATGTTTCCTAGTTGCTAGAGTTCTCCTTTATATAGTCTTTTAAATCGGGGTTTGCATTCAATGTTAGATTATTAACAAAGCATTCAATATTCACCGTTAGATGATAACCTGATTGGATTCAAGCTAATATCTTTCAACCGTTAGATCAAAACTTAGCTTGTTACACACAAATGAAATGCATGTTTTAGGTTTGTGTAACCGAACTCAAACATGTACATTTAGTTGGTTCAACAATAGTTAACCAAATGGTTAGCCATGTGAGCACTTTCATATCAACCATATTCTTCTTTACCATAACTAGTTCAAATGACTCAAATGAACTAGTTAGAGAGTTGTTCAATTGCTTAGATCTTATAGAAGTATACAAGACACAATCTAAGCAAAAAATGATTTGATTCACTCGAATCGATTCATGAACTTTATAGCCACGGTTTGCAAATATGCATTCCTTAGTTTATATAAGTTTAATTTCACGAATAATCGTTTCCAGCAGATTTTCACGGGCGTGGATTTCTGATGGTGCGGGTACTGGTACGCGGACTTTAGTTCCGATTTTCCTGATCAGCAAAGTACGCATACTTTGGTTCAAGGAATAAGGACTTACACATGTATGAGTTATCACACAATGTTTGTATCCAACAATGGTTATATATTCTAAACTCTCATTTCAATCATTGAAACATTCTTAGAGGACGTTATATAGTTGATTTTCGTCAAAGCAATTTTCAAGTAATTAAAACTTAATATGACTTTCGTCACTAGTAAAGATGAACTTGGCCAAAGCGAAAGCTTACCAACACATATTTCGAGAAATACATAAGCGAGATAAACTCGTCTCGAAATAACAAATGTGTATAATCATAGTCTATATAGAAATAAGACTTTTGTCTCAAGATAGGAGATAGAGTAGATAGACTTTAGTGATAGATAAGTTCAAGTCTCCACATACCTTTTAGTCGATGAAGTTACACCAGTTCCTTGAGTAGTTCTTCGTCTTTGTATGATGATCGCCATGGAGTCTAGAGCTCAATTACACTTTCTATCCTAGTCCGAGACTTAGATATACGTAGATTAGAAATCGAGACTTATAGTTTTGATCACTAACATTGACAAACATGCTTGAGATAACAACGCATACAAGTTCGAACGAGCAGTGCTCTAACAATATCCCGATTTGTCAATTTTAGTGATGAAACTATCAATACATATGGAATACAAAATAGATATAAACTTTTATAGCTTCTCTTCCACATGCCTGATCTTCTTGGTTCTTCAACATTACTCGAAATCTTCGTCACTTCCAAATACTTCAATGATCCCAAAGGTTGTAAGTTTAGTATCATCGTTGTTGAAAATCCGTAGCCATAACAATGAGAAAACAAGAATTCTCAATCATTGTTACACATTGTCATAGTGTTATTATACAACATCAAAGTTCAATTGTATCACAAATTCGACAACAATACTATGGTGATATGTATCACTCCCCCTTAGTCAATACTCCATCTCACATGGAAACCACTTCCCCTTACATAATGATCCGCAAACCATATGTATTTGTAGTGTGAACTACACATTAATTCTCCCCTTTTTTGTCAATAAAATTGGCAAAGGTACAAATACTAGTGGGATCCTAATGAAATTTCCATAGAGACATTTCATGACCAAATGCAAGCACATATCAACTTTTTAGATGCAATCATATAGCCGAAGCTAAATGCTTTCATCAAGGAGTTTATAAAGATACAAGATAACCCCTATAATATTCCACAGCCGCACTCCCCACAAAGATTTGGCAATTAAGCACAAGTTCAATTAAGAACTCTCCCCCATAAAATGTCATTCCCGAGAGAACAACAAGAGCGACCTTACTTTCACAAGAAAAGAAGGATTTCTTTGGACATAACAAATTACATACGAATATGAATTTGAATCCATAAAATACTCAATCAAATTAACCACAAGAAAACCCATGATTAATTTAATCGGAAATGCTCAACATAAGAGAACTTACGGAGCCGCACAGTATATACATAAAAATATGGATCAGGGAAGATCAATACTGAATAGACAAGGATTCATTCTATTTTCCATCACTATATGCGCAATGACATATAATAGACATAATCCTCATAAACAAAAGTCCATCCTATCTTCCATCAATATTTGCATAATGACATATAATGACATAATCCTCACATTCCTTCTTTTTCTTTTCAAAGTTGGAGGCAACAAATACTTCTCTTTTTCCTTCATGATTGATGGCTTAACAATCATATTGACATCTTTTCCATCAGAAGACATAATGCTTGGAGTATCCATAAGAGTATGGGTTTGTGAGAGGAAATCACAATTTAAACTGAAAAAGTATTCTTGAAAAGAGTTTCAGAGAAGGAAAAAGGAATGTAGGGTTATGCAACCTTTAACAGGTTCGTGCACGCACAACTTTGAACCCTAGAAAGAGTAGAATTGTCGAGAATAACCCTCCTTTATTGATAGACAGGGAACTAAAAAAACAAGAAAACAAACTTTTTCCTAAAGCCTGAGAGGTACACGACCCTGTCTCTTTTGATGAGGCACATGAGACAAGATACACAAATCAACACAATCAAGTTGTGTTGCGGTGACCAACAATCTTCCCACCTTGTTCCTTTTGAGAGGAATCCATAGACCTCTGTCTATCAAAACGATTGGACCATACTTTCTTCTCTAATGGTCTTATTTTATCCTTGGAAACTAACTTCTTAGACGAAGATAAAATCTTACATACCTCAGCAGTCTTTTGAGCAAGTTTAGGTTTGCTTGCTAATCGATTTTCTCTTCTTTGAAGTTTGTTGACATGTCTCAGTTTGTGTTTGTACTTGTAATACTTTGATAGTTCATGAACTTTGAGTGAACAATATGAGCACGTCAATCTTGGATATGATTCAGGCATCTGAGATGTGCAAGCTGCTAGGCACATAGTTGAACCTGAAACATTATTCACAGAGTTTCCAAAAGAAAGGTCAGTTTCATCTTCCAGATTGGTTGAGTTTTCTTCTGAAAGAATATCTAGATTGATGTATGTATTACTACAATTATCAAAATCAATATTTTCACAAAGAAGTACAACACTTGATTTTTCGTCTTCATTAGAATCATAGTTGTTAGACATTTCATCAAGAGTTAAAGCAGAACCTTTGTTCCCAGTGTATTTTTTTCGATTTGGACACTCATTTGCAAAATGACCAAAACCTTTACACTTAAAGCACCAAGGAATATCCTCGTCATCAGTTTCATCATTATCTCTATTTTTAGAGGAACACGATTATGTGGTTTATCTGATGACTTGGATTTATCTCTGGAGAACCGTTTACTTTTCTTCAAAAGAAGATCCCTAAACTGTCTTGTGATCAACGAGACTGACTTGTCAAGATCTTCATCTGATGAATCAGCCTCAGAAAGATCATCTTAAAAGATGTAAACACTTTAGCTTTTATCAAGTAATTTAGTGTTCTTTAGTGCTTTGAAAGCAACATACTTGCTAGACTTTGACGTATGCTCATGATCAAAGATCTTTAGCTTCCCAACCAGAGTATTTCTGGACAGCGTTGTGAGATTATACAACGATGGCATGCTTCTTAGAATCGTATATAGATGGCAGAGATCTGAGAATTTTCATCACAATGTCCTTTTCAGGAATGGTCTTACCCAATGCAAAAGATGTAGTGATCAAAACTATAAGTCTTGCTTTCTAGTCTCTTATAGCTAAGTCTCGGACTAGGATAGTTAGTGTAGTTGAGATCAAGGATGTAGTTGCAGGAAATCCTACACTACACCCCTCATATGATTTCATTGTTGATCAACTCATTTTTAGGTTTACACTCTTAATTTTATTGATAAATCTTTGAATGTTCTTACAAGAAAGATAAAGAATTCAAGAATGATCTCTGCTCTGAACTTTCTCTCTCCTATTTACTTGTTTCTTCCTCAAAAAGATCTCTCTCGTTTCTTTACAACTCGAACGACTATTTATAAGAAAATACACAGTGGATGACAGCTAATTTGTCCTTTACTTTCGGATATGATCTGCGATATTCTCGCAACCTTACAATTGTTAATTTCGCAAACTCTCTAATCTTCGCAGGACTATCACATCTTTCTCGTGATCTTAGATGACGTCATTTATTCAATCATTTCTGAAACTGTTCTGCGACGCTGTTATGCTGTGTCATTGATAATTTCGCCGAAGCATTATCATTGCGAGATTCTGATCCTACATCTTGCCTCTTCTCATATCTTCTCTGCAAAGTAGAGAATGATATGAGAAATGCCGCAGCTTCTCATCTTTTCATATTCTGCATTTATCACACGTATTCTTTCGTCAATTTATTTCTTGACACGTCTTCTGTAACCGCAACTTTTCAACCGCTCACGTCTCTTCGTCTTAATGGTGTTTATTTCTTCGAGTAAAAAAAATCTCCTTTATATATTAATCTTACTCTTCTTTCTATTTTTCTTTTTACTTTCTCTTCGATTTTTATTCTCTCGTCTCTGCAATTCTGTTATTCTTGTGCAAGTTCTGCTGCTGTAACTTTTTCTTCCTTCAATCCTTTTACTTTCCATACATTCCCATAATCGATATTCAAACATGGCTCCAAGTGGTCATAGATATGAGAAGAATTTACAAGATGTCCAAAAAGATCTTGCTGATAAAGGTTTCACACTTTCCACCATTCCTGGTGAGAATGCCAAATCAATTCTTTCTGTCAAGCTTTTCTATGATCAATATTGTGATGATCAATCAATCATAATTTCGCTACGTCAGATTCTCGCAGGTCTCCCCATTCCTCTTTATAACCCAGATCTTCCTTTATTTTATTAAATTCTCGCTCATTCAGGATTTTCGCGAGCCATCTTCCAACTGAGTGCGGACTGCATCCGTCTGATGCTAGAGTTCGCTAATCGTGGTGCTGGTAGAGGATCTCTATACTCCAAAGAACTTAGGGATCCTAAGTTCGCAAACCTAGAGATAGTTGCTGAGAAGTATACAGTGGCGAATTTCGTTGAGAACTATGAACTTATCTCCATGAAGAAAGAGAATACTCGCTGGGGTATTCGTTTAAAAAGGAAAGATAATATTGATGAATCAAAAGTTCTCATGAAAGATATTGATTGTAATTCTGGTAAAAACACAACTCCTCGCCAATCTAAAGATGATAAATGGTGTGTTTTTCCTTTAATGCTAAAGGGACCCTACATTGCTGGGTCAAATATTCTTCCTGCGAATCTCGCTTCTTATCAACCTTGGGTTTTCTCTTGTCCCGAAAAGGAGAAAGAGGTATGTTTTTCCGCTTTAACTCATTTTATATTTCTTTATTGGTTTTTTCTATTCTGTTCGCTAACTCTTGCGACATTTCGCAGATCCAAAAATTGAAGGATAGTTATAACAGGACTGGGAAATCTAGTACTCTGTTAGCTCTTCGCTCATACACAGATGAGGTAAGAAATTTTCTCTTATGCCTTTAAATAGTAATGTTACTTCCATGCTTCCATTTCTTATTTCTATCTGTGTGTGAAGATTATTGCTGAAGTAGAAGAATCTGCTGATGTTGCGAAGATTGGTGATAAAGGTAAAGGTGCTCTTCGCAGAGAAAAATCAACTGGTCCTCCTCCAAAGAAAAGGAAAGTTCGTTCTTCTTCCCCTTCAAATATTCCTCCTCACGAAAATTCTGAAAGTGATAAGGGTGATGAGGACAACGATGATATTGCTGCAAGTGAAGATTCTCCACCTGAATCTTCTATGGCTAAGTTATCTGGCCTCTTTTCTGATTCTCTACACGAAATGGGAGATAGCCAATTCGCATATACCTGCAAATCTCTCTCTACTCTTTGCGACATTCCTTTACTGGATGGTGATAGCTCTCTTCGTGGAGTTTCCAGATCAGTGACTCCCGATTTTTTGCATTCTCTCAATAGTCTGGTATATCTTTATCATTTTACTTCTTCATTGTTATAATTCAAAATTTCTTTCCATATTAATATTTTTAATATTTTTTCGCAGGATGGAAAAGCTTCTTTTGCTGTTGCCTCAGATCTAGAGAGAAGACGTGAAATCTTGAAAAGAAGAATCTTCAATTTCGCAAAAAGAATGAAGAATTGGAAGCTGAAGTTAAAGGTCTCCGCGAGAAAAATCGACAATTAGAAATTGATTCTTCTGCGTATAAGAACAAAATCTCTAGTCTTCAGCAAGCTAATAATCATCTTTACGGTATGTTACTTTTCTCTTTTCCCTTTATTCATTCATCCTGTTGTTTTATCTTATTTAAATGATCTTTTTGCAGACATTTATGGTCTTTCTGATGAAGCTACCCTTCTTCGCTCATTTCCTAATGCCTTGGATAATGATACCCTTCTTGAACGTCTTAACAATTCTTAAATAGCTTCTCAAATGATATAATTTCATCTCTTTCTCTAAATGAACTTAGATCTAAATTTCTCCTCTTAGAAATTGATCATAGATCCAGTTTAGGCTTAGCCAATAGATTTAAGGGTCTCCTTATTGATTCCAAAGAGAAAACCAATGAGTTAAGAACCAAAATTAGTGGTCTCATAAGTGATAAGGATCGTATCTCTGATCAAGGTGCCAAGGCTTTGGCGAAATTCCAGGAGGCTCTCCTTGAAGTTCAACTTGAGCGAGATGAAGCTAAGCGCAAGAATATTGAACTCTGCGAAAGGGAAAATCAAATTCGTTCTCGTCTTCTCATAAGTAGTGAGGATTAATTTATTTGGGATGCGAAAATTTTAGATGATGCTAGAAAATATTTTGGCGTAAATGTTAGTCTCCAAGATGAACATACATCCTTGATTAGAGATATGATTTCTGACGGAGAAGGTTGCTAATTGCTCTTCTTTACTAATCTTTTGCTTCTTATGAATTTTCATCAAGTTAATAATTGATTATCTTTTTTTCGCAGATTCGGAAAATAAATATCGTGAAAAGATTGAAGTACTTGAAGCAGAAAATGAGGAACTCGCAAAGAATCTTTCTTCTCGCAGCGACAAGTATTCTAGATTAAAAAATCAAATCAAGATCACTGTTGCGAATTTTAAGAATGACGCTATGCATTTTCGCAATCAAACCATCCAAATGGTTTGTGATGATCATAGTATCCCACATTCTGATTATCCTTGTCTATTAGAAGAAATCCCACAGAATACTCCCAGTTTGATTATCTCTAAAAGTGAAGCTGATGATGAAGAATCTGATAGTGATGGAAGTTCTGATGGTGACGAAGATTCTGACGCAGATAAAGAAGGATACAAGTCTGAAGAAGATAATGAAGGATTAACCAAGAAATAGTCTTTACTTGTTTCTTTGATTCTTTGTAATACTTGTACATTTATTTCTTTCTTTGATTCTTTGTAATACTTGTACATTTATTTCTTCTTTCTGTATATTTGTGTTCTTTCATTTTGACCTGCATAAATTAAAACAATTCTTCTTTGCACTACAGTTAATCAATATAATCATTAATTCTTGAATTTTTGAGTAAATCTCTCATATGAAGACAAATAACATTTTCTAATTTCATACATTCCCATACTTGCCTCTGTTATTTGAATCCAAATGAGAGATTTCCTAAAAAGTTTCTTATTATATAACTTCGCAACCTTTTGCGAAGTGAATTTTGTTTCTTTTCAAAGTCTCATTCCTGTGTGGTCTTATTTTGCCTTCCTAATTAAAGGTCTTATTATGCCACCTCTTGTCATTGCGACAAAATCGCAGAGTCCTTGTACTTTCATGCAAAAACCCATTGATCTTGCCTTAACTTTTTCTTTTGTATTATGGCCTCTTCAGGAATGTTGCGACAATATGACAGGCCTAAATAAAGCCCCATGACATTGCCGTCTTGCGACGAAATCGCAGGACGTCTTCACACTTTCATGCGAAAACCCATTGATCTCGTCTTATCCTTTTCTTTTGTATTATTGCCTCTTCAGGATTGTTGCAAAAATATGACAAGTCTTAATATCCTTTCGAATAAGAAGCCTCATGACATTTGCATCTTAAGACACTTATCAGCTCCCTAATGGAGGGTGCCGCCCTTATCTTCCCCCTAGTTGCCCCTTCAAGGAGGCGTAATTCTACCACACAAGGTTATCTCCTCCCATCTAGTCTTAACAACAACCAGTTGTTTTCGCATCCTCTTATCCCTTTTACCTATAGGGTTTATGGTTACGAGACTGCACCCTAAGTGGGGTTTTCTTCAGGCCGAGTGCAGTATAAGCCAAGACTTGTCAAGAATGGAAAAGTACGCTTCAAACGTCTCTGGCACTCTTGACTCAACCGTGATCAGATCTGCACTCCTTAGGAGAGTCCTTATTACCTTAGTCGCCCAACCTAAGTCATATACTTAAATTGAGAATCCAAGGTGCCTCTCCCGGATGGGCTTCATTGACCCCAAATCTCCATGACTCAGGTTCCGGTGGCGGTGTAGCCTTTCCCTGAGTCATGCAATAGGTACCCCCTTATATGACGTACTTTAGGTCTTACATTTGCGTCTTGCGAATTTGTATTCGCGAACTAGGGTGTACGCCATAAAGGTTCGCCTCTTTCTCTTTTGTCATTCTTCTCTGATTATTTTCTGTAAAAATTCATTATCTCTGCGAGAGTCTCGCAAATCATTATATTTTATCTGAATTTCGCAACCTCAATTTTGTTGTTCAATCAAATGTATTTTTGAGAATTTTACTTATTGCGAAATTATCGCAACAACTTAATCATTCATACATTTCTTGTTTTTATTACCTTTGCCATCCTCTGCTTCTTTACTATTTTCTGTTACTGCTTCTTTGGTAGTGGTATGTTCATTATTTTTATTCTGAGCTATCATTAATTTCGCAACATCTCTTCTCCTTTCCTTTCGATTGTATCCACCATCAACCTCTCATTTCTTTGTACATCTTTGATTTTGTGTCGCCAGTTTTCCTTCTTGGTTGCTCTTCCTTCGCAAGATTCTATCTCAGTTTCGTAACATCTCTTTCCTTCGACCCAATGTCCCTTTATGATTGCTACACCATTGGGGTGAGGGAATTTGATGCATTGGTGGAAAGTTGAAGCTACACCTAGAATCCCATGTAGCCAAGGTCGACCAATTAACGCATTGTAGGGTGATTCTACATCAACGACACATAATGAGATTTCAGAAGATATTCCCTTCAATGGAATTCGCATAGTAACCTCCCCTTTAGGCTTGTTAGCAGTACCATTAAAACCATATATCTTATATGTTGATGGTATAAGATCATCATCTCTTCCACCCATGGTTTTATAAGTATGATAAAATAAGATGTTCACATAGCTTCCAGTATCGACTGGAATTCTATTGATTTCCCATGAACCTTCAGCTTCATCATCCTCCTCTTCTTTCGGTTTTGGATTAATTTCTAATTTTATTACCAATGGATTGTCATGCACCTCTTCTCCTTCAGGAATTTATTCTGCGGTAAAAGAAATGATCTGTCTCTGCCATTCCTCTAATGGCGAGATTTTCGCAATATTCAAAATTTCTCTTCCATCATTATCTCTTGTGAACACTCTACTCAAAACATTATCATGAAAGTCTTCAATTGTCTTATATGAATGTACGATAGAGTGACAGAATAGATTTTTTTGCTTTTGCACCAACTTCTATGAAGAATGTTTCTTTCTTTTTCATCGTATTCACTTTGTGATGTTCTGGTGGTGGTGGTAATGGTTGAGATTGCGGATGCCCTACCGGAAAGTCGTTTAGTTTTCCTTGATCTATCATTCTCAAAATAATTCTTTTTACATTTCTGCAATCGTTTGTGGTATGTCCATGAAAATGATGATAAGAACAAAATTCATGACTTATGTGGTTTGTAGGTGGTTCCGTTACCATGTTCCACGGTGTTGGTATATTTTCCATCAAGATTATAGCTTCCCATATCTTCTCCACACTTTCATTTAAAGGTGGCATCTTGATTTCTTCCCATATTACCTTGTGACTTCTTTGTCTTTTATTATAGTTTTGACTTTGACCTCCATAAGTTTCTTGCGGTTGATCGAGCCTTTGAATCTTGTTATTTCCTCCACGATTGTAGAAATTTCTTTCTCTTTCATACTCTTTCTGTTGATTGTTACTTATCACCTTCTCTTGTTGTACTTGCGAAGTGTTCGCCACTGTGTTTATTAGCTTGGGTAATAAGCTTGCATTCGCTGTTTGTGAGCTGGTGTTCGCAACTGGATATGATTCCATTTCATTTTGCCTTTCCTCTAGAGCAATGTATTCTTCTTGAAGTTCTCGCAATTCAGTCATTGTAATCGTATTCTTGACTCTGAAAATTTGGACATAAAATAGGTTTGTTGAAAACATAGCATTTATAAATGATAATATGAGATATCTCTCATCTACACGGCCAGCCATTTCGCTACACATAGTTCTCCATCTTTTAGTCAAGTGTTTCAAACTTTCGCCAATCCTTTGTTTTAATCCAAACACATCTTCTATACCAGGTCGTGAGGAATTGTTACTTATATATGCCCCCAAGAATGTAGTCTGCAAATGATTGAAGGAGGTTATTGTATTCTTTGGTAAAACTTCAAACCATTTTAACGCTTCTCCTGTTAAGATGGATGCGAAATATTTGCACAATACCGCATCATGATTTTCCCATTGTAACATGCACCTCACATAGGCTCTAATGTGCTGAATTGCACAAGTTGTTCCATCAAAAATGCTAGTTAATGCGGGCAAATTGCATTTCGGTGGTATTCCTCCTAATTGTACTTCCCTTGTAAATGGAGTTTTTCCAGCTTCTTCTATTGCTTCATCCAATTGTCTTCTACCTACTTCTCCTATGTTATTCAGCATTCCTCTCATTTCTTCCAATTCTTTCAATATTTGTTTATTTACACATGAATCTTGATCCACTGGTCTCTTTAATTTTTCTTCTCTTCTTCTGCATTCACGTCTATCTTCTCTCGCGAAATTTTGCATCTCTTCTTCATTATCCTCATCTCGTCATCTTCTGCTATTCTCTTCCTCATCTCTATCTTGAATTCGCAAATGATGATGCCTTTCATTTTCCCCTCCATAATTTTGTTCATTTCTTATCAATTCAATTCGCTGTCTTTCAGCCATTCTCTTTACTCTATCATACTCCTCATTGAGATTGTCGTTATTCCAGTTTTGTGTACCTCTTCTTTCTCGATTGTCATGATTGTTCTGGCGAATTGTCTCCTGAAGCTCTTGTTCTTCCATTTCCTCTCTCAATCTTTCACGTTCGCAGATTAAACGTGCTTATTCAGCATAATTTCTTTCAATTTCTTCTTCAATTGTCTGTTGATTTCTTTGGGTTTCTCTCACATGTAAAATTCTTCTTCCTTCCTCTTGATTTCCTTCGCCATCTTGGTTATTTTGTCCCTGATTTTGTCCGTTCTCTTGATTTCCTCCAATTTGCCCATCATCAAAAGTTTCATTTGGTGGAATGTAACAATCATCAGTTCTTTCTCTATTTTCGCGATATTCTTCATTAAAAAATTGATATTTCTTCTTGAATATTGTTTCCAGCATTGATTCTGGGTGAATTTCGCCTCATTTCTCTTCTAGTCGATCTTGAATATGATTTTGTAATACTTCTCGATCTTCTTTTCTGTAGTCTTATATTCTCCATCCTTAATTCGTGATTTTTCCTTGTTAAATTCGCACGTTCTTCTGCCTCAACTCTTCTTTCTTCATGTATTCTTCGTCTCAATGTTTCTAACGCTCCAATTTCCTCACCTCCATGAATTATTCCTTCATCTGCTTCTTGATTTCTCTCTTCCTCTCTATAATTTCTATTTTGTTGCTCTTTTTCTATTTCTTCTGCTGAATTTGATCGCCAAGTGTGTACGCTCACCCTGTCATAATCTGTATTCCTCTCTTGAACTAGTGTTTGTTGAATTGGCGGTTGAATTTGATTTTTTCTATTATTTCTCATTCTAGTGGATTCTCCCATTTCACTTCTTTCTCTTCCAGCAATTATTTTGCTTCTTCTAACAGTAGTCGGTTGTTCGGATGTATTTCTTCTTCTATCCATTTTTTCAATGTTAACAGTATTACAAGAAATTATGAAAAATTCTTAATCAATCACTTTAAATTTTCACAAATCTCAATATCAATCTTTAGCTTTTTCTAGAATAATCTTCAACTCGTCCCTATTTCTAGCGCCATTATGTAGTTGCAGGAAATCCTACACTACACCCCTCATATGATTTCATTGTTGATCAACTCATTTTTAGGTTTAAACTCTTAATTTTATTGATAAATCTTTGAATTTTCTTACAAGAAAGATAAAGAATTCAAGAATGATCTCTGCTTTGAACTTTCTCTCTCCTATTTACTTGTTTCTTCCTCAAAAAGATCTCTCTCTTTTCTTTACAACTTGAACGACTATTTATAAGAAAATACATAGTGGATGACAGCTAATCTGTCCTTTACTTTCGGATATGATCTGCGATATTCTCGCAACCTTACAATTGTTAATTTCGCAAACTCTCTAATCTTCGCAGGACTATCACATCTTTCTCGTGATCTTAGATGACGTCATTTATTCCATCATTTCTGAAACTGTTCTGCGACGCTGTTATGCTGTGTCATTGATAATTTCGCTGAAGCATTATGATTGCGAGATTCTGAAAGGACTTCATGGCGATTCATCATATAAGTAGAAGATCTACTCAAGGAACCGGTGGAACTTCTCTACAAAAAGGTACGTGGAGACTTGAACTTATCTGTCACTCAAAAGTCTATCTATTCTATCTCCTACTCTTTGAGACAAAAGTCGTATGCTATATATATATAGATTATGTTATACACATTTGGTATTTCGAGCCAAGTATACCTCGCCTATCTATATCTCGAAATATGTATTGGTAAGCTTTTCGCTTCGACCAAGTTTATCTTTACCTAGTGACGAAAGTCATGAATGTTTCAATCACTTTCAAAATTGCTTTGACGAGAAATGGTGTAACAACTGTATAACGTCCTCTAAGAATGTTTTAATGATTGGAATGAGAATTTATATTACATAACCAATGGATTCCTTGAACCTAAGTTCTCGAACTTTGTTGATCAAGAGAACCGGAAGTATGGCAAGTGCCAAGTCCGCGAACTCAGTCCGTGAACTGCCGAAGTTCTCAAACCCGAGAATTTCTGCTGGAGTTGACAAACTACTTGCGTGAGCCAAGTCCGCGAACCCAGGCCGTGAATCGGCGAAGTTCTCAAACCAGAGAAATTCTGCTGGAGTTTGTAAACTCTATCCGGTGTCTTAAGTCCGTGAACCTAGTCTGCGAACTTGAGAAGGTTATATATCTAAAGATGATTTATGAACTTAATCTTAAAACACTAAGGAATGCTTTTGCAAATTGTGGCTATTAAAGTTCATGAACCGATTCGAGTGAATCAAATCATCTTTGCTTCAATTGTGTCTTGTGTAGTTACATAAGATTTCCCTGCAATTGAACAACTCTCTTAACTATTTCATTTGAGTCATTTGAGCTAGTTATGGTGAAAAAGAACATGGTTGGTATGAAATGCTCATATGGTTAACCTTTCGGTAAACTATTATTGAACCAACAATGCACACGTTTGGGTACGGTTATCAAACCTATAAGCGTGAAGTTCATTTGTGTATGACAAGCTAAGTTTTCGATCTAACGGTTGAGAAATATTAGCTTGAATCTAAATCAGGTTTTCATCTAACGGTGGATATTGATTGCTTTGTAACTAAGGCAAAACCCTGATTTGAAAGGCTATATAAGGGGACATCTAGCAACTCTGCAAAACTAATCCCCACACCTTACGTGTGATACTAGTTTGCTTGCTAGAGTCGATTCTCCTTTAACCTTTGGTTTTGTTCTTCTAAAACCGGGTTAACGACTTAAAGGCTTAATTGGGATTGTGAAGCCAGACCGATACTACTTTTATCGTAGTTGTGTGATCTGATCTTGCATCTTCCATCGTAACAGTACAATCATATTGATTGGCTTGAGATTGTTTGATTTCTCCGATAGGCAAGAATAAAAAGTAATCACAAACATCTTTGTCTCATTGTTTGTGATTCTGCAACATCTTGTTTCGCTACCATACGATTAAGATTGTTGTGAGGTGATTGATTGATGTAGGGTGTTCTTCGGGAATAGAAGACCGGATTATCAATTGGTTTTTGTTCGCCTTGATTATTATCAAAAGACAGAACAAAAACTTTAGGGTTTTTCTGTGGGAGACAGATTGATCCTTTGATAGACTTGTCTGTGTGAGACAGATTTGTTTATTGTTAAAGCCTGCGATTTTGGGTCGTAGCAACTCTTAGTTGTGGGTGAGATCAGCTAAGGGAATCAAGTGCGCAGTATCCTGCTGGTATCAGAGGCGTAGGGAGTACAACTGTACCTTGGATCAGTGGGAGACTGATTGGGGTTCAACTATAATTCAGTCCGAAGTTAGCTTGGAGTAGGCTAGTGTCTGTAGTGGCTTAATACAATGTGTATTCAATCTGGACTAGGTCCCGGGGTTTTTCTACATTTTCGGTTTCCTCGTTAACAAAATTTCTGGTGTCTGTGTTATTTCAGTTTCCACATTATATTATTTATCTTTATAATTGAAATAATACAGGTTGTGCGTTTAGATCATCAATTAGTATAATCCAACCTTTGGTTGTTGATTGCCATTGATTGATCCTTGGACATTGGTCTTTGGTACCGTCCAAGTTATTCCTTGTGTTTGATTAAAGACTCACTGATTTTTATTAGCTTGAGTAAATCAAAACAAGAGAGAGATATTAACTCCTTGAGATACTCCATGTGACTACGTGAACTAAGTCTAAAGAAGCCTGGATGAAAAAGCTGGGGTCTAACAACACCAGCCAATATTTCGCTTAGCAATCTGTATGGACTAACTCCGAAATACTCTCTAGAGCTGGGGTAATGGCATGTATGATAGCATTCAAGCCGTCACAATTTTTCTTTGCAACAAGAATTTCTTCTGGACTATATCTACCAATATCTTTCGGCATAGATACATCGCCTTTTGTATTAACCTGAGGATCATAGCCATTTACAACACGTACCCATGTTTGAAAATCACGAGCTTGAAGAAAAGAACGCATAACAATTTTCCACCATAAGTAGTTTGAGATATCGAAGACTGGTGGTACGTTTATGGAGATTGAATTTCTGTCCATAGAGTCAGATCACTACAAACACAGACTTGTAAGGTCTTTAAACATGTTTGCCTGCTCTGATACCAATTGAAAAAGCGGGGGTGCAACAACCCCACCCAATATTTCGATTAGCAATATGTATGGACTAACTTCAATATACTTTTAAGAGAATCAACTAGACATTTATACTCAATCTTAACAAAAGTATATCAAAGAGTTATATCTCACTTTCTCGATTCAATACTTACTCAATAAAATAGAAATCTGCGAGTTTAATTGAATACAAGAGAAAACACTTGAACGGTACCAAAGACCAATGTTCAAGGATCAATCAATTTCAATCAACAACCAAAAGTTGGATTTCCCAATTGATCGATTCAAACGCACAACCTGTGATACTTAAATTATATAACAAAATATAATGCGGAAAAGAAATAACACAGACACCATAAGTTTTATTAACGAGGAAACCGCAAATGCAAAAAAAACCCCGGGACCTAGTCCAGAGTGAACACACACTGTATTAATCCGCTACAGACACTACCCTACTACAAACTAACTTTGGTCTGGACAGTAGTTGAACCCCAATCAATCTCACACTGATCCAAGGTACAGTTGCGCTCCTTACATCTCTGATCCCAGCAAGATACTACACTCTTGATTCCCTTAGTTGATCTCACCCACAACTAAGAGTTGCTACGACCCAAAGTCGAAGACTTTAATATACAAATCTGTATCACACAGAAAAGTCTACGCTAATAGATAAATCTGTCTCCCACAGAAATACCTATGAGTTTTTGTTCCGTCTTTTGATAAATCAAGATGAACATGAACCAATTGATAATCCAGACTTATATTCCCGAAGAACACCCTAGAATTATCAATCACCTCACAATAATCTTAATCGACTAGCGAAACAAGATATCGTGGAATCACAAACGATGAGACGAAGATGTTTGTGACTTCTTTTAATCTTGCCTATCGAAGAAATCAATCTCAAGCCAATCTTACGATTGTACTTAGTACAATTGAAACAAAAATATCAGATCACGCGACAACAAAGAAAATAGTTGGGTCTAACATCACAATCCCAATGAAGTCTTGAAGTCGTTAACCTACAGGGTCTCGGTAGAAACCTAAGGTTAAAGTAGAATCGACTCTAGCTTATACAACTAGTATTACACAGGAGGTGTGGGAATTAGGTTTCCCAGTTGGTAGAGTTCTCCTGTATATAGTCTTTCAAATCAGGGTTTGCAATCAATGTTAGCTTAGTAACAAAGCATTCAATATTCACCGTTAGATGAAAACCTGATTAGATTCAAGATAATATCTTTCAACCGTTAGATCGAAACTTAGCTTGTTACACACAAATAAAGTCCACGTTTTAGGTTTGTGTAACCATACCCAAACATGTACATTTAGTTGGTTCAATAATATTTAACCAAATGGTTAGCCATATCAGCACTTTCATATCAACCATATTCTTCTTTACCATAACTAGTTCAAATGACTCAAATGAACTAGTTAGAGAGTTGTTCAATTGCTTAGATCTTATAGAAGTATACAAGACACAATCGAAGCAAAAACGGTTTGATTCACTCGAATCGATTCATGAACTTTAGATCCACGGTTTGCAAATATGCATTCCTTAGTGTATATAAGTTTAAGTTCAGGAATAATTGAAAATAACCAACCTAAGTACGCGGACTGGTACGCGGACTTAAGTACCCGGAATAAGTTTGTTTCAATTCACAAACTCCAACAGATTTTCAAGGGACGTGAACTTCCGACGGTGCGCAAACTGGTACGCGGAATTTTGTTCCGGTTTTCCTGATCAACAAAATACGCATACTTTGGTTCAAGGAATAAGGACTTACACATGTATGAGTTATCACACAATGTTTATATCCAACAATGGTTATATACTCTAAACTCTCATTTCAATCATTGAAACATTCTTAGAGGACGTTATATAGTTGTTATTCACAAACCATTTTTCGTCAAAGCAATTTTCTAGTAATTGAAACCTAATATGACTTTCGTCACTAGTAAAGATGAACTTGGCCAAAGCGAAATCTTACCAACACATATTTCGAGAAATAAATAAGCGAGATAAATTCAACTCGAAATAGCAAATGTGTATAATCATAGTCTATATAGCAATACAACTTTTGTCTCAAGATATGAGATAGAGTAGATAGACTGTTGAGTGATAGATAAGTTCAAGTCTCCACATACCTTTTAGTCGATGAAGTTCCACCAGTTCCTTGAGTAGTTCTTCATCTTTGTTAGATGATCTCCATGGAGTCTAGAGCTCAACTACACTTTGTATCCTAATCCGAGACTTAGGTATAAGTACACTAGAAATCAAGACTTATAGTTTTGATCACTAACATTGACAAATATGCTTGAGATAGCAACGCATGCGATTTCGACCGAGCAGTGCTATAACAGAGTGTTGTAGGGCCTACGACCCATAGATGTGCGGTCCAACTAGATACCTAAGGTTTACCTTTACATGTATATAAAGGATATGATATCCGTGTAACCTGATTATTCTATTGAATAGAAATCCTTCTCCTTCTCTGACTCTTTGTCTTCTTCTCTATGATTCTACTGCAATAGCTCCAGTATTATAATTTTGAGCTTTCACTTTTTTGATGCGTTATTTAATTTCAAAATTCATATCCTTGAAAATCACTTTATTTTTGCACTTCCATATGGTGTATGTGATGGGTGTGGGAATAATTTGCTACAAAACTTGTCCTGAAGAGTTTAACCTTCCAACCCTCGATGATTAAATCAATACTATTTTCCATTGCACTAAGAAACCATTAAAACTGTACTCATTCATGTGCCCGATCATAAAAAAAAAGCACAAAATAATAAATATTTTTATTATTTACACTATTTCCAAGAAGATAAAAAGAAGTAATTTTTAAGTATTTTTTCAGTTATACCTTAATCTATAATACCATTATAAAATTGGAAAAGTTAGGTCTTTTATATTAGGAAACGAGTACTTGTATAAACTTTATACCGTTAAAAAGGATTCTGAAATAACTACGCAACGAGTACAAAGGACATATATATATATATATAGACACACACACAGAGATTTAATCATACTAATTAACTAATTAAGGAGGAAGGATACATTGATATAGTTGTTATCACATTATCCTAAAATTTTGGCACCAATTTTTTTATAAAACTCGATCAACAATGAGAAGCTAAATTATTGATGATATGTTGTTTTTACAATGCTCTACATTCCCACTAAAAATGAGCATAATTCGAGACGTACAATCCCAACACTTACTATTTTAAAAATCACTTATTAAATTGGTGATCGAAGTTAAAATTAGTAGATGACGAATTTAGAATTTCATAATGCACTAATTTTTGGAGGATCGTAGAGCGTTGTAAGAGGATGTGGTTTGGATTTTATCAAAGAGTGTAGCCTAAATTGAGAGAGATTGTGAGAATAACGGCGATCCTTCTCCGTAACTAAAATAATAAAAATATTGATCTTGGATATGTAGTCTTGTTAGTCGTGAGTGTCGGTTTTCTTGGGAGAAAAAACCAAAGAGGAAAAACATCACTCATTTGGAGACGGAGGAAAAGTACAAGGTAGGTAATGCCGGTCCATCAATAGCTCATTCATACTTCGTCCCCGATGGACGGTTGATTAAAGATGTCTCTGATGCTGAATCTCAGGCCACTGTGATTGGGAGGAATGTGAACAAAGCTCGGTCATCAAAGTGAAACCTCAAGTATTTCTACTGGTACAAAAATGTTGAAGGGTGGAAGCACCAAGTGGCCAATCTACTATAACCAAAATTGTATAAATTAAATCGATGTCACTGTAGTATAGTGGTAAAGTAATTGGTGGTGATAAGACCACTGTTCGAAATTCTTGTTTGTACTATCTATAAAAATACACGTAAGGTCCATTAATCAAGCCCGCTTAGTCCGTGAAGGAAGATTCCAGAAGTTTCCAGAAGTCTTGTTTCCCAAATTGCTTTCACATCAAGTTTACATCAGAATTCGGGTTACATAACAATATAAATACATGTATCTAATCCCTAAGAGGACATGGAATTCTAGGTTAGCTAACCAAATTATTGCAATCACATATCAATACAATAACTCCCCTACGGGATTCCTCCGTGGATGTAGGCAACACTTGCCGAACCACGTTAAATCTTTGTCTTCGTTTTTTTATCCCTAATTTATTATGATCAAAATCAAACCATCGTGTTCAGTGCCTAAAGGTAATTTTGGGTACAAACATTGGCGCCGACTAAGGGGATTCGTGAAAATAATAGTGTTTTACCGTTCAGGAGAGCGCGGAATTTCAGCGACTGGTCCATGACATTTTGTCACGTCAACACGTTCGGTTCCACGTAATTAGTTTAGCCCAGTCAGCAGCTTCCATGTCAGCAAACCTTGCCTGATCAGCAATGCCACGTCAGCTATTCTCTACCATGTCAGCAAACTGTGCACGGCTAGTACTGCCACGTGCAACAACATGTGCGCTTCCTTTAAAATTTTGTTTCGTCAATAATTTCGTCGTTGTAAGTCCGAATTAAGTGATTTTTGGCTCGTTAGAATCTTCTTTCGATTCCCTACAACATGGAAACGAAAATTCCCGTGTTCGAGAAACTTTGATGTGCACTTGGAGCAGCAAAACGATCGAGTTCGAGGTTCGTGGATAGCGACACGATCGAGTTCGAGATGAGGATTGCTTAGGCCCTTCAATATTTAGCCTTGGATCACATCGCAAGTACCTAAAGCCTCACCTTGCACGGGAGCACTTAAGTCTTTCTTTTATGGCAAGCATAAAATCTCACCTTGCAAGCGAGTATGAAAGACTTGCACCTTGGCAAGCATAAAGTCTCGTCTCAACCACGATCCCAACACCCGATGTTGGTCCAAAGTCTCGTTGAACCACGATCCCAATGCCCGATATTGGTCCAAAAATTCGTATTCTACACAAGCAACACAGCCAGCCTGCCAGAGTAGCGAGCACTACAACCTTGTTACATTGCGAGCAAAAATCCTTTCCCCAGCTGCAAGCACACTACATCCCTTTCAAGACTCGACTAGCTCTCGAGCATCAAGTCCACCACGTGGAAAAAAGTGTCTCCTAGCACGTGAGCAATTTTTTTTTTTGAGGTAATTACAATTGGGGGCGTCTTCGTAATATCTCTACTCACACTTGGGGGATAGTTACGTCATCAACGGTCGATGCAAAAGGAAAAGCAAACTTCTTAACCCCCAATAAGTTGGAGGTTATGAGGGTGCGATGTTTGTACCGTCTATAAAATACACGGAAGGCCCATTAATCAATCCCGCTTAGCCCGTGAAGGAAGATTCCAGAAGTTTCCAGAAGTCTTGTTGCCCAAGTTGCTTTCACATCAAGTTTACATCAGAATTAGGGTTACATAGCAATATTAATACATGTATCCTAAACCCTAAGAGGACATGAAATTCTAGGTTAGCTAACCAAATTATTGCAATCACATATCAATACAATAACTCCTCTATGGGATTCGTAGGCAACACTTGCCGAACCACGTTAAATCTTTGTCTTCGTTTTTTAACCCTAATTCATTATGATCAACATCAAATCATCGTGTTTAGTGCCTAAAGGTAATTTTGGGTACAAACAATTCTTTACAACCAATTAGAAAAAAGAAAAAGAACAAAGATTGTACAAATCCGTCTTACATTATTGGTGTAGTAAAAGATAAGAGTCAAAATAGAAACAGGGACGTCTCATGCAAAACTTGTTGACATATACGCCCCATTATCTTTTGATGTGGGTAGACAATGGATGGTGGTGTCAAGTGACATTGATATTTATATGCCCCCGATATATAAAATGGAGTATCCATCGTTTATAGTTTGAAATATTGTTGGCCAGCTATACATTTATTTATTTGTGAAGGAATTATCGGCTTTTCTATTACAAAGCAAAAATCCTTCACCAAAATGTTTACTAATACGTTAGTAAGAAACAATGATTCAAGTATTGCCGAAGAATACTAGCACGCAGCAGCTCTGCGGATAAAATGTAGAATACATCCTTTTTTTTTCCTTGTTAAAGTTCGAAGTATGAGAGCAATCGAGACATATCCAATGAGGTGCCAAAACCTTACATTAATTTGAGAATCTTTTATCACTTTTCCATTACCACTATCTGCATATTCATTATTGTGACAACAATAGGTATTGTTATTATTTGTTGAAGAACTTTATACATAATTATATCTGCAAATATACAACTTTTTCAATGGTGTCAATGATTATGTACCTAGACTAGAAGAAGAAGAGAAAGGTTAAAACTTGATTACTGTACAGTACATTGAGGGAAGTTTTATATAGGGTATGTTTACAGATTTGATTGGGGCATTGGGTTATAGTGGATTTGATGGTCACTTGATAATGGAGTGTCCTAACAAATCTTTCTTCTTTTTCTTACTTTTTAATTCTTGGTGCCTATATGTTGGAGGTCTTTTCAAATATCAATGGAAAAAGGTGAAAACATTTAATACATAGTGTATATGAATATGATGGCATTCTGGTCTGGCCTTTAGTTACGGCCTGACACTTTGCCAAACAACCCGTTCCTAGAAAGGCATAATGGCATTGGCATCTGTCATGGTGTACCACAATTCCGTGGAATTCCAAATTTCCATTCAAACTCGACATCAAGGAATAGTTATTAAATTCATGAAATTTCCGAGTAATTTACCTAGTGGTACAGATGGAAAATGTTAACCAGAAAGTAATTACTTATAGCTTTATCCTTGTAATAAAAAAATAAAATACTTTTTCAGTTGTAAACTTTTTTTTTTATATAAAGATTAAAAAGAGAAAAAACAAGTTTTAATATTATTTCTCAGTAATATATCATTGAAACATTTCATTTTCTTGCTTTTGAAATGGGTTTTACTCTTTGAGGATCATACACGACTATCAGACAAAAACATTGACCGTGAAAATGAGATAGTTTGCAAGATCCCAATGAAATATAAGCGATGAATAATATGCACGACAATATGCAGATTGCTAACACACGTCAACTCTCAGGTTGTGATCCGGAATTTGGATTCTTGAACATGTGACCTTCTGAAGCGCATCAACCTTTGAGGAACGGGAATGACCAGCTGAGCTAGCTACCCGTTTTTTTTTTTTTTTTTTTTTACAGATACATGTAGTTAAGACCCAGATTAATTACCCACTAGTCACTGCTCTAAGTGCCCACGTAAATGATGGACATGAAAAGTTGGAATCACAACTATTACTGGACTAGACTAGATTTTGTGGCGAGCGGGTAGATTCTTGTCTAAGATTTTGGTCGTATGTCGTCATTATGGTCTTGTCTAGCTACGTTAATATTCGATATTCAGGTTTAGAGTTGAAAGATATGCTAGGTACAATCACAGAACCAAGTTGACATAACCTATTGCCTAGCTTTTCTAGGTCGATCATGCTCAGTGCCAAAACAGCATGCGAAGTGTGTTTTCCTTTTTTGAAACAGCATGCACGTATGTGATTACACGTCCTTCCCCACACATTTTCTTTCCTTCATTTTCTGGTCCACTTACCAGCCTTTACAACGATCCACCATTATAAAAACTAGTTATGGCGGGTTTGGGTCCTTCGAGATATCTTCTGAACGTATTTTTTTATTTTGAAATATTGGAAAATACGTTGCTTGGCTGTTGTATATTCACCGGTGGAACACGATATGTTTACAAATGACAACCTTTTATTTGTTTAGTTGGCCTGCATGCGTTCATGCTACGCAATGGAAAATATATTTTGGGTTTCATCAGCTCTTCGGTAATCTAAAAAGAAAAGCTGCAAATTTGAAAAATAGAAAAAACGTTGCTTGATCACTTCTTGCGTACGGGTGGTAGTGTGTTTCAGCCATCATTCTTTTAGAATAAACACCGATGGTTACATTGTGGATTTATTCACTAAAATGTGGAGAAAAGCAACCACGGTAGGGCTCCCTTTCTCCACATTATGACAGACAACTTAGCTTCAGCTTTTGGATCATAATTTGGGACGTACTAGAAAATTTTGGGCATACATTTTAATAACCATATCCGTTGATGGAATAACACAGCACGTTAAAATTCGAGCATGACACGAGCACAACACGTTAGCTTAGTATTTTTTGTTGTGACAGACAAGTAGGCATATCAACATGGCATGTGTAAGCACGTTGTACATCACATCACGACACGTAAGAAAGCATGCCAAATTATGCATAAAAGTTTTTATTTCACAAAAAAGTGTTTATTTTAGCCAGTTTTTGACATTTCATTTTCATTATGCTGATTCTTTTTTTCCTCGAAGAAAAGGTTATATTAAAAAGAAAAATCCTTTATAAAATACAAAGGAAGTAACTCATACATAAGATCTTCCCAATTGCTCTAAATGAGACTAGGGGTAACATATTTGAAAGTAATGGTATCACAAGACCATAAGACTACAAGCTGTTTTATAAGATCAATAGTCTTTGTTGTGCTTTTCTTACGACCACCAAAAATTCTCCCACTTATCTCCATCCACAAAGACCAACAAATAGCATAATGAATAATTTTCCACACCTCTTTACCTCTTCCAAGCGGCACATTCGTCAACCATGCTTCAAACAAGTGAAAAAGTGTTCTCGGCATAGGCCATGAAATCCTGAAAGCCTTAATAAAATAATCCCAAATCTCAAAGGACTAAGAACAATGCATAAACATATGATCAGACGTCTCATTTTCTTCACTGCAAAGAACACATAAGTCACTTTCTATGTCCATGCCATGATGTTCTAACATGTGTCTAGTCGGAAGTGAATAATTTAAACTAGCCAAAAGAATGAAACTAACCTTATTCGGGATATATCCTTTCCAAAGGTGCTTGTGGAAATTACAAGTATCATGAATTACCTGACAAAGCTTCATAACATTTTTTTGCACTAAAATCCTCCATAATAACCAATTCATCCTCTTTTGCCACCAACACCGGTATAGTAAAGACATCACGTCTAAGCAAATCTCATTCCAGCTTCTCATTCGCATTCAATGCCCTTCTAAATTCACAATTCCAATTATTGCTTACAATCATATCAACAATAGTCACATCCTTCATTGCAGCGGCTTTGTAAGCGACCGGAAATAAGTCTTGCAATCTCCCTCCATCTAACCATTTATCCTTCCGGAACTTGATTCCTCTACCATTACGCACCGTAAACTTGGCCATGTATTGAACGATGAGAACTATATTCACGAAATTCTTCCATAGACTTCTATACTGAGGCTTGCTATTGATAATTCCATAATTCATATGATTTTAGTTTCCATTCCGTACTTGTTTAAGCTATTATTCTTGCATATTTTCGTATTATTACTCTTGTTTTCTCTTATGTGTTTCTATTAGGTCTTGCAATCTCCCTCCATCTATTATTACTCTTGTTTTCTCTTATGTATTTCTATTAGGTCTTGCAATCTACCTCCTTTTTGTATGATTCACCGGAAATAAGTCTTGCAATCTCCCTCCATCTAACCATTTATCCTTCCGGAACTTGATTCCTCTACCATTACGCACCGTAAACTTGGCCATGTATTGAACGATGAGAACTATATTCACGAAATTCTTCCATAAACTTCTATACTGAGGCTTGCTATTGATAATTCCATAATTCATATGATTTTAGTTTCCATTCCGTACTTGTTTAAGCTATTATTCTTGCATATTTTCGTATTATTACTCTTGTTTTCTCTTATGTGTTTCTATTAGGTGAATCATACAAAAAGGATCTAAAAAGTTCTGTAAAGAGTTATTAAGAGAAGTATTCCAAGTATCCAAGTACCCAAGTCCAAGAGAAGTGGAAGAAGTGCGATGAAAAAGAGCAAAACGCTCAAAATCAAGAGACGGGCCAAATATCAATATTAACTCACTCAAATTAAGAATTTCTCATCACCATATTGAATAGAATTTAAAGATAAAAAGAATGGAAAAAGAATGGAAAAAGAATGAGGTCATTCCGAGTTCGGACGAAGAAGTTGTGGGAAAAACAAGCTTTTCATCCAATACCGAAGACATGAAAGTATGCAAACGGGTATGCTAATGGATTTTCAGTATGAAAACGGGTATGCATACTTATTTACCCTGGGTTTAACTGAATTTAAGTGTGCAAACGGGTATGCATACTGGTGAAGGCCAAAACTCACGGTTAAGATCCTTCTTTCGTAATTTCAGGTCGATTTCCTTAACCGACTAGGATACTTGGAGGCCAAGCATTGTAAACCTGTATAAATAGGTATTAGGCTTTCCAAATAATATATCATATCGTCTCATATTAGAATCTAGGGTTTATTCAACATCAAAACCTAGGGTTTACCCCTTTAGGGGGAAACCACCATTATTCATCTTCTTTGTAATATGAGTAGCTAAATCCTTTGTTGATTAAGGATGAATTCAATTTTCTAAGCGTGAATCTTTATTATTAATATAAATATATTGAGAGTTTTTATCATCATCGTTTGTTTTTACCATATCTAGGGTTTATGAGTGATTCTTAGATTGATTTGGAGTGCATGCTAGATTGATCTGTTGATCGTTCTATTGCTAGTAGAAGTTAGGAGATAAGTAATCGTCGAATAAATCTCCACACAAGTAGAAATCGCGAGACCTTACAAAGGGATTCTGTGGAGGAATAGTGTGTAAAAACAACACCAGTAAGTACACCTTGAGCTAAGAGTTTAACTACTGGGATTAACCTAATTCACAAAGCTTAAAGCGTTCGATTGAATTACACCTTGAGTGAGATACTACTTGGTGGTTCGGTTGAATAGAATCTGATATTGGAGAACTTTCGTATCCGTGGTAAAAGGAATTTTGGGATAGCACTGAGCTAGATGTTATTCTACGAACAATTGATAAGTTTTCTAATCCTGGTAACGCTTGGTAACGACGAAGGATTCCTTGATCATCTCTTTCTTTTATTAGTATCTTTTTATTTACTTTTATCAAACAAACCCTCTTTGTTATTTAATTTATTTTGCTGATCAAATAACCTATCAATTACACAGCTCTCTGTGAGAATGATCTCTTACTACCGCTATATTTCCAGTTAATTAGTGGGTATATTTATTAATTTGTTGAGCCTACGACGGCCCATAAAGCTATCAACATCCGGTAATAATAACTTCGTGTTTCTCTTGAATTTCTGATTAATTATGAAAAAGCAGGGGTCTAACAACACCACCCAATATTTCTCTTAGCAATCTGTATGGACTAACTCCGAAATACGTTTCTAGAGAATCAAATAGACAGTCAGACTCAATCTAGATAAAAGTATCTCAAGGAGTTAATATCTCTCTCTTGATTTGATTTTTACTCAAGCTAAAAACAATAGCGAGTCTTTATCAAATACAAGGAATAACTTGGACGGTACAAAACACCAATGTCCAAGGATCAATCAATATCAGTCAACAACCAAAGGTTGGATTTCCAATTGATGATCACGAACGCACAACCTGTATTATTTCAATTATATAAAATATAATGCGGAAAAGAAATAACACAGACACCAGAAGTTTTGTTAACGAGGAAACCGCAAATGCAAAAAAACCCCGGGACCTAGTATAGACTGAATACACATTGTACTAAGCCGCGACAGACACTGGCCTACTCCAAGCTAACTTCAGACTGGACTATAGTTGAACCCAATCAGTCTCCCACCGATCCAAGGTACAGTTGTACTCCTATGCCTCTGATCCCAGTAGGATACTGCGCACTTGATTCCCTTAGATGATCTCACCCACAACCAAGAGTTGCTGCAACCCAAAATCACAGACTTGATAATAAACAAATCTGTCTCATACAGAAAAGTCTATGAAAGGATAAATCTGTCTCCCACAGAAAAACCCTAGGTTTTGTTCCGTCTTAAGATATGAAATCAAGGTGAACAGGAACCAATTGATAATCCGGTCTCATAATCCCGAAGAACAGCCTAGATTAATCAATCACCTCTCTACAATCCTTCCTTACTACACAGTCGGTTTGTCGAGGAATCACAAACAGTAAGAAGAAGATGTTTGTGACTTCTTTATCTTTCCTATCGGAGAACTCTCACGATCTCAAGACAATCAATAGATTGTACTCGTACGATAGAAGATGCAAGATCAGATCACACAACTACGATAAAAGTAGTATCGGTCTGTCTTCACAATCCCAATGAAGTCTTTTAGTCGTTAACCTGGTTTTAGAGAAGAAAACCAAAGGTTAAAGGAGAATCGACTCTAGCGAGCGCACTAGTATCACACAGACGTGTGGGGATTATTTTTGCACAATGCTAGATGTCTCCTTTATATAGCCTTCAAATCAGGGTTTTGCCTTAGTTACAAAGCAATCCATATTCACCGTTAGATGAAAACCTGATTTAGATTCAAGCTAATATTTCTCAACCGTTAGATCGAAAACTTAGCTTGTCACACACACTTGGGTAGACGTTTACTGGGTTTGTGAAAACCATGCCCAAACGTGTACGTGTATGTTGGTTCAACATAGTAACCCAAAAGGTTAACCATATGAGCATTTCATATTAACCTAGTTCTTCTTCACCATGACTAGTTCAATTGACTCAAATGAACTAGTTAGAGAGTTTTTCAATTGCTATGAGATCTTATGTAACTACACAAGACACAATTGAAACAAAGATGATTCGATTCGATTGAATCGGCTCATGAACTTTATAGCACGGTTGCATAAAGAATTCCTTAGTAATTTAAGTTTCATGTTCAGAGCACATCTTTAGATCATAACCTCTTAAGCTCACAAACAAGTGCGGACTTAAGACAACCGGTGGAGTTTTCCAAACTCAGCAGAAAATCTCGGCAAAGAGACTTTCGCCAGTTCGCGGACTAGGTTCGCGTACTGAGTTCGCGGACTTACACGCAAACGAATTTTTGGAAAATCCCAGCAGAAATTCTCGGTACGAGAACTTCCGTCAGTTCGCGGACTGAGTTCGCGGACTTGGCAAATCCAATTCCTCCGGTTTCTCTCAATCAACAAAGTTCGAAAACTTCGGATTAAGGAATACATGGTTATGTAATCTAAACTCTCATTCCAATCATTGAGACATTCTCAGAGGACCTTATATAGCCGTTATTCACAGACCGTTTTGCGTCAGAGCAATTCTCAAAGTAATTGAAACTTTTCATACTTTCGTCACTAGGTGAAGATAAACTTGATCAAAGCGAAACGCTTTACCAACACATGATTTCGAGATATAGATAGGCGAGATATACTCGGCTCAAAATATCAAATGTGTATGATCCAGTCTATATAGCATACGACTTTTGTCTCATAAGAAGTAGGAGATAAAAGAGATAGACTTTTGAATGATAGATAAGTTCAAGTCTCCACATACCTTTTTGTTGATGAAGTTCCACGGTTCCTTGAATAGATCTTCGTCGTTGTATGATGAATCGCCATGAAGTCCTTGATCTCCACTACAATTTTCTATCCTAGTCCGATAATTAGCTATGTAGGCTAGAAATCAAGACTCATAGTTTTGATTACTAACATTGACAAACATGATTGATATAGAAACGCATGCGAGGTCGACCGAGCTATGCTCTAAAAATCTCCCCCTTTGTCAATTTTGGTGACAAAATTATTAATACATATGGAATACAAAAAAGATAAACTTCAGTGGCTCCTATTCCATAGTCTAATCTTCAACGTTCCCTGAAATCTTCGTCCTTCCAAGTATTCCAATGATCCCAAAGGTTGTAAGTTTAGCATCACCGTTGTTGAAGATACGTAGCTATAACAATGAGAGAAATCCAGATTCTCGATCATCATTATACAGTGACATAGTATTATTATGTAACATCAAAGTCCAATTGCATCACGACTTTAACAATAATACTATGGTGATATGTATCACTCCCCCTTAGTCAATACTCTATCTCGATTATGGAAACCACTCCCCCTTACACAATGATCCGAAAACCATATGTATTTGTAGTGTGAACTACAATATGTCTCCCCCTTTTTGTCAATAAAATTAGCAAAGGTACAAGAACGGGATCATAATGAAATTTACACAGGAGACATTTCAAAGACTAAAATAAAAATACATACAAACTAAATTTAGATGCAATCATAAAGCCGAAGCTAAATACATTCATCAAGGAGTTTTAAGATACAAGATAACCCCTATAAAATTCCACATCCGCATACCCCGCAAGATATTACCATTAAGCACAAGTTAAAGAGAAGTCTCCCCCATTTGATGTCATTCCCGAAAGAACAACAAGAGCGACCTTAATTTCGAAAGAAAAGAAGGATTTTTTAATTGGACACCAAAAAACCATAGAAATGATTTTCTATATCCAAAACTCAACCAAATTAATCACAAGAAAACCCATGATTAATTTAATTGGAATACACAACTAAATCAAACCACAAAAGTGATCAATTTAATTGAAAGTGCTCAACATAAGTAAACTGACGGAGCTACGACTAAAGTAATCATACGGAGATGACTAAGTTAATCGTTCACATACTCAACATAAGGAAAAACCTTACGGAATATACGACTACATCAACCAATAGAACATGATTCGTATAGCCGTTCATATACTCAACACAAGAACTTGTGGAATATATGAAAACTCGACTAGACTAATTACAAGAGAATCCATAATTAATCTAATTGGAATAAAACAACCAAATTAATCACAAAAGTAATCAATTTAATTGTCAAAAGATTTGCTCGACAAAAGAAGACTTTCGGAGCAAATAACTAAATAACCAACCAAGATGATTAATTTAGTTCATAATGCTCAACATATAGAGTCTTATGGAACAACCAACAAAGCCAATAAGAATAATCGACCTAGTTGTATCGTGCTCAAGATAAGACACACAATGGAGCCTTCACGGTAAAACATAACAAAATGGATCAATGAAGATCAATACCGTGGATAACATACAAGGATTTATTCTATTTTTTATCATAACGACATAATAGATTTTATCCTTGTCAAACAAAAGATTTTATCCTATTTTTCATCAAATAAATGACTTCATAGGCATAACTTTTGTAATTTTTCAAAAGTTCATTCGTCCTTTCATTAATACAAATACCAATTCATGAACGACTTTATTTTTGACAGCATATGGGACCTTCAAGTTTACGGACGCAAACAATACATATCCCATAATCAAATTGCAATATCACAAAATCATAAAGATTAATACTGCAATAACATCATCCTCCAAATATTTTTAGAATTTAATACCAATAAACCTAAAAAATAACTGTTTATGGGAAAAAACCGTTTCTACTGATTTTGGTAATTTCGGTGAGTGGGTGAGAAACAAATCTAAACGCTAAAAAATTGTACTGCAGGGGAGTACTTTAGATTCGAGAGATCAATCTATACAAATCTGGCCTAAACCAAGAAATGGCCGTTCCGGATTTACTTCGGTCGCAAAGAGGAGGATAAAGGTTGGTTTAGGGAGGGAAGCGAAGAGAGTGTTGAGACCAGAGCAGTTCTGGAAGAGTAGTACTTGACTTGTATCAGAAGATGAAATCTTTGAGAAAGATAGCAAGAGTTTCCTTTCTGAGTGTTGTATTTCTCCCTGACCAAAAACTTGTCTTTTGGTAGAAATAGGTAAAACCTATTTATACAAGTCTAAGTGAAACGTACTCTGGCCTCGTAAGAAAAGAAACGGATGAGTTAAATGGGAATAGGTGGTAACGCCTGGTATTGATGGAATTTGATGGAATTGATGTTCCATAATGAAAGAGCGTTTCACCATTACTTCCTGCATTTACTAACATTTTTATTCTTATTACACCTTCTTGAAACGGGCATTTGTGCATGCCGCACGCTGTAGACCGCCAAATTAAAACCCTAATGAGCATCCTCCAGTTTGTGACATACGTTTTGATGTCTCGAGTGTTTTTGTGGAAAACATGTAGCATGTCGCTGGTGTTTGATAAGTTGATCTTGGGAGACTTGCCGGCTCAGTGGTGACCTTCGACGGTCGAGATTTTTTATAAGAGGAATCATGGCCTTTGATGTAGGCGTGGCATGCCAAAGTGCAAGGGTTGCACGGCATGTGCCAATGGCATGTGTGGCATGCCTTGGTCCTGGGTAGCATGTCGGGTGCAAGTGGAAGTGCCAAAGTGCAAGTGTTGCTCGGCATGTGCCAATGGCATGTGTGGTATTCCTTGGCCCTGGGTTGCATGTCGGATGCAAGTGGTAATGCCAAAGTGCAAGTGTTGCACGAAATGTGCCAATGGCATGTGTGGTATGCCTTGGACCTTTTTGTTGATGAAGTTCCACGGTTCCTTGAATAGATCTTCATCGTTGTATGATGAATCGCCATGAAGTCCTTGAGCTCAACTACACTTTTCTATCCTAGTCCGGGACTTATCTATGTAGGCTAGAAATCAAGACTCATAGTTTTGATCACTAACATTGACAAACATGATTGATATAGCAACGCATGAGAGGTCGACCGATCTATGCTCTAACAATCTCCCCCTTTGTCAATTTTGGTGACAAAATTATTAATACATATGGAATACAAAAAAGATAAACTTCAGTGGCTCCTATTCTATAGTCTAATCTTCAACGTTCCCTGAAATCTTCGTCCTTCCAAGTACTCCAATGATACCAAAGGTTGTAAGTTTAGCGTCACCATTGTTGAAGATCCGTAGCTATAACAATGAGAGAAATCCAGATTCTCGATCATCATTAAACAGTGACATAGTATTATTATGTAACATCAAAGTCCAATTGCATCACGACTTTAACAATAATACTATGGTGATATGTATCACTCCCCCTTAGTCAATACTCCATCTCGATTATGGAAACCACTCCCCCTTACACAATGATCCGAAAACCATATGTATTTGTAGTGTGAACTACAATATTTCTCCCCCTTTTTGTCAATAAAATTGGCAAAGGTACAAGAACGGGATCATAATGAAATTTCCACAGGAGACATTTCATAGACTAAAATAAAAATACATACCAACTTAATTTAGATGCAATCATAAAGCCGAAGCTAAATGCATTCATCAAGGAGTTTTAAGATACAAGATAACCCCTATAAAATTCCACAGCCGCACACCCCACAAGATATTACCATTAAGAACAAGTTCAAAAGAACTCTCCCCCATTTGATGTCATTCCCGAAAGAACAACAAGAGCGACCTTAATTTCGAAAGAAAAGAAGGATTTTTTAATTGGACACCAAAAAACCATAGAAATGATTTTCTATATCCAAAACTCAACTAAATTAATCACAAGAAAACCCATGATTAATTTTATTGGAATACGCAACTAAATCAAACCACAAAAGTGATCAATTTAATTGAAAGTGCTCAACATAAGTAAACTGTCGGAGCTACGACTAAAGTAATCATACGGAGATGACTAACTTAATCATTCACATACTCAACATAAGGAAAAACCTTACGGAATATACGACTACATCAACCAATAAAACATGATTTTGTATAGCCTTTCATATACTCAACACAAGAACTTGTGGAATATATGAAAACTCAACTAGACTAATTACATGAGAACCAATAATTAATCTAATTGGAATACAAACAACCAAATTAATCACAAAATTAATCAATTTAATTTTCAAAAGATTTGCTCGACAAAAGAAGACTTTCGGAGCAAATAACTAAATAACCAACCAAGATGATTAATTTAGTTCATAATGCTCAACATATAACATCTTATGGAACAACCAAAAAATCCAAAATGAATAATAGACCTAGTTGTATCGTGCTCGAGATAAGACACACAATGGAGCCTTCACGGTAAAACATAACAAAATGGATCAATGAAGATCAATACCGTGGATAACATACAAGGATTTATTCTATTTTCTATCATAACGACATAATAGATTTTATCCTTGTCAAACAAAAGATTTTATCCTATTTTCCATCAAATAAATGACTTCATAGGCATAAATTTTGTAATTGTCAAAAGTTCATTCGTCCTTTCATTAATACGAATACCAATTCATGAACGACTTTACTTTTGACAGCATAGGGGACCTTCAAGTTTACGGACGCAAACAATACATATCCCATAATCAAATTGCAATATCACAAAACCATAAAGATTAATACTACAATAACATCATCCTCCAAATATTTTTAGAATTTAATACCAATAAACCTAAAAAATAACTGTTTATGGGCAAAAACCGTTTCTGCTGATTTTGGTAATTTCGGTGAGTGGGTGAGAAAAAAATCTAAACCCTAAACAAATGTACTGCAGGGGAGTACTTTAGATTCGAGAGATCAATCTATACAAATCTGGCCTAAACCAAGAAATGGTCGTTCCGGATTTGCTTCGGTCACAAAGAGGAGGAGAAAAGATGGTTTAGGTAGGGAAGCGAAGAGAGTGTTGAGACCAGAGCAGTTCTGGAAGAGTAGTACTTGACTTGTATCAGAAGATGAAAGCTTTGAGAAAGATAGCAAGAGTTTCCTTTCTGAGTGTTGTATTTCTCCCAGACCAAAAACTTGTCTTTTGGTAGAAATAGGTAAAACCTATTTATACAAGTCTAAGTGAAATGTACTCTGACCTCGTAAGAAAAGAATCAGATAAGTTAAATGGGAATAGGTGGTAACGCCTAGTATTGATGGAATTTGATGGAATTGATGTTCCATAATGAAAGAGCGTTTCACCATTATTTCCTGCATTTACTAACCGTTTTATTCTTATTACACCTTCTTGAAACGGGCATTTGTGTATGCCGCACATTGTAGAGCCAAACTAAAACCCTAATGAGCATCCCCCAGTTTGTGACATACGTTTTGATGTCTCGAGTGTTTTCGTGGAAAACATGTAGCATGTCGCTGGTGTTTGATAAGTTGAGCTTGGGAGACTTGCCGGCTCAGTGGCGACCTTCGACGGTCGAGATTTTGTATAAGAGGAATCGTGGCCTTTGATGTAGGCGCGGCATGCCAAAGTGCAAGGGTTGCACGGCATGTGCCAATGGCATGCCTTGGTCATGGGTAGCATGTCGGGTGCAAGTGGAAGTGCCAAAGTGAAAGTGTTTCTCGGCATGTTCCAATAACATGTGTGGTATTCCTTGACCCTGGGTTGCATGTCGGATGCAAGTGGTAATGCCAAAGTGCAAGTGTTGCACGGCATGTGCCAATGGCATGTGTGGTATGCCTTGGCCCTAGGTTGCACGGCTTGGCAAGCCAAGTTGCAAGGGTTGCATGGCATATGCCAATGGCGTGTGTGGCGGCTTTGACCCTAGGCATGCCAAGTTGTAAGGGTTGCATGGCATGTGCCAATGACGCGTGTGGCGGCTTTGTCCCTAAGTTGCACGGCTTGGCATGCCAGGTTGCAAGGATTGCACGGCATGTGCCAATGGCGCGTGTGGCGGCTTTGGCCCTAGGTTGCACGACTTGGCATCCCAGGTTGAAAGGGTTGCACGACATGTTCCAATGGCGCGTGTGGCGCCTTTGACCCTAGGTTGCACGGCTTGGCATGCCAGGTTGCAAGGGTTGCACGGCATGTGCCAATGGCGCGTGTGGCGGCTTTGGCCCTAGATTGCACGGCTTGGCATGCCAGGTTGCAAGGGTTGCACGGCATGTTCCAATGGCGTGCGTTTTTGGAATGGTTGCCATTTTTTGCAATGGTGGCGCGTTTTGGATTTTTGGCATGGTTATCATGATGATTGTGCGTTGCTTTGCGGTTTGGCACGGTTGACATATACTGCGTGTTTATTTGTGGTTTGGCATGGTTGCCATATTTTGCACAATGATTGCATGGTACATGCAATTGCTATGTTTTGTGTGATGAGTGCACGGTGCGTGCATTTTGGCATGTTTGCCATGCTTTTGCGCAATGATCGCACGGTACGTGAAATTGCTATGTTCTGCGCGATGTTTGCACGGTACGTGCGTTTGGCATGTTGCGTGACATGTGTGAGTGGCATGATTGTCATGCTTTTGCGCAGTGATTGCTCGGTGCGTGCAATTGCTATGTTCTGCACAATGATTGCACGGTGCGTGCATTTGGCATGCTTGCCAGTCTTTTTGCGTAATGGTTGTTCGGTTTGTGTGAACTTAGGGTTTCGCGCATCGAAACCCTAATTTAGTATTTGAAAAAGGGTACCCTGGTAATTTTGACATAAGCGCGTTAAATTCTCTAATAAATGTGCTAGTGTCACCGGTGACGTCATGTTATACGTGAGGTTTTACGGTTTTACCCCTTGTTCAAAAACCACCGTCAACAATAACATAAGAAGATGAAAAGAAAAATAGCTATGTGTAGTCACAATCATCGCTATTGAAAGCACTAGTTATTCTTCCAACTAATCCAAAAAGAATACATACTAGGCAACAAAAAAAAAAAGACTCTTAGGCCAAAACCCAGACACTAAAAATCAAATGGACGGTTTTGGAGACTCATGAGCCTTGTGATCATCGAGCTTATGAGTGACAACAACCTCATCAACCTTTGAGGAAAAATCCTTTTTGAGAGGTTCTTTAATGCGGTTCTTCATGAGAGCAAGGTTACAGTTAACCTTTTTCAACTCAGCTTTTACAGCATCAAGACACTTCATAGTTCTAACAAGTTGTTGTGAATCAATGATCACTTTAGTTGGAATCTTCTCCCCAATATTTGAGTAAGAAACATGAGATTGAAGAAAAGATCCTTCAACTTCAATAATAGTTCCCTTTTCTTTATCAAACTCAAAGTATATACCATTATCAACAAAGTCTTCAGGAAAATCCCACGAAGAAGAATCCATTTGACGAGAGACCTAGAGTGGAAGATATAACTCAGTAGGAAGTATAAGAACTCAGTCTAAAACCGTAAATGTACCCTTACGAGGGCCCAACACAAAATGTGAAGTTTTTTGAAAGGCAAGACAAAAACAACAAAAGCAGTACAAACAGGGAAGATAAAATACTCATGTAGAAGTATGTGACTGATTATCCATCTAAGAACGATAAGAAAATAGTTAGATAATCACAGATACTTTTCGCAGAGTATACCTATTCAATTCTCACACAACTAGGATTTTTGGTGGGTAAGATATCAACCTTGTGATTAATTTACACAAGTATGAGCATTCAGATCATTAAATGAACATTACTTTTGTTTGGCCTTCCTTCTTTGCTTACCACTCAGTTTAGAAAAATAAGACATAGCTTGTTCTGCATATTCTCCTGAAGGCTTTCTCTGAGGACTAAATCTAGGACCTCTTGAAATTGGTTCAAGGGGATCAGAAAAGATGGGAATCCATTTTCTAGATTTAGATTTACCGAAAACATTCTAATAAACATTCATCAATAATATAAGAGTTAGAATGTACCTGTGTCCTGTGATGATTTCTAGGAAGAATTCCATGTTTATAAGGTTCTTGGTTTTCTGTGGATATACGATTCACTGCGGTAGTCGTCTGACTATTTGTTCCATTGATAGTAGATAAGACCAAATTACGAAGCTTATAAATTGGTTTCTTTATGGAAAAACAATGGAGAGCATAGTGATTTCCTTTTCCACAGAAGGTACAGGTTCGTGGAGGAGAAGTAACAACAGGCACTTGTTTGAACTTCAGAGCCACCGGAGAAGATTGTAAGTTATGAAAACTTTTCTTGACACAATCTTCATCTGAAGAGAAAATTTCATTCTGTACAGTAACTCATGAGAATTAGTTTGTGCAGAAGAACTTTTCATTGAGACAGAGTTTTACTTTTTCGGGGACTTACACCGTCTATGGGCTAGAACAAGTGAGGCTTCAAGTTTCTCTTTCTCAATACGAAGTCTGTCTAGATCGATAAATGCGTATTGATCAAACATTTCTCTTTAATTGAGACTTTTTTAACCAGCTTTTCAAGATCACAAATATTTTCACGCTGTATATTGTTGAGTACTTGTTCACGATCAATAGACCTCTCGAATTCATCAATGAGCTGTACGTGATCCTTGAGATCAACAAAATCTGTGGAATTTTTTGTAATTCTGGTGAGTTACAATTCAGCTTTAGCGATTATGTCCAATGTCTTATTGGAGGAAGAGTGGATGACACAAGATGAGACAGTCTTCCTACCTCGGGATTCGGAAGAGTCAACTAAGGAGTGATCCTTTGAGGTATTTCCGAGACACTTGACAAAGTTGACAGCTTTAGCATGCATTTTGTTATGCGTATGAGATTCTGTCCACAGACTCATATTGCCACAAACACAAACTTATAAGGTCTTTAACGTGTTTTCCTGCTCTGATACCAATTGAAAAAGTGGGGGTCTAACACCACCACCCAATATTTCGCTTAGCAATCTGTATGGACTAACTCCGAAATACTTTGCTAGATAATCATCTAGACAGTCAGACTCAATCTAGATAAAAGTATCTCAAGGAGTTAATATATGTCTCTTGATTTGATTTTTACTCAAACTAAAAACAATGGCGAGTCTTTATCAAATACAAGGAATAACTTGGACGGTACCAAAGACCAATGTCCAAGGATCAATCAATATCAATCAACAACCAAAGGTTGGATTTCCAATTGATGATCACGAATGCAGAACCTGTATTATTTCAATTATATAAAATATAATGCGGAAAAGAAATAACACATACACCAGAAGTTTTGTTAACGAGGAAACTGCAAATACAGAAAAACCTCGGGACCTAGTCCAGATTGAATACACACTGTATTAATCCGCTACAGACACTAGCCTACTCCAAGATAACTTCGGACTGGACTATAGTTGAACCCCAATCAGTCTCCCGCCGATCCAAGGTACAGTTGTACACCTACGCTTCTGATCCCAGCAGGATACTGGGCACTTGATTCCCTTAGCTGATCTCACCCACAACCAAGAGTTGCTGCAACCCAAAATCGCAGACTTGATAATAAACAAATCTGTCTCACACAGAAAAGTCTATCAAAGGATAAATCTGTTTCCCGCAGATAAACCCTAGGTTTTGTTCCGTCTTAAGATATGAAATCAAGGTGAACAGGAACTAATTGATGATACGGTCTTATATTCCCGAAGAACATCCTAGATTAATCAATCAGCTCTCTACAATCCTTCCTGACTACACAGGCGATTTGTCGAGGAATCAAAAATAGTGAGACGAAGATTTTTGTGACTTGTTTATCTTGCCTATCGGAGAACTCTCACGATCTCAGGCTAGGTTCGCGGACTTACACGCAAACGAATTTTTGGAAAATCCCAGCAAAAATTCTCGGTACGAGAACTTCCTTCAGTTCGCGGACTGAGTTCGCGGACTGGGTTCGTGGACTTGGCAAAGCCAATTCCTCCGGTTTCTCTCAATCAACAAAGTTCGAAAACTTCGGATATTAAGGAATACATGGTTATGTAATCTAAACTCTCATTCCAATCATTGAGACATTCTCAGAGGACGTTATATAGCCATTATTCACAGACCGTTTCATGTCAGAGCAATTCTCAAAGTAATTGAAACTTTTCATGACTTTCGTCACTAGGTGAAGATAAACTTGATCAAAGCGAAACGCTTTACCAACACATGATTTCGAGATATAGATAGGCGAGATATACTCGGCTCGAAATATCAAATGTGTATGATCCAGTCTATATAGCATACGAATTTTGTCTCATAAGAAGTAGGAGATAGAAAAGATAGACTTTTGAGTGATAGATAAGTTCAAGTCTCCACATACCTTTTTGTGGATGAAGTTCCACGGTTCCTTGAGTAGATCTTCGTCGTTGTATGATGAATCGCCATGAAGTCCTTGAGCTCAACTACACTTTTCTATCCTAGTCGTAGACTTAGCTATGTAGGCTAGAAATCAAGACTCATAGTTTTGATCACTAACATTGACAAACATGCTTGATATAGCAACGCATGCGAGGTCGACCAAGATATGCTCTAACAAATTATCTTCCTCCAAATGATGATTTTGTTCTTCGAGTATCTCCAAATCCACTTTACCAGTAAAGATTGATTGGTAGTCCTTAAAACTTTAACTCTTAACCCTCCATTTTCTTTAGGCATGCAAATTTTGGTCCAACCAACCCAAACTAATTTCCTTCTCCCTTCCGCAGCACCCACAGAAAGTTACGCATAATCCGCACCATCTTTTTCTCCACACTAACCAGAAGATGAAATAAATACAGGTAATAAATTGGTAAACTCGCAAGAGAACTATTGATAAGAATAAATCTACCTGATTTATTCAATTTACTTTTCTTCGCCAAATTTTGCTCCATTATTAACAATACATACTCCCACACCGTAGTACTACGCCAATGTTCACCAATTGGCATCCCCAGATAAGTAAAAGGAAACTTTTTCGTCTCGCATCCAAGCTCCCTAGACTAAGCTCCCTACGTTATGCTGATTAATTTATATGATAATACATATGCTAACTAAAATATTGGAAAAAAATTTACTTTGAAAAACATAAAATAAGTGGGCTAGCACAGCACAACACGACACAACACATTATTTTTCTGACACAGCACGCCACTTAGCACGACAGAACACAACATGTCTGAATTTCTAGCACAGCCCAACACAATACGTACCACGCTAAGCATGTGACTTCGTGGGTTGGGCTGTGCCGGGCCCACACGTTTTACACCTCTACTTATAAGGGTGTCCTAGAGAGAGAGTTAAGTTACTAAAATACCCTTAAATACGTGGAGTTACACTAATATCCTCCTTTATTTTCTTTTAATTTGATTTGTTTTAATTTTCTTAATTTTCTAAAATTTCTTTAATAAAATTTAAACTTTTTTTAATTAAAGTTTAAATTATTATTTTTATTTACAAATCCTAAGTTCGACTGACAAGTTATCAGTTGAACCTTATTATTTCTAAAATATACCTAGGTTCGGCTAATAACTTGTTAGCCGAACCTTTGGTGTTCTTCGTATATGAAGAATACTCAGAGGTTGGGCTGATAACTTGTCAGCGGAACCTATGCTTTGTGAAAATATACATAGGTTCATCTGACAAGCTTATCATCCGACCTTAACTTTCGGCATACTCGAGGAAAAATTGGGACAATCAAACTTAGCATTGTTTTAATAAAGTGAAGTTCGGCTAGTATTTCCGCGTTTAATTATCAGCCGAATGTTCATTAGCTCCTTAAGAATGAAGAACAATGAGAAGTTCGACTAACAATTTGTTCAAATTGTCAGCCGAACTTCACTCTTTAGATGTCATTAAATTCTTATTTTTTCGGTTTAATCATAATCTATCAATCAAATACAATAAAGTAAGACTTGAATTTTTGGGAAACACCTTATATTGTACATTTCCTTGCTACGAGAGAAGAAAAAAAATCAAAGAAAAATATTTGAATGAAATAAAGTTTAAACAAAATTAAAAAAAGTTGAATAAAACTAAAAAATAATTTAAAATTTAACAAAAATAAAAAATAAAATAAAAATAAAAATAAATTAACTAATCAAGGATATTCGATTAAATGAACAGTAATCATTAATATTAAATACTAATCAAATAAGGGTAATATTGTTATTACGAAAAAAAGGCCGGATAAGGACTACACACAATTGCTATTTAACGACCTCGTATTGCCTTATTATGTATGCTCCATAACTTTCTTGTATGTCCCAAATTATGATTCTAAGGTTTTGATTAGCATGCTACATGTATATGTCAATCAGTGGCCTAACTTAAGATGTCGGAAACATAATTTTTGTTAAATGCAAAGCCCTCTCACTGCTAAAACAACTTCTTTGGGCCCACTTTTACAGGTAATTTAATTTTTCCATTATTTTGAACCAAAAATTCTGGACGGACCGAACCGCCAAGACACAATGGTTCGCGGACTTAAGTTACCGGGCAGAGTTTACAAATTCCAGCAGAAATTCTCGGGTATGAGAACTTCGCCGGTTCGCGGACTGGGTTCGCGGACTTAACTTCACGCAAGTAGTTTGTCAACTCCAGCATAAATTCTCAGGTTTGAGAACTTCGGAAGTTCGCGGACTTGGCTCACGCAATTCTTCCGGTTCTCTTGATCAAAAAAGTTCGCAAACTTTGGTTCAAGGAATATGACTTATACATAAATGTGTTTCCACAACAATGCTTATGTCCACCATTGGTTATGTAATCTAAACTCACATTTCAATCATTTAAACATTCTTAGAGGACGTTATACAGTTGTTACACCATTTCTCGTCAAAGAAATTTTCAAGATGATTGAAACATATCATGACTTTCGTCACATGGTAAAGATAAACTTGATCGAAGCGAAAAACTTACCAACACATATTTCGAGATATAGATAGGCGAGGTAACCTCCCGAGGACAGGCTCGTTGAGACCTGCAAATTTTGAAAAAATGTGAGAGACGGTTTTTTTCCCTTAGATTTTTGACGGTTCAGTTTTTGCTGTATTTTAAGCAGAAATTTTGATTCCGACCCCACATAACAAAGCCTCGTAATGATTGGTTTTTCTCTCACTTTAAGCAAAGCCCAAAATTTTGAAGATGGCTTAGTCTAACCTTCTTATAGTGCTTACTCTAATTAGCCGATAAATTTCCCGTTCAAAGTGATTTGGGTGTTTACGAGTGATTTGGGGGTTTTCGTAGGGATGTATATGGATTACCCTATCATGATTTTGAAAGTCATATAAATTGGTAATATAGAATTATAAACGTTTTTACACATTTGGGTGGGGTGGGTGCCCGTTAGTCTTGTATGATTATTCTAATGTAGATCGTTATAAGTTAGGCATGCTGTAATCTAATATATATATATATATAAACAAGGTAGGGTTACCACCCAGCTACTTTTAGTTTAAGACAACAATCAAAATTCTAAATCTTTTTGAATAGGGAATATTATATTAGCATATAATTTAAGTACATGCAACCAGTAAAAACCAAACTCCACTAATCAACTATCATCCATTCTACACATTTTCTAAAGTGCTTTGGATTTTGGGAGATAGATAATTATCTTTTAGTTAAGAATCGCGTCTAAAGCTAATGATCTTAAGCCGGATTGGCAATGAAAGTGGATCAGATTTTACCTTTAATGTTCAAGGATTAATTCGAATTATACCCGGTTAGGATAGAGCTCGCATGCAAGGGATTAAGACAATTCTTTTTCTTTATCGATTGATTTGGTTAGTTAATTGTATTCAGATTGGCGACCAATTGCGAGAAATACAATCTTATAATATTTACATTTACATCTCCAACTACAAACTAAACAGTATATGTGATAGGAACCCAATTCGTATAATCTGTGGCATCCCAATTGTAAGCTGATATCTATTCAGTTTATTAAAATCATCCACTTATCTCCCTCTTATTTTCCAGAAGGAACTTCCATAAACGAAATCCATGTATGATGGAGGGAAAGTAATTGAAGGATACGCTTCAAATATTCTTACTTAGTGCCTAGAGAACCTTATGCAAATATGCAACGGGAATATGTAATTTGGTATTTAGAATTTATCTAGCTGATCAGAACTGATGCGGAATGAGAATTTGTGATTAAGGTATAAATTCGGCGTGGCCTGAATTTGATTAATGTACTCATAAACCTAGCTAGTAGCTCTGATGTTATCTTTGGATAAGGCATTTTTAGTCACTGTTAGCCCCACATGCCAATTGCGCCCAAGCCAAAAAAATAATTCTTACCGCTATATCTGAAACGGTTCAAAATGAGTTCAGTGTACGTTGCACATGTGCAATTGTGGTTCATAGTTATTCAGGTATGACTCCAAAAAGTTGCAAATCTAAGATTTGGATGATGCCCATGCCAGGATTTATACTATTCCTTTTGGTCTACCTCTAATAATCGTATGTAAAAACACCTAACTTGTTAAGACCAATAATTATTAGTCGGTAATCTGTATGTCTTTTTAATAAAATGACCAATAATTTGTGTAGTGCCCCAAATGGTGCTGGTGATGAGAATCTCTAATCCTTGGATATTCAAATGAAGAGTGAATCATATATCACAAAATTCCTCACCAAATTTTGCAAAGGATTGTGACTGAAGTAGGTCAAGCACAGTGTTAGCACTTTACCCGTTTCAGTTTTGAATGTTATGAAAATGATGAATTTTGCAATCATATTCATGATTGGAACACCTAGAAAAACGTTAGGATGTTATTGGCATGCAGCTACCTTTTTTTTTATAGCTATTAGCTTTTGCTTTAGCTTTATCATGGAGATTATGTAGGTATAACCGAGAATTGATATTGATTTACTTTCCCAGTGGCCTTTTGTGTGGGATAAAGCATAATGGTACATTATGTTGCTAAGAATCTCGTACCGTCTATGAAACTAGAGAGGATGTTAGGTTAGGTTCCAAGATGCATTTTAAAGTAAATGGAATTCATGCAGGAGAAAATGATAATTGACGACACCTCCAATTGATCTAGCTTATAACTAGAAGTATATGCATTTCGTACATTAGGCACCACTGATTCATTTTAATATCAGAAAACATGCGGCTGATCATGATTCATGACAAAGGTTTGTCACGTCCTGTGATTTGTGATCAACTTATTGACTTCAATAGAAAAGATTACCAGTTTCGAATTCGTATACAACCAATTTGAAGAAATCCTAATCAAACTAAAGATAAAACTTATATTTTACTAGTACTAAAGCGATAAATCATAACTAATTATTTAATTACAACAAACTAAGTATAACTAGGCTATACCAAAGGATTAGCAAACAGATACGGTGGAGAATTCATTTTTGTTACTTGATGTAGCTTGATAGGCATGCATGTATGTGGAGGTCATCTTGGCTTTTGTTACATGCCCATTTAATCGCCTAAAATTTTTATGGGATATGACCGGCAATGATTGTGGTTCGGTGAATCAACTTCACCCACAATCATTCAGCCTTGCATACTCGCATCAAAGTACGCATCTGCCTTCACTCATAAGGCTTTGCACAACGGAAGTCTTTTCTTCTTTCTCTCTAACTCTTCATGCCCCATAAGTATGCCATGTACTTAATTCAATTCTCACACAAATCAGCAACACAATGAACATAAAGAATACTGCAATAAATCCATTTCATTGCACTAAAGGAAGATTACAAAACTCGTCCATCACATGGACCAAAATAGGCCATTCACCCTTTTGGTGAATGCCTAACTCTCTCTACAAAATCAGTGGTTCTTCTCCAATGGAACAACACCGACATTATTGATCCCTAAGCTATTTATACAAGCTAATGATCAGGCCAAAACTTCTGTGCAACCGCTTGCACATCCTACGGACAACCACATGTCGACAGGTAGTTTCCATAACCGCATAAAGTGTGCACTAGTGGAAAATGGTGTTTTTGTGACTCACATCAGAGTCCCCCGTTAACGGTAGTTGGATCGTTGACCACACATAACGGTCACTGATATGGAAAAAAAAGGAAAAATTCCGAGAGCTTAGTAAGCCGTCTCTGATATGGAAAATTTATTTACCATCTTGCCATCAAACAACTACCGATTCAACGACCCTTGACCAGCGATATAGAACTGGTGCTTTTCTGGGCGGGAATGTTCGCGCCATTTTTCACGGTCAAGATATGTTTAATCTCGGTATTGGGAATAGCAACTTCGGGATTATCCGCCCATATATATATATATATCTTCACATATCCCTCTCTCTTCACTTATCTCCTTCGCTCTCTCTCTCTTCCCTTATCCCTGCAGCAGAAACCCTCTTCTCTCTCAACACCACCGAACGAACCAGCAGACACTCCACCATGAATTCATCTGATACCTAATAGAAATTCGATCTACCTTATGCGTATTTGGATTTTGTGTAATTAGGGTTTAATTTTACAAACAAAATTAGGTAAGTTAGGGTTTCAGTTTAATTTTTTCAGTTTTATTTGTTTTTTATCATTGGGTTTTAATTTTTTTTCGTTTATTCTTTGGTTTCAGGTTAATCTCTCAATTCGGAGTTTCTAGAGTTTGATTTTACAAACAAAATCAGGTGAGTTTGGGTTTCATTTTAATTTTTTTTCTGTTTTTTTTTTTTATCATTGGGTTTAATTTTTTTCCGTTTCTTCTTTGATTTCAGGTTAATCTCTCAATTCAGAGTTTCTGGGGTTTGATTTTACAAACAAAATCAGGTGAGTTAGGGTTTCAGTTTAATTTTTATTTCTGTTTTATTTGTTTTTGTATCATTGGGTTTTATTTTTTTGCGTTTATTCTTTGGTTTCAGGTTAATCTCTCAATTCAGAGTTTCTAGGGTTTGATTTTACAAACAGCAGGTACAGTTGATGTCAACCGTTGAGTAGGATATGATAATTATTTAGTTGGTTAGGTTTTTTTGTTGGTGATGAATGATGGTAGGATTTGTTTGGTAGAAAGGCTTGAGGAATTTTCTATGTGTGTTGATAACTTGATGGTAGTAAGTTATTTGTATGTCTTCCTTAAATTGATTGTTCTGTAACTTTGGATTTTGGCATGTGGAACTGTGTTGTTTCATTAGAAGGCTTGTATTATATGGTAGAAAATTCGTTGAGTGGAGTGATTGTATGCCTAACTAAGACATTTTCTTAAGTTCTTTGGTGTTGATTTTCCTTATAAGCATCTACTGTACTGATTATGTGGGTTGAAGTTGTGAGTTTGGGGTTATCATTTCTCAAAATCTCTATTTAAAATTAAGTTCTAGCTCATTTGCAGATATACATAAGAGTCATAAAATGAGTTCACTAGAGGCGTTCATTGTGTTATGTACTGATTTTGGACTTCCATTTGATTAGTAGAGGATTGTAAATATTCAAATAATTAAACGTTAGTTACATCATATGGTTCAGAGCAAAGTTTTCATTTGGCAGAAATTCTTCTCATGTTTTCTTGTTTCGGTTTATTTGTTTTGGTAGAATATTTGTAGTTTGATTGTAAATTTAATGGATGCATTATAGTTTAGTAATTTAGAGCAGCTTGCAATGATTGAAAGTTTTTCTAATCAGATGTTTATAGTTTCTATTCTTCGGTGTTAGTATTGATAGTGGTATTATCTCTATAGGTATTTGTGTTATGGTTGTTAATCTTTTTCAAAGTGATTTTCTTGTAGACAAATATGGCAAGACATCCTATTGGTGGTAGCAGCAGCCGATTCAGGTCTGGAAGTACTAGGTCTGCTAGTACTAGATCGCCTACTACTACTCCTAACTTTAATGAAGTGAACTGGCCAAGGGGGTTGCTCAATTCACAAGGCTCTCCATCAACTGATGGTGCACACACAACTGGACATCCAAGTGTAGGGAGTCAACGTGTGTCTTCCTCAGATGGTGACAATTCTCCAAGCCAAGGTACTGGGAATCAAGCAGAGGGACGTGGACGGCACGACGCTTTTCATCAGGAAGATAATGATCCTGGCGATACCGAGGAAAGCATGATAAATGGTATAATACAAAACTCTGTTTTTCAGTTTACTTTATGTGATATGTTATCAATTGACAACTATTTTTTTTTTCTTTAGATAGATGATCAACTTCCAGAAATTCCATTCAATTCCTTGGGACAACCGATATAAGATATTTCAAAGAAATATGCTTCCAGAATTGGAGTAATAACTAGGAATGTTGTTTCACCACATTATAAGGATTGGAGGATAGTCCCATCGTATTATAAGGATGAAATTTGGAGGAGCCTTAAGAATGAGTACAAGGTACCTGAAGTCATCAAGGGCAAGGTTTTAAGGATGGCAAATAAATCATGGAAAAACAGAAATACTAAACTTAGAAGGTGGTGTGATAAGTTTGATATTGTTGCTGCAAAAAAGAACAATTGACCAACAAGTGTTAGGCGAGAGAATTGGGAACGCTTTGTTGATTTGTGTATTACAGATAAGGATAAGAAACTAAGGGAAATAGGTAAGGAGTCAAGAAATCTACTGAAAGCTCTACATACTACTGGAAGGGATGGAATTGCTCGTCGTCGTCATGTGATGGAGCAGCAAAGTCCAACAGGAATTGTATCAAGATCTGTCGTATACTTGGCAACACATGTTTACCAAGAAATTCCTCAAGAACATCTTGATTTAATGGACCCTAATTGCTATGAAATAAAATGCAGAGAATATGATGTAAGTGCTGAGATTTTTCTTAGTTGGTTTTTGATTGACTTGAATATATTTATTTCTGTCTTTGTAATTTGTTTTCCACTTACATATAATCTGATGTACTTTTCAGGCAAAGATTAGAGAGTTGAATTAACTAGAGCAGTATAGAGAAGAAACCAATTTGGACAAAGATGCAGTTGCCACGGTGGGTGCACATGAATTCATATTGTAGTTTGTAAAAAAAAACTTGTTAGTTATGCTTGCTTAAATGATTTTGGTTACTTCTTTGTAGGTGCTTGGAAAAGATGGTAGAGGCTTTGTACGAGGAATGGGAGGTGGGATATCAAAGACTGAACTGCTTGCTTCTGCAGTTCCTAGGGAGAAGTTACGTCAACAAGTGCTGAAGACTAGAGTTGTGGAAGATCGTGTACTTACTCTTGAGGTTACCGTTGAGACACTAATGGCTAGTTTAAGCTGCAATCCAAGCACCAGCAATGCTAATGCTCAGGTAGAATTCTATAACTAGTTAGTGATCAATTGTTTGAGTTGTTTTTTGATTGATTGATGTTTTCAAGAACGTTTGTTCAATACTTTTTTGAAATTTCACAATTAGTCTTTGATTCTCTTATAATGTGTTTGTCTTATTTCTAAATGTGAACCATGAAGTCATGTTTGAATATTGAAGTAGTTGACTATTCTGAGGGATATTATCATGCTTAGTTTATATTGCAAATCCCTTTCATTGTGGGGGAAAAATAACAACCGTAACAAGTTTTGTATGGAGTTCGCTTTTCTTACTGATTTGTTAAGATTCTTCGTTACTGTTAACATCTATTTGTTACTGTTACTGAAATTCATTCTCTGATTTTGATGAAATCTAGTACTGGATTTTTTTTTGTTGTTATCATTTCCATGGCTTCCTTGGATAATATAAGAACCTCCACTTTATGGTTTGATTGAAACAAAAGCTTGAACATCAGTGCAACTTTTTTCAATAGGATTGTTTCTATGTTTGCATTGTTTTTCTTATATGCACCAGTAATTCTTATTGCCATAATGGATGTGGTTATGATCTGCAGGGAATGAATGGTGGTGGTTGTCAAGCTAGAAGGCAGGGAGTAATTTTGAGAAATATGAGAAAGAGATGGTTATGATCGCACGTGAGACTCCGTGGTCAAAGAGATCGATCTTTTTCTGTCTCCCATATTGGAAGGTAAATTCTTTTCTCATCAGTTACTTGTTATATTTGTTTTGATCAGCATTTACTTGTTAGAAGCTTTATAAGTAGTTCAGCATCCCCTGTCTTGGTAGATTTACTTTGTGAGGGAGATAACAACATAGTTTACTTGTTAAAAGCTTTATAACTAGTTCAGCATCCCCTGTCATGGTAGTTTTCCTTTCTAACTTAATATCATCTCTTCTCAGTAGTTACTTAAATTCAATATGTTTGTGTTGTTTGTGCTGAAGCAGTTACTTAAATTCAATTCAATATGTGTTGTTTAAAATTCTTTTCTAACTTAATATCATCTCATTAGTTTATGAAAATCCGGCACAATGTGGATGTCATGCATGTAGAAAAGAATTTTGCAGAGAATTTGTTCGGAACTTTTATGAGCCATAAGGATAAGAACAAGGATGAGCAACTGGCGCGCAAAGATTTAAAATTTCTAAACTTAAATCCTTTCTTGTGGTTGACGGAAGAGAATGGAAAAGTAGAGATGCCTCATGCACCTTATTCTTTGTCTAAGGCAGAAAGGGAAGTCATCTGTAAAACTCTTATCACACTTAAAGTTCCAATTGGCTACAGTACGAAATGGAAAAGAAAGTATGCTTGAAATACTTCCAATTGAAGGGTTTGAAGTCTCAAGATTATCACATTCTGATGCAGGGATTAATACCTATTTTTATAATGCATTGTTTCAAAGAACATAAGCCTTTGCGTGAGGCAGTTCGACAATTATCATTGTTTTTCAAAGTCCTAACTTCTAAGGTTGTTGATCGTGTTGATCTTCGTATAATGCACGAACGTGTGGTGGAGTCAATATGTGTGTTTGAAATGTATTTCCCGCCTGCTTTTTTTGTTAGTATGACTCACGTACACTTGGCAAAAGAGGCACATAAATTGGGGTATGTTCAGTTTAGGTGGATGTACCCTTACGAGAGGTATAGAAAATTCTTTAGTTACTAATATTCCTTTAGTTTATTCTTTTTTGAACTAGGTGAAACTTACATATATTTGTTTACTAACTACAAGTGCAGGATGATGAGGTACTACAAGGTTCTTGGTCGCAATAAAAAATTATGTAGAAGGCTCAATTACAAAACAATATGAAGTCAATGAAGGAGTGCGCCATTGCGTCGAGATACTTCCTGATGCGAGGAGAAAGTCTTTTAAGTGTCGTGGAAAGATGTCAATGCCCAGTGATGTTTATGAAGGCCCACACCCACCTGATTCACAAGGAAAACCATATCTTCTCACCACCGTAGAGTATGAACAAGTTCGTTTGTGGATATTGAGACATTCGGATGAAAATACTGAATGGGAAGCGTAAGTAAATCCTAAGTTGATTTCTCTTTAGATCATTTCATCACCATATGCATTATCTTTAAAGTTCAAACTCATGAATGTAGTCCTAATCAGTTAACTTAAACCAACAGTTAACTACCACATGCTAAAGCTGTAATGAAATTTTGTTTCAGATAGATGAGGAAAATATTGAAAATATAGGCAGTACTTGGTAATTAGAAATCATGTAGTAGGCAGTGAATTTAAACCAACAGTTAACTACCTCATTTTTAATCATCCATGCTTCTTGCTGTTACTTTTATTTTATTTAGAGATCATGTAGTAGGCAGTGAATTTCATCAATTATGTTTCTTCAAAATTCTGTGTGTGCTCGCTCGAAGCTAGGTTAAGAAGTAGTATTACTTGATTATGTTTCCTGATTTATTAGTTAATGCTTATCACTTGTCACTTTGTGTGTTGTTTGATAGGAAGTACCAGACATATATTTGTAATTTGATCCAAAATCGTATGGGAAGGATAAAACCTACAGACTACATTGAATGGCTGCAGAAACAACTTGAAGGCACTCCCATGACAGATTTTCGTAGGCTGGCAATTGGTCCTACTTTTGCTACAGTTTCGTACAACTCATATTTTGTTAATGGCTATGTTTTTTACACAGCCGATGCAGAAAAAAATTTAATTACACAAAATAGTGGAGTCACCATGGATGCTTACACCAGCTTCAGTGCAAGTTCCAGAGATACGAACTTGGTCGATGACGATACTACGTACTACGGTATTCTATAACGTATACTTGAACTGGATTATGGAGTTTTTACAGAAATTGTTTTTTACTGTGATTGGGTGCGAGTCGAAGACAAAGTACATGGATCATATGTGGATCCAGATACAAAGTTGAGGTTTGTCAACTTCAGAAGGTTTATGAGAAGCTCAAAAGAAGCCGACGAGCCATTCATCCATGCTTCTCAAGCTAAACAAGTTTTTTACTGCAGAGATTTGAGAAGGGAACATTGGAATTTGGTTTTGGAATCTCCAATACGATCAGATCCCAACAAGAATTCACTGGAAGACCCATTTGTTTTCACTGCAAATACGAATGAAGCTCCGTCAATTTTGACAACTGTTGGAGATGATGAGTATAAAATGGAGAAACTCGGGTGAGACTCATTATATTTCTTATAATATGTTTCTTATAGTAGATTCCATATTTTTTATGTTAGCTCTTTTACTTTAGTATTAATTTTATTTTCTACAATTGGTTGTATTTCCAAGGGCACGAGAAATGGGGATACACGTGAATGAACTTTCCCAACACCTTATAATTCCACTGGTGGAAATCATGTAGCCCCCCCTGCGCACATGTGAGTTGACAACAAACCTTGAACCTTTTTATAGTTATCATCACCCCAGCTAATATTATTAGTTGTTAAGTTACATATGTGATGTGCCCTTCTAGAATATATACAACTAAGGTTTGATTTGTCAAATTTACCTCACACATGATCACCTAGATTAGGTTATGGTTATGGTTGTAGTTAAAATTATGGTTGAATCACAGAGAATTTGTATGTATGGAAATGATGTAGCAAATGAGTTTTTAGCACTGTTAATGATGAGGTTGTTGAATCTGCTGGTAGTGGTTCATGGAAATTGAGATTGTTAGTGATGATTGAAATGATTGCAGCTATCAGTGGATTAGAAAGTAAGCTGAGTTTATGATTGTGTATAACAATGAGTTTTTATTGGATTATATAATTTGTTCAAGTGATGTGAATCATAGTTGTGGTCTTAATTAGTCTGGTAGAATGGAAATAATTATGGTTTGATCCCTGCAATTGATGAGCCAACGGTTGTCTACATGACATATATCTAGGTTTAATCTGTCAAATTACCTCTCACATATGTGCTTCCAGCTACTCCAGGTACCCAATGCTACAATGTCTGTCAAATTACCTTACATTGTTATCTACATGACCTATATCTAGTAACTTATTTTGTTATACCGTGTATTATGTACTGAACAAAGTCATTGTGTTGTTGTTGATTTGCTTTGCAGGAAGTCGCATGTGAACCAAGGACACAACACATGGGGATCTGCTTGATATCATTTGTGAAGTATTGGCTAATTCATTGTCATCGGAGGAGCTTAATTATCATTTTAGTTTTTTTATCAGTTCTCTATTGGTTTAACATGTTGTTGTTAGAATTTACTAGCTAGCTTATGTATTCTCTGAACTCAGTATTTTATCTACTTTTTGTGTAATTTTGAACCCAACGGATAAATTGAATATGAATGTTAAAATTCTCGGTTTGATTACAAATTTCAGTTAAATTTGAAGGTGGATTTGAATTTCAGTGGGGATTTACTTGACTTGACTTTGTAATTGACTTCAATTTGACTTGACTTGAGTTTGACTTGACTTTTGTTTCACTTCAATGGAAGTCAGATTAATTCATCCATTCAGGCATTTCGGCAAATATGAATCTTTTTTTTTTATATTATAATTCAAATCTATGACCGATTTCACGAGTTAGTATCCAGTTACGCTTAAAAACGGTCTCAGTTCAGAGACCCACAGCTTAGGGTCGTCTAATTAAAAGACGCTTTATCAGCGACCCCTTCAGAGGCCGTTAGAAAGGGTCGTTTAACTCGGATATATGACCTGTCCTGACGGTCGCGGAACTTCTGTTTTCCACTAGTGGTGCATAACTGACTAGCCTTTACCAACTTCTTCCAAATCACGCCACACCTGTCCCAAACGGTTGTAGACACTCTAATATGGTTATAAATTCAATTTATAACCGTTCCACCTTGTCTCACTTCATTGGCATGCTCGCAAAGCCAATAACCGACACTTGAGCCACAATGTGCCACTTTTACGCCAACTTTATGCACCACTACACATGGCTCTGATCTGAACTTGCTAAGACGCCTTAGTTAATCAAAATTCATTCCAACATGATTTCCAATTGATGCCAATCCGTGCCATATGCTCATATGCGTTATTCTTGCTTCACTTAGCCAATTTTCTTGACAATAGTAATGCGCACTCTCGGCTTACTAGCTTGTTAGCATTATCTAAGCTTTGGCCAGCCTGAACTAATGCATAGACCAACCCTTGGCCTATTCTAACTTCTTGCATTATCCTTGAGTTTGGGAAAACTCAATTCCACGGACATTCCAACATGTCAACATCGCATGTTGCATGTTGCACCTTGCAACTTTGGCCTTGTCTTGCCTTTCTCTCATTGAAGCTTCATTATATCGGCCAACAAGCTTCATTACTTAGCCAAATGTATTTATAATGTAGCGCCACTCTTGCGCTTCATTGGTCCTGCAGGGTTATGCCATTCTTAGCACTTGATAGGCTACGCAGTGTTGCGCCATTCTGGATGCACACTGACTTGGTTTGCAACTCTGTAACGCGCAATCATTATGCGTCACTTGAAGCCATGTCATAGACCTCCCCCGCCTAATCCGTTCAACTCCCTTGTTGAACGCAACAAAGTATGCTCGTTATAGTTGTTCTCTGGCCTTGTACGCTTATGATCCCTTCTCAGAAATCAGCAAACTTTGTTTGGACTTTAACCTTGCCAAAACTTCTTTGCCTAGAACTTTATGCCATCACTTAGATTTACTGCCTTGCCATTGATCCTATTGATCTTGAACTTTGTTGTTGCGTCGCGAACGCTTTCAACTCCATTGCAAATCATATATCAACACCCAAATGCAAACTTGAAATTCTTCTCGCCAATTCCCTGAATTGTGCTTGAACTTCGCACAAATCATTTGTGCCTAAGTGTACACAAGAAATGATTCTTCCCAAATGATCACGCTGATCATTACCATAGTATTTTTCCTTCATTCTCCTACTTTAGTTGCACCAAGCAACTCAACAGGACTTATACAAGACTTGGCCTTAAGCTTCAATCATATGCGCTAACGCCAAATCATGCCATGCTTTAAGGTATGCATGCTATGATTCCGTACCACTCTGGTATACGCTACAATCCATAGACTTTGCTGTCTTCAGCAATGCAACAAAACTTACACTAGATTTGGCCTCCAAATCATATTGTAAATCTCACTTTCTTGGACTTGCATCATCTGTATTTTAAAGAACCCGCACCTTGCTATTCTTTGCATGCACTGTCACAACATCATGATTTAAATGCATGACTCTGTTATAGTCATGACTTAGGATACCCGTAACATTACGCCGCTTCACTGGACATGGCTCCTCTCACGCGCCTTTGAAACCAGCACTTTAAGAATCACTTTCTCTTTCAAACTTCTACTCTTTAATGTGGAGGAAAAACAACATCATGTTCTTCCTAAATATGCGTCAATCTTAACTCGTTTACTTGATGGACTTACATCTTCATTCTTGTTGCGTTACTCCATGCTATCGCTGCCATATACTGTCGCACTTCTACATAACTCTCGACAGAAAACTCGACTATGCCACCAACTCCTATATTTGCTTCTTTTCACTTTCAGCATCTTCTATTGCATATTTTGGCTTAATATGCTATGTAGCATCTTCCACACGAACTAGCTTTACTTTGAACGAAAGAGGCAAGATCTTTCACTTCAAATACCCTCATTCACTACTACCTTACATAGAGAGACTTCATTCTAACACCAAGGTCCACTCGACCCAAACTGAAAGTATACTCAAACTTAAGTAAATACTTGCACCAACTGATTGCAACTTGTAAGACCTAACAAGCCTTGCAATGCTGACTTCATCTTCGCTTTTAAGCAACAAAGGAAGCCAGACAGCACCTACTGTCCCCAATGTAGCAATTCACTTTGCCACATGCACTCTTCCAATATCAACGTTCGTATGCAACTCCCATAACGAAGCACAATGTAATTGACAATTAGTTAAATACTCCTTCAGACTGATACTATCATGTTGCTTTAGCTTTCATGAAGATTTCTTCAATAATGGACACATGCCATCTTTATGTGTCACCACTAGTTTGTCCTTCTTTCGCCATGCATCTACAATTCGCCTAACTTGCATCTCCAACCGTATCATGCATCTTGGCCATGCCCAAATCTCATTTGGCACATGCTACTGTTGCATTCCTGCTATGCCAATTAGCACCCAAATCTTGACACAAACTTGTTCACCTTTGCACAATTGGAACGTACTTAACTCGGTGATTCTAAGCATCACCATAGATCTCAGTAAAGTCATATCACTCCATGACTTCCGCGGATAAACACTTTTGACAATCTTAACAAGGCCATAATCCTTGTAAATGAGGCTCCACTGCCTATGTTCCATGAAGCAAGAATGCCACATTCTTCTTCAAACATGGAACTCATTTTTACTGTCCATGCACAACTGGCAACTCTTGTCTTTCACCTTCTCCAAAATCAACTTCAGTAGAAACGATTGTTGATTTGCAGTCGACAAGAACATCCACTTGTGGTTATGATCAAAATAAGGTCTTTGGACACCCTTGTCCAAGCATACTGATCACACTCATAAACCAGGTGCAAATACACTCCTTGTGCACATCTAGCATCAACGAAGAATTCTTGCAAACACAAGACCGTGGTGTATCGGTTTTCCCCTAACTTGCGCTTATTTCTTCAGCCTTTCCATAATCTTTATGCTAGATAAGAACTGGACATCTAATTCTTCTTTCATGGCATCACATTGCCACAAAAATGCTGGTTTACAACCAGACTTTGCATTACCACCAAGGTACATGCATTCGAGAGAGATAACTATAATCTTCCATCAACTGGATACAATGAGACACCTTCAATTCTATCACATAGACAGGTTCTCAATCATCTTTGCCACTGCAAAGGCCATCAACTTCTTTGAGTTCAGGAATTTTCACAAAATTCCCATTACAACACGTAATGTACTCACTACTGATAACACCACAAAGATATGCATTCCAAATGCGTAATCTTTGCATACTTGTGATAAACATGAATTTTAACACCTGAATTGCACCATAGAAGTCGGCATACTCCTTAGTTTGGTCATGCAATCACTTGAAAACCAGGTTTTTAATGATTCTCGCATGTTCGTCTAACACTTTGGGCTGGAATTTTGACACCTTTGTCATAAACTTTCATGGCATGTTGCTACTTCAAGATTCCAAGTTCATTCCAATTGATATTTCCACACAAGACCAACTTCTTCTAGTCTCTATACTAGTAAAACCCAAACAATTCACCACTGAATTTGACAAACAGATAACACCAACTTGAGTAAAAGAGAGAAAAATCAGCAACTGTGTCCCCAAACACAACTCTGATACCAGCTGTCACATGCCCATTTAATCACCTAAAATTTTCATGGGACATGACCGACAATGATTGTCGTTCAGTGAATCAACTTCACCTACAATCACTCAGCCTTGCATACTCGCATCAAAGTAAGCATCTGCCTTCACTCATAAGGATTTGCACAACACAAGTCTTTTCTTCTTTCTCTCTAACTCTTCATGCCCCTATAAACATAAGAGGTTCTGCCATGTACTTAATTCAATTCTCACACAAATCAGCAACACAATGAGCACAAAGAATACTGCAATAAATCCATTTCATTGCACTAAAGGAAGATTACAAAACTCGTCCATAACATGGACCAAAATAGGCAATTCACTCTCTTGGTGAATGCCTAACTCTCTCTACAAAATCAGTGGTTCTTCTCCAATTGAACAACACCAAAATTATTGATCCCTAATCTATTTATACAATCTAATGATCAGGCCAAAACTTCTGTGCAACCGCTTGCACATCTACAGACAACCACATGTCCACAGGTAGTTTCCATAACCGCATAAAGTGTGCATAACTGACTAGCCTTTACCAACTTTTTCCAAATCACGCCACACCCGTCCCAAACGGTTGCAGACAGTATAATATGGTTATAAATTCAATTTATAACCGTTCCACCTTGTCTCACTTCATTGGCATGCTCGCAAAGCCAATAACCAACACTTGAGCTATAATGTGCCACTTTTACGCCAACTTTATGCACCACTGCACATGGCCCTGATCTGAACTTGCTAAGACGCCTTAGTTAATCCAAATTCATGCCAACAATACGTGCCATATGCTCATATGCGTTATTCTTGCTTCACTTAGCCAATTTGCTTGACAATAGTAATGCGCACTCTCGCATTACTAGCTTGTTTGCATTATTCAAGCTTTGGCCAACCTTGAACAAATGCATAGACCAACCCTTGGCCTATTCTACCTTCTTGCATTATCCTTGAGTTTGGGCCAACTCAATTCCACGGACATGCCAACATCGCACGTTGCATGTTGCACCTTGCAACTTTGGCCTTGTCTTGCCTTTCTCTCAATGAAGCTTCATTGTGTCAGCCAACAAGCTTCATTACTTAGCCAAATGTATTTGCAATGTAGCGTCACTCTTGCGCTTCATTGGCCCTGCAGGGTTATGCCATTCTCAGCACTTGATAGTCTACGCAGTGTTGCACAATTCTGTAACGCGCAATCTTATGCGTCACTTGAAGCCATGTCATAGCTTGTATGACTTGATTGCATGTTATACTACCCAAAATTGGATATATGGCCGCAATTAATTATGAATATGACCACAGTGGTGGAAGTCTTAAAGATGTGTTCTAATATGAATCGTCTTAGTTAGGCAACATAAAAGCCATAGTAAATGAAGGTTTCAGAGTGACTTTTGGGTAAGGTTTTTGAGTGATTCTAGACTGACAACGTCAAAAAAACACCTCAAAAATACAACCCCTCTTACATTATAGTGGGATCCGATTCCGAAGGATTAGCAGGAGGTTTCATTTTTGAGTGGGTCTCATTTGAATGTGGGAAAGGTTGTTTTTAGGTTGTTTTTTGTTTATAATTTTTGAAGGTTTTTTCGCCTTTCCTTCAAGCATGGTTAAAAAAATGAAATAATCTTGTATTATTTTTCAGTCTTCTAATTTCGCAATTTTAACTATTTACTTTACCTTCTTCAGTTTCATAATCTTTCCAAGACAAAGACACAACATTTATATTTAAGGGCAAAAGTACTTTATGAACCTTCAACATAAACTACACGAAGACCGTGCACACACACAAACTACACGAAGATCGTGCACACACACAAACTAGTAAATAGAAATACTCCCTCCGTCCCTAATTAGATGATATACTTGGTTTTAAGTTTTGTCCCATAAATAGATGATTTATTTTTGTTACTATAAGAAATATGTATAATTTGATAGTTATGTTTATATTCGCTACGTAGGTGTTTTAAAATGCTTTTCAACGGTATAAAGTTTACGAAAAACCGTGATATAGTTTAAGAGATTAAATCATTTCTAAGTTTTACTAACATCCTTGTCTTAAAAATTGTGCAAACTACAATTAGGTCATCTAATTAAGGACAGAGGGAGTAAAAATAAATACTTATAAAGGTGGCTCAATATTTAGCCCAACCACAAATAACATGGAAAAATATTTCTTATCTCACCAAATACACACACTTTGCTAGAAAGAAGAAAGAAATAAAGGCAAGTATCCCGGCCGGGTATGGTGGTTTTGCACCTTTACTCATCAACTTTGAATGATCGAGAAATATGATCTCTTTGACACACCCTTTCAGCTTGTGTAAAGTTAAGTAACTAACATAATATAATGGATCAACTATTTTGGAGTGCAACTTTACATGATTTTATGGCCTTTTCTTTGCATCTCTGGATTTTTGCATACATGAGAAATACTTGCAACTCTGCCAAATGGTGGCTTCATAGGCGAACTATTACAATGGATATCATTCTCTAGATCTATGTATCCTTTAGTCAAAAAAAATACTATGAACAAGTATCAACAACGCCATAAAACTTTTTTTTTAATGAATGTATAGTCGTGTAATTATAATGATCTGATTAGTAAAATAAAAAGTGACCTACTTACCCATTGATGAATTGGTACTAAGAATATTCCTCTCTCAACAAATGACAAGAAATGCTGGTGTGGTTTTACATATGTAAATTCCTCCCTCTTTTCATCACTCTCTTCTCTTTATCATTCCACAATATATTCATAGGTGATCACCACTTATACATTCCACTAAAAAGATAAAAAAGAAAAGGTGAATCATTTTTCTTTAATTTTCATTTATTTTTGGTTTCTTAATTCTCACTTTTCATATTATAAAAGGAGGATTAACATTTTCTCCCTTTCTTCATATATATAAGTAAACATATCTCTTTAGCTCTTTCATTCATTTCCTTTCCTCCTTCTCCAACTCTCTATTTGAATATATATAATCATAACCTCGGATCCATTAGTTCAACTTACTCGCATCCTAAAGAGAAAGACAGAGAAGTATAGTATAATCATTAGTTCGTAATTAATCAATCAAACATCGAATAATCGAATTAAGGTAAGTATATACTCTCACCAATCTTAGTGGTCTTTTAATTTCTTCATGCTTTTTGTAAATGATTTGAGCTGTTTTCTTTTCCTTAATCTACTTTCTCCTCACTAGTTTTGATCATATCATCATCATAAACTGCAATAGTTTCTCTAGTTTCATAATCATTTCAACTGATGATCAGCGATTTTCCGGTAACTGAATGACATTTTCTTACCGTAATCTTGCTCAGTTTCTTCTTTACTATTCTGTTATCATTCATGGTGTTGCAAACAAAAGTAGTTCTGTTTTGCACTCCCATTGCCTACGTATATAGCAAACATAAAACACGTTTTTACGTAATAAGAAACGTCAAAGCTGGCATTCAGTATTTCAGTTACATTTCCTTCCATGACTTGAGCTAACAACCAGTCTTAATTTCTTCTCACAGTGTCAGGTTCCAAGAACAATGACAACAACCAAAAATTCAAGTAACAGTGTGAGGAAAAGCTACTTTGACGTGCTAGGAATTTGCTGCACATCTGAAGTGCCTTTGGTGGAAAGGATATTAAACCCCATGAATGGGGTAGAAAAAGTTCTAGTCAATGTGACAACAAAAACTGTAATTGTTTTTCATGATGAGCTCCTCACTACCCAACTCCAAATAGGTAAAAGCTGTTACAATTATTTTCATTATCACTATTATTATTTTACTTTTTATGTAATTTTTCTTTTCCACGGTGATTTTCTTTTTTAACATTTTGGGACGTTGCTTTAAATTAATTATTTTATCGAAAAAAAAACTTTTAGATCGGCTTTGAAAATCATATTTCAATAGAATTCGTCTTTCACCGCCTACGACAATCCAAATTTACGGGGAAGGGTTGATATTTCGCAAGGGTTGATAACCTTTTTTGAGTTTTTTCTGGTATTTTACCAGTTTATTGTACAAAAGCTAACCCACAAAATGAGATGATGTGGGTCCATTAGTCCACGGATATTATGACCTGAAACTATTGAAAAAGAGTGAAAGCCGCAACATGGTTTATGCCATTAAATTGGGTTCCACCGTTTTCTTTATCTCTATATGAGAAGTATTTTTAATCTTCCACTTCACCTGTTTTTATCCCTCCTGCTCACTCACAATGCTCTTGGTTTGCAGTCAAGGCGCTGAATCAAGCACGGCTAGACGCTAACATTCGGGTGTATGGCGAAGAAAAGAAGGGGAAAAGATGGCCTAGCTGGTACACAATCGGTTGCGGTTTATTACTTGTGGTGTCGCTCTTTCAGTATCTTTATCACCCACTTAAATGGCTATCTCTCGCGGCTGCAATCTTTGGGTTGCCACCAATTCTATCCAGATGTTACGGTTCTGCAAGAAATTTTACCGTAGACATCAACATCCTTGTATTAATTGCAGGTAATTCATGCACAAACCCAAAACCAAAGATAATTAATTTCTTTTTATACGTACACCATTTCGTTAAGCAATCTGTTGTATGTTTGTCTACGGAATGACTTAAACAAATCTTGCTTTCGTGAAAGCAATCTTTAACATTACTTAACATTAGAAAAGGGACTTCTTAGTGACAAGTGATGAGGCAAGGAAAGAACACTACCTCAGTGTGACAAACGTAGAATTAAAATCTTGCCTAAACAAAATTTCACATGGACATTAATACGTCTGGTCTGGCTAAATTTGTTATTAGAAAGATTCCCAAGAGAAGCAATCTTTAAATTTGTCATAAGTAGAATTATTTGTTTCATAGACCATGTTCTAAAAGTAGCTCAAATCTTACTGTACCATAAGTCATGGTCACACGTCAGAATCGTCTCCGGCAAAAACAACGACCGTTCCCTCAGAGTGTAAATCAAGTGTAAGAAAAGTTGGTGTTTGAAAACGAAGTAGTGAAGTGATAGTAAGTCTTTGATTTTTCTTTAACTTTCTTGACAAAGTGGTCTACAAAATGTATTTTGTTGGTAGGTGAACTTGGAAACTAACTAAATTTTAATTAAAGGATTAAGTTTTTTTTTTTCTTGCTTTTCTTCCCCAGGGCTGTATAACGGGTAGGGTCGATAGGATATGGCATATACCCGCTACCCTACCCGTTTACTAGCGGTTAAGAAAATCTTTATCCGGCACCCTACCCGCCAAATAATGAATAGGGTAGGATACGGTTAAAAGACTGGCGGGTAGGGTAGGGTAGAGTTGGCGGGTATGAGTAGGATATGTGCACCCCTAGGTAGGGTGGGTAGGATATGACCTATATCCGCCACCCTACCCGTTTACTGGCGGTTAAGAAAATCTTTACCCGCCACCCTACCCGCCAAACAGGGGATAGGGTAGGATACGGTTAAAAAACTGGCGGGTAGGGTTGACGTGTATGGATAGGGTATGTGCACCCCTATTCTTTCCCATTGGCCTTGAGTGCTCTCTTTGTTGGAAGCCATATATATTAATGGTGGGTCTAACAGTTGAGTCTGAAACGTAATCCCCTTTTTAAAAAGCCTAGTATTTTAGAGATACAACAAAGTTATCAAATTTTGTAATGTCATTTTTGTTTGTTAGGTCATGAAAATAGTGAAGAATGATGATATCATACGTAGCTATCTTTTCTTTTTGTGGAAAAAGTGACTTTAAAACTCTTAACAAAATTTCTTAACTACAATTCTTGACAAACGTCCAAATAAATAACTCGAAACCAAATTTTCGTAAAATTTTTTTTGATAGTGGGTTGTATTCTTGTTGGACTCCCCATTTCTCGCTTATACCTAGACAAATTGTTTTTCAAGGGTGGTTTTAGAATCGTTTTGCTCCTTCACAATTTCTTTAATATTTTTAGTTTTTTAAAAATATATTTTTATCTCTGCTCTTATTTTTTGTATGACAACGTTTATTTATGATACAATTATAATTATTTTTCTTTTTGTCGACGAAACACGAAATTATATTAAGATTAAGAAATACAGTACAATAACTTTACAATTTCATTTTTTTTCAATAATATTGGAGATGAAATTTTCCTTTTTGATTTTCTGATGGATGTGTCTATTCCTCTGTTGGAGATACAATTATAATTCTTAAAAAGTAACAAATTAGAAAGAATGTTTGACATCCATTTTAAATGTGTACAGGTGTTAGTTATGTTATTTACTTCAAGTAGTGCAAGATAAATGTAGTAATTTTAAGTTTTTGGTTTTTGGTTGTGTTTCTTTTTGGCAGTTGGAGGAACAGTGGCAATGCAAGACTACATTGAAGCTGCTTCCATTGTCTTTCTATTCACCATTGCTGAGTGGCTTGAATCTAGAGCCAGTTACAAGGTACACTATCTAATTGTCTTTCTATTCACTTATCAAGTAAATTATGCACTTATTCTCCTTTCAATTGCAATATATGTAGGCAACTGCGGTGATGTCCTCCTTAATGAGCATGGCTCCGCAGAAAGCAGTTTTAGCCGAGAATGGAGACATTGTGGATGCCAAAGATGTTAAGCTTAACACAATTCTTGCTGTAAAAGCTGGAGAAGTTATTCCAATTGATGGAATAGTTGTTGAAGGAAATTGTGAAGTGGATGAAAAATCTTTGACAGGAGAACCATTTCCAGTAACTAAACAAATGGAATCAAAAGTATTAGCCGGGACAATTAACCTGAATGGTAATCACTTAATCCCAATTGCTTCGTCATTATGATGCTTTCCATCATCATATTCTGACAAATACTTACATCTTGTTTGTTTGCAGCTGACTCGGCGTCTGGATCTGAGTCTACTTCTGACTCGGGCCGAGTCAGCAGTCAGACCGTTTGTTTTGCATTTTGAGTCAGATCTGACTCGACCTATGAATCAGACATAACCCCTGACTCGGACCCATTTGAGTCAGGTAACAAAATACCCCTGACTACGGGACCAAACCACTGACTCACGTTTTTTGAGTCAGATCTGACTCAAAACAAACATATTGAGTCAGATCCAGATGAGTCAGGTGATTTCACTCAGATCCAGACGACTCAGATGAGTCATGAGTAAACAAACATAGTGTTAGCTGAGATTCAATTTTTGTTGCAGGCTATATCAGTGTAAAAACAACAGCATTAGCTGATGATTGTGCAGTGGCCAAAATGGCCAAACTTGTAGAAGAGGCCCAAAACACTCGATCGAAAACACAACGTTTGATCGACAATTGCGCCAAGTACTACACCCCAGGTAATTAGTTCACTGCAGTTAGACAATTTCTGATATCCAAGAGACTTGCGTTTGTTTCTACCCGAGCAATTATGGTGAACTTTGTGTAAAAGTTTTCTTACCGTGATAAGTACTGTGTTTTTATTGCAGCGGTGGTACTGCTGTCAGTGCTTCTAGCTGCGATTCCAGCAGTCTTAAAAGTTCATAACTTAAAACATTGGTTCCATCTTGCTTTGGTTGTGCTTGTCAGCGCATGCCCATGTGCTTTAATCCTCTCTACGCCAGTTGCCACTTTCTGTGCCCTGACTAAGGCAGCAACAAATGGCCTTCTAATTAAGGGTGGTGACTATCTGGAGATTTTAGCAAAAATCAAGGTTGTGGCCTTTGATAAAACAGGAACAATAACAAGAGGAGAATTCTCCGTGACAGACTTCCGATCAGTGTCTCAGGGTATTAGCCTGGACAACTTAATCTACTGGTAAGTTACAGTTTAACAAAGTATTGCTTGTGGAACCTCAATATCCACTGGCTTACTACTTAAATGCCTTCAAAAGTAGTCGCAGTAATTTTGACTTCAAAATGAATCTCATTCTAACAGGAATTTCTCTTTGGTGTTCTGGTAGGGTTGCAAGCATTGAGAGCAAGTCGAGTCATCCAATGGCTGCTGCACTAGTGGATTACGGGTCTTCAAACTCAATCAAACCTCAACCAGAGAATGTGACTGAATATCAAAATTTCCCGGGGGAAGGGATTTCTGGAGAAATTGATGGGAGAAAGATTTATGTTGGAAACAAGAAAATGGCAATAAGAGCTAGACGTGAAATAGGTAGACTAATCATCCCTTTGGGCATAAATCTCTATCGGTGTCTTTGTATATGAGAAAAATGTTGAGATTCTAATAAGTCTATTTGGAATTTGTTTAACAGTTTCAGATCTTAAAAAAGAGGGACAAACAATTGGATACGTATTCTTAGATGACATGCAGATAGGGACGTTCAGTGTTGCTGATACATGTCGGACTGGAGTCGCAGAAGCTATCAAGCAGTTGAAGGGTTTGGGACTTAAAACTGCAATGCTTACAGGAGACAGTCATTCTGCCGCAGTTAGGGTCCAAGATCAGGTATTTTCATGAGTATTTCAGAGCTTTTTAGCTTGTCAAAAGATATACTAGAAAACTGCCTTGCAGATGTGAATTCTAAAGTGTTTTCTTAGGGACTGAAATGGTCTGTTTCTGTTGATCAGCTAGGGAAAGCATTAAATTTCGTCCATGCAGATCTTCTTCCACAAGATAAGGTCAAATTCATAGAAGAACTTAAGAAACAAGGGCCAACAGCGATGGTTGGCGATGGGGTAAACGATGCACCTGCATTAGCAAGTGCTGATATTGGTATTTCAATGGGTATTGCAGGTTCGGCATTAGCTACAGAGACGAGTCACATAACCTTAATGTCAAACGACATTGGAAAGATCCCTCAAGCCATTCGACTAGCTAGAAAGACTAGACGAAAAATAATTGAAAATGTGAGTTTGTCGATTGTTACCAAGGGCACTATTCTTGCATTAGCAGTGGCTGGTCATCCTCTTTTATGGGCTGCAGTTCTCGCCGATGTCGGAACCTGTTTGCTTGTGATATTCAATAGCATGCTTCTTTTGCGGGGAACGCCAGTCATCCATCCACATCATTCCCATTCATCTGACACAAAAGGTAGTCATGAACATCACGGACATGGTCATTGCCATGACAAGAAGGGTTCATGTGGCTCAAAAAATCATGAGAAAAGCCTAACTGGAACTGGTAACTGCAACTCAAATCATGTTAAAGAGAATTGCTGTTCACATGGCACACAAGATACCCGTTCAGATCAGGTTAGGATGGATGACGATCAAACATGCCCTTCAAAAACTATTCATGAGCACCATCACCACGAGCATTCTTTTCCTGACAGTTCATATGAGAAGAAAGATAGTACCAGTAGGAGTATTTCCAAGCATCACCATGATCACAAAGGTTGCAAGTCAAACATCTCTACTCCACTTAAGGCTTCATCACATATAATAGACATAAGCAATGAGGAAACAGTGAAGTGTGAGCACCCCCACAATCATCATGAACATGTTGAGCAGTCGAAGATTAAAAAAGTAGCAGTTGATGATCATCACTCTTGTGGATCTGACCACACTCACCACGGTCACAACGATCATCATGAACATGTTGAGAAATCAAAGATTAAAAAAGTAGCAGTTGATGATCATCACTCTTGTGGATCTGGCCACACTCACCACGGTCACAACGATCATCATGAACATGTTGAAGGCTCGAAGATTAATGCTTGTAAAGGGTCAAAAGTAGCAGTTGATGATCATCACTCTTGTGGAACTGACCACACTCACCATGATTCACAATTGTTAGGTGCAGTTTCGACTGATAGTAATGCAGATCACTGTCATGACCATTCGCATGCAATTGCTTGCAACATCAATCTTCAGAATGGAGTACCCGAGTCAAGCAAGAAAGGTAATGAAATCAAACATTTTCATGATAAAGAGGATTGTTTTCACAATGGACATGGGCATGGGCTTTTAAAGTGCAAAGATCCTGCTATAACTGTTGGGACGAAATCTAATGATCCGATGGTAGTTTGTTTAATGGAAACGAGCTGCAACAACACATCAACAGCTGTGGAGCATTGGTGTAACAGTTTTGAAAAGAGGGAGATGGACGCATGCTGCAAGAGTTACAGAAAGGAATGCGGTCACCATCACCAGCAGCAACATGGGTGCTTGGGAGTTGGTATGGGAAGCCTATCAGAGATCATTACAGAGTAGAAAGAGATATCCAGATGCTAGCTCTAACTAAGGTTTCAACGGAAAAGAATCAAAAGCGATGATTTGTTGCATCCCTATGTATCTATTGGTATTAGTGTTTTTGCTCTAAGAAGCTATCTAGCTAGGCTTACAAAATTTTGCTGTAAATGTAATATTAAAGCTCACAAGCCAAAAAACCCAAATAAGAAAGCAGAAAATGAGGATCAAGTCATAATGTAATGGTTTATCGTGTGACAATCTTACACAGTTAGACTCTATTAAATCAAATGAAATGCAAGGGTATATTATCATATTATACTGTATAATTTCAGTCATAGAGTATTCAGTTTAGTTTCTTAAGTTTACATCAATCTGCAGCTTGTTTATCATTCTTAACTATAGTTATTTACATATCCCTTTCTGGATTAAGTACAATCTAATCAATGCGAACTTACAAATCAAACTGGAATTTTAGCGTGCAGCTATGGATATCTTTACCTTGTTTTTTAGCGGCGTTCTAGCCTCCTTCAGCTGATACTCCTCTGGATTACCACATCGTGCATACATATCCAAACCATCTATTGAATACCGTCAGACCCGAACTGAGTGATAGAATCCGGTTTTGTATGTGACTAACAATTATCTTCTGCGAGACATTTAATCAAACACGTTACGAGTTTTTTTTTTAAATAGAAAACCAGATCCTATCAAGATGTACAGCGAGTCATCGATGAAAAAATGGTGTTAGGAATGTTGGTCGGAGGTAGTGTGTTGACTGAGGTGTATGATAAAATTTACACAAGTTGTCGGAGGATGAGAAATGCAGCCTGTTTGACCGGATAATGATGGGAGAGAAATGCCTGGTTTTCCTGACTGGCCGGATACTCATTTTTTTGGACCATGGTTTCTTTGAGTGTGGACCATGGTTTCACTTGGAAATAAAGTGAAGTCACCTCTTATCACATATTTTTATGACCAAAATGTTCATGTATTATTTTTATTTCATTTTATTTTAAAAATAAAAAGTTAAATTCTAAAAGAAAATAAAATAAAATAAAATTTTAAATTTTTTTCTTTTCAGTATTTTTTCCTCCAAAATTTTAAATTTAATTTTTAAAGAAAAAAATAGTTTCAATATTTTTTTCTCCAAAATTTTAAAATTAAATTTTTTGTTTAATTCGCATTGGTTCGACAAGTACAAATTTCCAATTATTTTTCTAGCAAATTCTTTAGCAATATGAACTTCGGAGGCATTTTCCCACAAACCTATTGCTAATTTGTTTTTGATGAAAAAATCGATTAGAAATCATCAACTCGCGTTGAAATGTTAGTTACAAATTATTGTTCGGTTAATAGTAGTTTAGAAAATCCCTAATGTTTAATCGAACTCCTTGAAACATAGAACACCAAGAACATGTCGGCTAGAACGAAGAAATTCACTGCAAACCGAACTCATAGGTCGGAGCGTTCGCAAAAATTTTAGAAATTTTGTACCTAACCGAACTTTGAGTTCGCCATTTTTTTTAGAAATTCCTACTTAACCGAACTCCTATCTGAAGAGACACGGAACATGGCTCGGTTATATTCATGAAAATCTTTGCAAACCGAACTTTCAGTTTCGTACATTCGTAAAAATTTTAGAAATTTTTTACTCAACCGAACTCCTATTTGGAAAAACTTTTATATATTTTCTATTAGTCGAACTTGAAGTTCGACTAGTTTTATTGTTTTCCCCTAGCCGAACTACAAACAAAAAAACACAAAAACAAATATTTGAAAATTTGAATAAAAAAGAAAACATTTGAAAAACAAATTTAAAAAAAAAAAAAAGAACGCGCGATTGGGGATATCAAAACTAATCGGGATAGAGGAAAAGGACAAAAACAGGATTCAAATATCAAATCAGGGTCGCCCCTTATCTAATTATTTTTTTAATTCCTAATCCACCCCTCACTAATCAGGTTTAGTGGTTAATAATAATTAGTAAAATCTTAAGATTTTTTGATAAATGATTAGTGTGTATTTTTTTTTAAACTTGTGTGAGTGAGGTGAGAGTATAAGGAGGGAATTGTTTTTTTGAGAGGGAACTTTTTTTGTGAAAATGGAAGATCATTGTGAGGAGAGAATTGCAGCTGCAGAATCTTTAGCTCAACTATAACAAGAAGCATACCTTCAATCTTCGGTTAATGATAACAACTCACAATTGGAATAATACGAAGAACCAACACCATTGGATCATCATTTTTGTGAGCATGAAGTGTTTTTTGAAGAATCAACCCAAGAAACTAAACTAGTTCAACACACAAGCATCCCCAATACACAGGTAATGCTGCTAAGAGGTCGAAATTTTGATTTTATTTTTATTTTTATTTTTGAATCCGCCATTTTTCTCTGAAAAAGCTCGGTGCCGGTATAGAAGTAGTATGAATATACCATTCTGGCACCACCAGTACCGGCATGGTATTCATACTATTTCCATGCCGGCAAACAATATCCTCCATTTTGAAAATGTTGCCAGCATTGTATTCGACCAAAAATTCCATGCCGGCACGCAATTAACTTTTTACCTACCACCGAATACTGTATGGAATATTCGACCGGCATGGTTCACTGCTAACTTTACCATGCCGGTACCACAATAAAAACATCCAGAAGTTCAAGAAATTTGAAGTTAAATACCAGCGTGGTTTATAAATTTTCGACCACGTTGCTACTGAATTCCGGCTTAGAACCTTATAAAACGAGCATGTCGGTACCACAAGAAAAACATCCAGAAGTTAGTGACTTTCGTAGTAATATAGCGACGTGATTTTTAAATTACCGACCATGCCGGCTTTGTGTTCTGGCGTCGAACCTTGTGTAAATACCATGCCGATTCCGCCATTTATGTTTAAGAAAATACAATGCCGGTATTGTTTAAAATTAGGTCCTCTTTTTCAAGTGCGGTTTCGGAATGCCGGAACATTATTCGAGAATGCCGGCACTGGTTACCGGCTTCGGTTGTTTCGAGATTATAATGCCGGAACTATCATCGAGCATGTCGGAACTAGTACCCGGCATAATAATTTAATTTTATTTGGAACTAATGCAATTTCCTTTTCATTCATATTCCTTAGATTGTGACATACATTTATTCAACAAATTCCATACCGTTTGGTCTGGATACGTCCGGATATTATAAAATGCCTCTGGTATGTTACCAAACATTACTTTTCACCTAGTTTTTAGAACTTAATGTGGGGATTTCTTGTAATGAACCTTTATAATCTCTCATTGTTGTCCTTATGTAGGGAATAAAATCTCTAGAGAAAGCAATTGTTTAGGGAATAAGAACATGTGTGTTGGTGACGAATAGCCAAACATTCAGATAATCGTTTTGAGATGGTTTGCGAGAGAAGTGGGCAATACAAGAAGAAAAATAGCCATAAGATAAAGGGTTAAATATATCCAAAAAAGACTAATAGGGTATACAAGACTCGTATGAGGAAGGATAATTGCCCCTTTAAGCTTGTATTCCATGTAAGAGACAAATACAAGGAATGACATTGTACGGTATGGTTCGGCCGTCATAACCACCGGAATCGGAAAGATTTTGTTGGTCACTCCCTAGTTGCGAAGATAAAACCTCATGAATTCGATGATGTAAAGATAATGACCAAAGCATATATCAAACCAAGAGTGATTCTCAGAGGCTTCAAGGAAAAGGATGATACCAACTTTTCTTCTCTAAGTACAATTTATAGCGCACAAGCAACCATTACAAGGGTGGAATGGGCAGGTATGATCATTATGCAAGAATCTGAGAAGATAGTTTGGGATCACAACTACACGTGTATCATTAAAAGATGACCGGACAACAAACCCCTTCAAATATTCATTCCGCATCATTTGCTTTCACAATTGGCTCATACATGTTGTGGTGTTCTTATGATGGATTGCACCTACAATACAAACAAATACAACATGTTGTTGTTTAACATCATGGGGAAAATATCGGACAAGGTATCATTCACATTAGCTTAGTGATGCGTGTCATTAATTTTTATTTTACTACCTAATTAACAAGTAATATAGTGTAGTCAAGTTCGTTGCCACGAGGAGCAAGAGGTTTTAGTTTTCTTATAATGACACAAAAAGGGGGGGTTTTGGTTTAAGATTTTATAAAGCAAAAGAAAATAAACAAAGCAATTACAAGATAAAGAAAATCAATAAGAGAGACAAGATCAAGGAATTCTTCTTCGTTGCAAAACAATGAGTTAAGTTATGTTTTTCATCCACTTTTTATTAGTCACGGATTATCACCAACCATAGGATAGCAGGTTCGCTTAGCTAACCCCAAAATTCATTGTTTCACTGAGTAACAAGTCCGCTTAGTTATCAGATTCTATTCAAAAGAACCACCTTGAGGTTCGCTTACAAGATGTAATTCCCCGAACGCATTAAGATTTATGAATTTATGTTTAGTACTAGTAGTTAAACTCGGTTCGCTTGGTCCACTTTCTAGCGTTGTTTTCACACACAATCGCTCCACAGAATCCCTCCGCAAGGTCTCGTGTTTGCTACTTGTGTAAAGAGTAAAGAAACGATTTCTTATCCCCTAACTTTCACTATCTTTATATCAAATTAACAAATCACTTTAGCGTGCACTCTAAACAATCTATCAATCAACCATGAATGTATAAACATTCCTATTAGTAAAAACAAACGATAATCATGTGAAAAACTTCAAAGTAGATTTAAAATAAAAACTCAAAACATGTCAAGAATTAGGAATTTATCCCCAATCAATAAAATTAGCTACTCATGCACACAAAAAATAAAGAAAAGAAAAGTGTTGTGTGTGGAGGTGTAGAAGTGTATAAGGTGTATATATTGTTAAGTATCTAGAGAAAAGTAGAGAACTTCTCTATTTATAGGCTTCAATTTCCTAACAATCCTCTTAGGAATAGAATCCCTTTCCCTTTATAGCTGCACTTCCAAATCCAAGTGTTTCTCAAATCTTCCATCCTCTTTTTCCAAATTCAGACCAAATTCTTCATCAATTTTCAAGTCCAAGTCTTCATACCCATGAGAGAAAATTACACAAGAATAAGTAATTTTGGATCGCCGGAATAAGTCATCGGCATAACCGGAAGTAGGCCGGAAAATTACCTGAAAGTTCTCTTCAGATCACTGAATATTCTTCTCCGTCGACAGCATATTCCGTCACAGTTAACAGTCAATACTAACGGTCTCTAACAGTCGACTGGGTCAAGGTCTTAGAGTCAGCCACTAAGTTAGTTGATCTGAGTCTGTCTCACTGGTCTTACTCATGAGTTGGATCGTTCATCGGCGGCAACGAGTTGACTTGTCTGAGCAGAGTGCCGGCCGAGACTCGACTGTTTACAGAGCATTTCCCATGCCAATTTCAGGCCTTTCTTTCTTAACCTGTTAAGAACCTAACATACATCTATTCAAGTAACTCATTCATCAATTTCATACACAACCCATCACAGCAACAGCTCAACTCTTCTGAATCTGTCACAGCTGCAGCATCTGTTTCTCATTCGAACCCAGGAAGCACCACCAACTCATCTTCAATCTCAAGGTCCATTCAAAACCCATCTGCTCTTCTCGATCTAAACCCCATCTCTGATGCTTCTTGTACTCAATTTCTGCTTCTTCTCATGAAAATCACCCAATGTACAACAGCTACAATTGAGCAGAAGCATCATTCATCAAAACCCAATTTCTTCTTCACAGCAACTCTAACCCATAACAGTGACGAATCGAAACCCTGTGTGAGCTTCTTCTTCCTCTCGATCTTGAATTCATCAGCAAACCCATCTCTCATTCACAACTCTAGATCGAACCCTACTCAATTCATCATTGAACATCACCTATTTGATTACCACCGCAAACCCAACTCTGTTCATCAGTTACAGATACAATCGAAACCCTTAGATTCAATTTCAGAGTTGCTCTTCTCAAGCCTTTAAACATACAGCACCAGAATCATCTTCGTATCACTACGTTCAATTAACAGCAGCAGAAACTATGCCCATCTTCAATTCCTTCTTTGATTTCTTCACCACGAGCTCAAACCCATTCCTCTCTATTCCGAAAGCTCACAGGGAAAAATCCCATCTCATCACAGATTTAATCTCTTATTCAAATCAAAAACCTATGTTCTTTCTTCAGTCTCGATCTGAGTTCATGTCTGCAATTTCAGTAGTAGCTTCATCTCGATCTCGCAGCAGCAACGACTGCTTTTCTCGTCTCAAATTCAGCGAGGTGGAAATGAGATGAATGAGAGAAAATCATCTCTCGATTTAGGGTTGTCTTTTGGGGTGGATCTGGGTACTGTTATTGGGCCGGCCAATTACATCTCAAGCTAGCTTACATAGGTGCCTTAAGTGTCTAACTGGATGCCTTTAACACTTGAATGGGTTTCCCCTTATCCTTAGCTGAGCTGTCTTTAATGCTCCTCCAAAAGAGTTGCCCCTTAACCATGACTGGGCTCCAGACAGTGTTCTGCATGAAATGACAATTTTGATCTTTTTGTTCAAACTGGGTGATTTCTTCACTTTTCCTCCGTGCGACTCCAGAGTACCTAATAACTCAAAAACACGCGTAAAATACATAATTTACAAGAAAAAATAGCAAAGAAAGCATGAACTCTAGATAGTAAATACGGTGTATTCTACACCTATCACTTAGTGTTTAACGGAAAACGAGAGGAATTACAATTATCATTGTGAATAACGAAAATTGAAATTATTGTTCTCGGAAAATCAATTTCCGAGGGTCATCATAACCGATCAAGATGACGCACTAATGAATGCAATATCCGACGTATTTCCGGATACACAAAATTTCCTATGTACGTATCATATAGGTCAAAATGTGACAAAACATTGTCATGCTTTGTTTGAACCCCTCTAAGGAGGATGTTAAGAAGATAATGATTGCTCAACTAGAGGAAGATGTTTGCAAGAAGAAACTATCACCCGAAGAAGAAGAAGATAAAAGAGGAAAGATTAAAGAGCGGATGGACAAAGAACACGATGAAAATCATAAAAAGTGGTTGGAATTTCTAAAGGATTGGGAGAAAGTTTATTGGTCTCTTACCAAGGATATATATGAAAAGAGATTGAACATGTTTATTTCCAAATAGAAAGAAGTGTATCCAAGTGTCATTTCATATTGTCGGGATAAAATGTTGGATAAGTTCAAGGAAATTTTTTTGCATGCATGGAAAAATCGGTATAGATACTACGTGAATGAAGCAACTAGTATAGCGGAGTCCGCTCATGGGAGATTTAAAGATCGCATCTAGTCCGTCCAAGGAAACGTGGTTACGGTCACCGAGGCAATGAAGCAATACTTTAAGGATGATATCGATAGGATCAAGAAGGCTTTTGAAAAAAGCTCAATGGAAATGATGACTTCACATTTTCGATATGGTAATTTTCTTCAAGGAATAGAATTCAACGTCTCGCATTGGGAAATAAAACATATGATTAAAGAAAAGGAGATAAACTACGGCAAACCAGGTGATGTGTGTATTTTTCCCAACATGTCTTCATTATTTTCTCCTTGTCTTCATTAGTTTGTGGTCCGCCCGGTAGACCACAAACTAAAACGACAAGGAGGAAACAAGGAAAGAATTGAAAGAAATGAGTCAACGCGAATGTGAAGACGAGGCAACTAAGAAACTAGACCCAATCGGATGTGAGCTTTCAGAAGAAAGTTTCACGGAAGCGCCGGTTCCAAAAAAAAAGGGTGGATCAAGGAAGGAACCGCCATCAAGTCAACAACAAACGGGGACTTCCTTATCCACACCATAATTCGATGAAGTGCCGGTTCCAAAGAAAATGGGTAGGCCGAATAAGGTACCCGCATCGATTGAAGAAGAACAACAAGCCGAGGAAGCGGATGCCATACCTAGAGTCGATGTAGTGGAGGTTACAAAGAAACTGGGTAGGCTGAAGAAGTTACCGCTATCAATTCAAGAACAAATGAAGTATTCTGTATCAACACCACAAGCCAATGAAGTGTCGGTTCCTAAGTCAAGGGGTAGGACGACGAAGGTACCCGCGTCGATTGAAAAAGTACAACAAACCGAGGAAGCAGATGCCACACTTAGAGTCAATGTAGCGGAGGTTAAAAATAAAAGGGGTAGGCCTAGGAAGGTACCAACAATGATTGAACAAGTTGAGCATTCCCTAGTCACACCCATAGTTGATGGGGCGGCTTTGCATATCAAAAATAAAAGGCCGAATAAGGAACATACATCGAGTCAAGTACATCAAGCTGAAAATTTTGAAGTCACGCCAAAGACAGGTGATAGCAAAGGTAAGCAACCGATGCCTAGTCATCAACAATACAATGGTGATGTAGTCTCTTTTAAAAAACGAAGTGGTAGGCCAAGGAAGTACGGACTCCCAACACATACCGAAGACAATGGAAGTGCAGAGATTGCATAGGATGGATTGGATATAGTTAAGCTAAAAATTAGTAATATGAAGATGTATAAGGATTCCAAAGCAAGTAAGACTTATAGATATTGCTATACCAAAATAGAGTGTTATGTAGAGCAACTTCCCGAGTTTATTCGCGAGTATATTGTATATACGGATGATGTTGATGGATATGGAAATTGTGGCTATCATGTCGTGACCGAACAATTAGGAATCTTTGAGACGGCGGTTAGTAAAGGGATGACACCATGCCGATATGCGAGAAGGAGGATGGACGATCAAATTGTTAAAAAGAAGAGTTGTTATAAACAATTGGTAGATGATGACGAAAGGTTTGATAGTTTGTATGCTCGGGTGTTAGGACCAGAGCACGAGATGAAGTTCCTTCCTACTGAATATTGGATGAAAATGTCGGTTTATGTCATGTTATGGAGGATATATTTAACTATGTTGTTCATTATGTTATCCCCAACGAAAATGAAACTTATACACCAAAGTGGAAAAAGTGTGAAGGATATCTTAAGAAGAGAATAATTGTCTTGGCGTTCGTGAACGGAAGTCATTTCATTATTCTGAAACTCAAGAAAAATTGTCTATTACCACTGGTTTGTCCGTTGAATAAAAACAAGGATATAATCCCCAATCACTTGGAGGGATGGATGAAACTGTACGAGGATAACCACCAATTGTGGGATGCGTTGAAGCTATCAGTTAACGCAGAGAAGGGAGAAATTCCTATTCAAAAATTAGAAAGTGATGAAGAGTAATTTGGAAATGTGTGGTTCACTGCTACGCAACCTTTTGTTTTTTTGGAAGTTTGAATTGTAATCATTAAACAATATGTTGACATTTCTATGGAGATGCCGGCATGATTAAACTCAAACTTTACACTGTCGGGAGATGGTCCCGGCTTGGAAATAAAAAAAAATCCCAAGTGCCGGAACGGATGTCGCATTCCACAGATAAATTAGTAAAATTGCCGGCGTTGAAAGAAAATTAAAATCCATGCCGGTACAATCTGAAAAAGAATTTTGCATCTGGAAAATGCATACTACCGGCATGGTATATCAAAATATTTCAATGTCGAAACTCTAAAATTTCTGTAGTATTGAATATTCAAAGTACAGTCATTTAATGTACGAGTTTCGACCATGCAGGTCCTTGTTGAAAAACAATTCCGGCATTTCAATACTATGCCGGCAAATAGGTAATTTGACATAGAAACAATAACACAAGATTGTTTATTGAAATCATCTCCAAAGTTTAGATGTTCCAAACCGAAAATAAATCAACCATAAACCAAAACAAGCTAAGAGTTTAGCAAACACACACAAACACATTGTTTAAGACTCATAAACAAATATAAACCAACACTAAATTGTTCAAGACCTAACTAGTAGTATATAAGAAACACACGATCACTCTGTCCTTGGCTTCTTGTGTACCCTCTTCTTCCTTTCTCCCCACAAGTATTTTGCCTCCGTATCTTCAATTTTGTCTATCTTTTTCTCGACTTGCTTCATTTCTTACCGGGTCAACACCTGTCCTTTCATGTTCTTTTTCTTAAAGAACTTTGACAAATTTCCTATCCGCTGACGTTGTTTTCATATTTTTAAACATATACTTAGTATGTATGCTTAAATTAGTTCATATATAAAGATTAAAAGAATAGGAAATTAACAAGAAGTATGTACCAACAACGTAAGGATCTTTTGTAGTACGGGTACAGTAGTTTCAGCCGGAGTTTTGGAGGGGGGATATGGTTGTGGAGGAACTTTTACAATAGCCTGGCGTACAATATAAGGATGCGAGTACTTCCAATGACCTCAGAGAAAGGTAGGTTCTGACTCATAACCATTTTTCGCCAATTCCCAACCAATCATATCCAATACAAGTCCCCGTTCTTTCCTTCCCCCCAATATGCAAGAATTGGATTTGGGTTATACACTACCAGAGTATGGTTCTCATATGCTTGGCGTCGAGGAAATTCATGAGAGAATTTTCGATAAGATGTATCTGTAAGATTTTTCAGCTTGTGCCCAAGTTAGCGCATTACACGGAGAGGGTTGTGCATAACAAATCCTTTTGGATGAAATACCGGTCTGTTATAAAATTAAACATTTTCATGCCTTGCAAAGTGAACTCCTCTGGCATTTTTATATGGGTCAAACACAACATCTTGGTCAGTCATGGAGTCCAAAGCCAATCTCATTGCGAATTACTGTTTCCTGTTATTGGGTTTCGGGTTATTGTTGAAGAAGTATTTCTGAGCTAGACACTCATTACGTTGATATTAACGTATACTCTTCAATCCTTTATATCCTATGAACAATTTTGGGAAGTGTACATAATATCACACCTACGCCAATAAAAGATCGTTAAAATGAAACGTATAAGAAAAAAAAACTAATTGGAAATTAAACTATGATGACAAAAACTGAAGCTCTACCCGAATTAAAGTGAAAGAACCATTAAATTGGCAGGCGTTCTGCTTAGAAGATCTACGCATTTCTTCCAAGAAAGCAGTGCCCTATCAATACTTATGAACCCCTATCCAAGGGATCCAAGTATTGTAGATTGTTCAAATGCACCCTGTTACCATTAGCGTCAGGGAATATAATGGAGCCCAAGGTGTACAATAGATAAGCAGCGGCAATTTGCTGAATTTGTTCGGGATTCAATTTTTTTTCTTTCGTATTCCCAAACAATCTAATCAGATCGACGAATTCGATAGTCTTTGTCCAGGTATGGATAGTCCTGTAAATATTTGCCATAGTTGTTTCCTTGTCCCACCCAAACAACTTTTTAGTCAGCTCACAGATCTTGTCACATCCTAGGTCCTTACACCCATCTCCTTCCTTAACGGATTTCCCAAGAACCTGTAGACCTAGTATTTTTTGGACAGCTTCAGGGATAATGGTCATCTCGCCAAAAGAAAAATGCATGCTATCAGTTTCACCAAAAAACCTCTCCAAAAATCAGTTCGCCGTGACTTAATCATTGGCCACATAATTTTCTACCGCGCGCGGGATAAAACCCAGATGCTCTGACTATTTCTTAAACTTCGGCACACTCAAGCTCCAAAGGCCATGTATCACTTGATTGATGGCGGCTAACACGGAAGGCTTTGTTGTGGTCATATAAAAACAAACCAAACTAAATTAAATTCACTTGATCACAGATAAATAATATAATAACAAGATGCAAACGTCTTACATAAGTTTGATATATCCAACGGTCCCAAGAGTGTTTATAGTCAAATAAGAGTTGCGGGTTTATTGGTTGACCCCAATGTTTCTTATCTTGACGTTCTGGAATCATGTCATATCTTTTAGGAAGGTGGGCTAGGGGTTCCTTTTTCCTTTTTCTTGGGGTCTTTATCTCTGACATCAGGTTATCCTAAGACATCTGCTTGTGAGGATGAGCCATCTGCTCGCGCCGGTTGAGGATATTTTTCCCACTCATCATCATCATCATCATCACTGCTGGTTCTGTCCCCCGTAAGCTCCTGAATGATAACCTTAGCACGATCAGGATCATAATGACTACATCGAGGACGGGAAGACTTTGGTTTGGCTTCTTCAACAACTTTTCCCTTTCCTTTCTTGATTTGTTCTGCTCTAGACCTACGTCCCAATATGTTAAATGAGTTATTTTCATGAATCCGGGCATGGATGGTAAACATAAAATCATTACCGGCAGATGTGAAATTAACACCAGCATGGATATGAAACAAACCAACACTGTCGTTACTGGCGCCGGCGTTGCGAATCACAAACAAACCATGTCGGTACTTTGAGAAATATGTACAAAGATTGAATGAAAATAGGAAATCAAAACCGGCATGGAATTTACAAAAATATACAGATCCGGTACAGTGTACCAACACTATAAGCAATTCAATATATATGCCGGTAGGTTCATACAATAAAAGGGAGATACAAGACATATAATACGACATGGTTTTGGTTTTCAAATTAAATTCTACGGTGAAACAAATATGTAACTGAATTTCAATTGACTGTATTGCAATTTCAATTTGTGTTGAAAGACTAAACAACCAAGTTTCAATTTGTGTTTTCTTGTATGGATAAACTCTAAAAATAATTATATTCAACATAGACATCACTTAACGCATCAAATATGTTATTTCCTCCTCACCAGCAGACTCCTCAGGCACTTGTTTCTCTTTTGATTTCGATTTACCACCATCATCAATATATTTTTCAGGATTGGGTTTGGATTTTTCAGAAGGTTTGTGACGACCCATTCCCCTTAGAGTTTCCGAAAACAGAGATGGAAACATGGGTTTGGTTTTGGAATTTCTTTTGGAATATAAGAGAAGTAAAAACAGAGAGATGGAAAGATGAAATATTTTCCTTTCTATAACCGTCACTTAAATAGAATTAACGAGTTTGCAACCTCCACATAGTTTGTAACCGTCACATAAGTGGTATAAATGACTTTGAAACCGCCACACTACTTAAAGGATTTTGCAACCGTCATAATTCCGGCATAGAAAATTGGGACAATAAAACGCTGGCATTCTAACACCAAGATTAAACTGAGTCATGGTACCGGCATTGAAATGTGGTCACCATTCTAAGACGGCCCTTGTACCGGTTTAGTATGTGGTTATTTTTCAATGTTGTCTTATGCACCATCAGAAATAATAGGTACCAAAGGTTTAAACAAGCAAACTTAGCCAAACTGAACTTCATATTAATCTTAAGGAAAATAGTCATAAAACATTAACAACATTAACAAAGTTCCACATGAAATGAAAGATCTTAAGCTAATTGTAACTAATATAATTTATTGGAACGAGATTCAATCAACAAAGCAGCTTTGAAATGCATAAAAGGCTCTGTTCTCCACTCGGTATAGGCTTCCTGAGATTTAAATCTATTCCATCTGTACCTTTTGAGAAACTAGTTGTATTTGCAACATAATTTGATAAGGGATATTGTTCGATTCGCCACAAACTCATGCCCGTAGTCCATTTTGCGTTTCTTACACTTACCCTCCACCAACTTCGTCATATAAGTACCATCTGCAATAAGACCCCAAAAACGGTTTGAAGGGCGGTGATCTTTCGGGAGATCCGATACTATATAGTAATTTTTAATCCATTATGTTTCTTCCTCAACGTCCTCTTATATCTTCGCTTGTTTTACACGTTCGTATATCTCTTTAGTTTCTTTGCGATGTTTAGATTCTATTTCCGCCTCTTCTTCATCTCTTTTCCTTTTGAGTATCTCTTCTTCCATTGCAGAAATTGACTTGGTGGTTTCTTCCTTCCTTCTAAGATTTTCTTGTATAAGGGCAATAGAGTTGGTGGTGGATGAAGATTGATTTCCTATCGGAGTGGATAATTTGTTCTTCTTAAGTTTTTCTTTTTCCATTGCAATGATGAAATCTGTAGTCGGTGGTGGATTTTCCATCAGAGATATGTGTTGAGCTCACCTTTTTTTATTCCTTTAAATAGATGAGGACAAAACGTCTCTTTTTTCACTTTACCATTCCGGCATTATCAGTAACTTAGATACCACGCCGGAAATGCTCTTTACTGGTTTATGGTTTAAAATAATAGCCATTGGGCATTGAATGTTCAACCCCGGCGTTTAATGGAAGAAGTTCTACCATAACGGTACGGAGTTCCGGCATTCACATTTATAATATAAGCAATGCCGGTACCTGTGAATTTGTTCACAGAGAATGGGAATTTTATACCGTCATAGTTTGAACAACAACTTTAATCGCTGGTACTTGTTTCGGGCAATGAATATTTTTGTACGACTATTCCGTTTTGGGTTAATTTCAAAAAAAAAAAGACGGCTATTTTTTTGAAAAATAAGACCGTTGGAGCTTCATTCTATATAATTCCCCTATTCTTTTGAAAAAATTTACACAAAGAACCCACCTAATACCAAAAATCCTTCTTCAAGAAAGCAAGCCTAAAAAAATAGATCAATCAAGCATGGTTCAATATCTACAAGCAATGGGAGATTCATCAACAAACTCTAATTGCAAACCACTATCAAGCTCTAACTGCAAAGTAAGTAGATTCAACATTACTAAAATATTCTCTACTATGACGTATCACTAATATAATCTTCTCTTACAGAGTCATCATTGTTGTTGTCAAATTTGCAAGTCACCTTGTCATTTATCCATGGAATGTCCTTTTATTTATTCAAAGTGTAGGAAATGTGATGGGACACGCCGGTTTTGGATTTCAAACACTAATGATGCCGAAAATGGAAGAATGTTTCTAAGGCGTTTGAATCACCCAAAATGCGATGATTTCCAGTGGTTTTACAAATCTGTCGAACTATCAGAGGCAAGGAAAAGTCACAAGGTACAATGCAAGCCTATTGATGGGTATGATGTGTGTTATATGAAGGGAAAGGATTATGTTTAAAGAGAACATGAACCAATGAATATGGTCCATGACACCGAGATTCCAGGCGATGTCTTCGAAGATATTCGAGAGAGGCTCAAAGGTTCCACAATTGTTGAAAAAGGATGGGTTACTACTAAATATGAAAGTATGTTAAACAAAACTACTCCATTACCATGTTTTAATTTAAAGTTTCAAATCTAATGTAATGGATTACTTATTAAGGAAATAAAAGAGCATTCATAACAGATCTATAATCAATACCGGCACAATATATTTATCTAAACCAATGCCGGAATTCTGGAAAACTATGCAAGAGTAAGAAAATTATAATCCGTAATTGGTTTTATAACTATTTGTAATTCCGACACTAAGCATATTCTATACCGAAACTTGGTTATTTTCTTCAATTTTTCCCGGCATGGTTATGTAAAAAGTATTCAGTGTCGGTACTAATGGCGGCATAGAATTATAATTAATTTTATTGCCGGAATCAGTATCGATGTTGTAGAACTTAAACATTTCAATGCATATTTTATACAGGAACATGGTTATTTTCATCCATTGTGCCCGGCATGTTTTTATAGAAAACTTACAAAGAAAACATTTTACTAGAAATCTAAACATGTTCAACATAAACCAAACAACTGAATTGTCCTTAAATGTTCTTCTTCAAGGTATCATAAACCAAAAGTAAACAAAACAGCTAAAGAGTTCAACCAAAAACAAGTTAGAAATTGTTCAAAACATAACAACCACCATCCAAATAAAGAAACACAACTATATAGTTCATCATTTGATCTTTTCCTTCTTGGCAACAGACGCCTTCCTTGTTTCCCGAATAAAGATTTTGCACTTGGGTCTTCAATTTTATCAAGCTTTTCCGCGACTTCTTTTATATATTCAAGGGATAGCATCTCTCCTTCCTCGTGCCTGCAACCAAACATCTTCTTCAACTTGCCAAGCCGACGCCACTAGTTTCATACATCCAATACATAATTAGTATTTATATGCTAATATAAAATTATGTGTACATTAAATGACTAAGCAATTAACAATACTTAATAGAAATCCAACGATCTTATTAAGTTGGGCCATCGTAGGTGGTTCCAATGTAGGAGTTGGAACGAGAGGGTTTTCCTATGGTGGAACTTGGACGTCGTCCGGGCGCACGACAAAAGGATGTGACCATTCCAAGTAATCATAAATGTAGGTGGGATCGGCTTCATCACCGTTGTTCACAAGCTCCAAATTCGTAGCATCTACCAAACGACATGGTTTTCTATCCCTCCAATGTGCTGGTTCCGTAATTGGATCATACTTTACCATTAACCTTGGAACTTTTTATGCACTCAAAAAGGTCAAGAATGTACCTTTTAGTAGAGGATGTCATGAATCTAGGTAATTTCTTATACCAAAGTTGTCGCATCACACGTCGAGGATCAGCCATAACATATCCCTTTGGGTAGAACAAAGGCCAATTGTAAAATGCAACGTTATAAAACCTCTTGTATTGGCGGTTTTCTCTAACCCTATAAGGGTCGAACAAAACATCTTTGGTATTCATCGCGTATAGATCTAATCTCATATCTATCACTTGATGATTGTTACCAGGCTTCAGAGTGCTGTTGAACTCGTATCTCTTACCTCTAGGCTCCTCGGGGTCATCAATTTGTATATTCTTCAAGAAGGAGCAGTCCTTGAACAATGTTTAGAAATGCTCATAAGACCACACCTATACCAATGTGAAATGGTCCATATAAGAATCAGTAAATTTTGTTTCTAGGTTCGTGATAAGGGTACATGTGAACAATATAAATAAGAACATAAGTTTAAAAAACAAATTAACTGGAGTATAGTGAAATTACCTACAAATTGGTTTGTAACCGCCTTAGAGGCCCTTCTCATCTTGGTCATCAAATGTGCCATTACCACAATGCCCCAATAATAGGTGAAGACCTCTTCCAACGGATCCAAGTATTGAAGGTATTTTGCGTTAACCATGTTGCCACTAGTGTCAGGGAATACCCCAGTGCCCAAGATGTATAACAGGTATGCAGCGGATATATAACGAATCTGTGCAGGGTCCCATCCATCCTTCGGTTAGAGCATAGCTCGATCAACCTCGCATGCGTTGATATCTCAATCGTGTTTGTCAATGTTAGTAATCAAAACTGTAAGTCTTGATTTCTAGTCTATTATAGCTAAGTCTAGGACTAGGTTAGAAGGTGTAGTTGAGCTCAAGGACTTCATGGCGATTCATCAGACAAGAAGAAGAACTACTCAAGAAACCGGTGGAACTTATCGACAAAAAGGTATGTGCAGACTTCATCTGTCACTCCAAATTCTATCTATTCTATCTCCTACTTCTTGAGACGAAAGTCGTATGCTATATATATAGACTATGATCATACACATTAGATATTTCGAGCTGAGTATATCTCTCTTATCTATATCTCGAAACGTGTGTTGGTAAAGCGTTTCGCTTCGACCATAGTTTTCTTTACCTAGTGACGAAAGTCATGAATGTTTCAATCACTTTGAAAATTACTTTGACGAAAAATAGTGTAACAACTATATAACGTCCTCTAAGAATGTTTCAATGATTGGAATAAGAGTTTATATTACATAACCATGGATTCCTTGAACCGAAGTTGTCCAACTTTGTTGATCAAGAGAAATCGGTAGGATTGTGGAATTGGCTTGCCAAGTCCGCCAACCCGGTTCGTGAACTCAGTCCGCGAACTGACGGAAGTTCTCATCCCGAGAATTTCTGCTGGGATTTCCAATATAACTCGTTTGCTGATAAGTCCGCGAACTGGCGGAAGTTCTCGACCGAGAATTTCTGCTGAGTTTGGAAAACTCAACCGATTGTACTTAAGTCCGCGAACTTGTTTGTGAGCTTAAGTGGTTATAATCTAAAGATGAATTCTGAACATAGATATTAAATTATCAAGGAATGCTTTATGCAAACCGTGGCTACAATGTTCATGAACCGATTCAATCGAATCATCTTTGTTTCAATTGTGTCTTGTGTAGTTACATAAGATATCATAGCAATTGAACGACTTTTTAACTAGTTCATGTGAGCCATTTGAACTAGTTATGGTGAGGAAGAAAATGGTTGGTATGAAACACTCATTTGGTTAACCTTTGGTTACTATATTGAACCAACATACGCGTACTCGTTTGGGCATGGTTTTCACAAACCCAGTAAACGTGTATGGTATTGTGTATGACAAGCTAAATATTTCGATCTAACGGTTGAGAGATATTAGCTTGAATCTAAATTAGGTTTTCATCTAACGGTGGATATGGATTGCTTAGTAACTAAGGCAAAACCCTGATTTGAAGACTATATATAAGGGACATTTAACAATGGGAAAAACTAATCCTAACACGTCTGTGTGCTACTAGTGCGCTCGCTAGAGTCGATCTCCATTAACTCTTGATTTTCTTCTCTAAACTCGAGTTAACGAATTAGAGACTTCATTGGGATTGTGAAGCCAGACCGATACTACTTTATCATAGTTGTGTGATATGATCTTGCATCTTCTATCGTACGAGTACAATCTTTGATTGGCTTGAGATCGTGAGAGTTCTCCGATAGGCAAGATAAAGTAATCACAAACATCTTCGTCTCTCTGTTTGTGATTCCTCGACGAACCGCCTGTGTATTCAGGAAGGATTGTTGAGTAGATGATTGATTAATTAAGGCTGTTCTTCGGGAATATAAGACCGGATTATCAATTGGTTTCTGATTCACCTAGATTTTATAATGGAAAGCCGAAATAAAATTAGGCTTTATCTGTGGGAGATAGATTTATCCTCTTTGATAGACTTTTCTGTGGGAGACAAATTTATTTATTGTTAAGCCTACGATTATGTTCGTAGCAACTCACTAGTACAAATATTCACATTGGCCACACTTAATCACCGTGTCCATAGGCTTTTGGTCATGGATTTTTTCCCTCCAAAAATGTGGCATCAGGTGCCGAGACAAAAAGGTATCCCTATGGAGTGGCTATAAAATATGATTAACCATGGCCATAACTCTAAAACCGTGTCTATATGGTACTCAATGTTTTTTTGGTAGTTAATCATTTTCACTATCACCGTGGCCATATGATCCTTATAGACAAACAATTTAATTATATGTGGCTAAAGTTTACCTTAAAGTCACGTAAATTTTATTATAGCCGTAGCCTTTGTCATCAATTGGACACGCAAAATTCATTTTATCATGGCCAATTCATGAGTTGCGGTCACACTAATTTTTCTCAACCATGGCCATCTCTATCATTTGGACACACGGAAAATAATTTAACATGGCTAATACATGATTTGTAGTCACGTTTAATCTATGGTACCATGGCCATCCATATATTTTGGACACATGATAAACATTTTACATGGCCAATTAATAAGTTATGGCTACTAAACATTTGTAGCACCGTGGCTAAAGTTTTTCGAAAGACACATCAAGTGTTTTGAATGTAGCTATTGTTCACCTTTTGGACACATAAAGTGTTTTGAATGTATCTATTGTTCACCTTTTAGAAACATCAAGTGTTTTCAATGTAGCTATTGTTCACCTTTTGGACACATCAAGTTTTTTGAATGTAGTTATTGTTCACCTTTTGGACACATCAAGTTTTTCAATGTAGCTATTGTTCACCTTTTGGACACATCAAGTGTTTTCAATGTATCTATTGTTCACCTTTTGGACACATCAAGTTTTTTGAATGTAGCTATTGTTCACCTTTTGGACACATCAAGTGTTTTCAATGTAGCTATTGTTCACCTTTTGGACACGTCAAGTTTTTTGAATGTAGCTATTGTTCACCTTTTGGACACATCAAGTGTTTTGAATGTAGCTATTGTTCACCTTTTGGACACATCAAGTTTTTTGAATGTATCCATTGTTCACCTTTTGGACACATCAAGTGTTTTCAATGTAGTTATTGTTCACCTTTTGGACACATCAAGTGTTTTCCATGTAGCTATTCAAAAATCACCTAAATAACCATCCATAAAAAATTAATGAAGACTACAATTAGAATTGTACCAAAATAATTTCATTTCACAATATAATAAACATCTCAATCTGATAATTGTGCAGTAACCTTGAGAAAACAAACTTTCAGAGAGAGACTTAAAAGTTTAAACATCCAAATCCTATAGTCCACGACTATTTCTATTAATAATTAGGTTGCAGTCTTGAGTCTCTTGCTGGATCTCCGAGACTTTAGTTCCCCGCTCTTCATATATGAAGGTTTCTTCTTCTTTGTCTTCTTAGTGTTTGGGTCAGAATCATATTCATCGTTTGGGTCAGAATCATGTTCATCGGGGTCTGAAAGTGGATGGCTCTGCACCAAGCCAGTGGATGTATAATTAAGGGAAAAAACCATGTTAACAGTTATATGGTCAGGATGCAGAAGGTAATAAACATGTATAATAAAGAAACTTACACTAGAGCAAGAGATCACAAACTCTTTAGGCCAAGCTACTATAGATTTTTCAGCATCCTCTACTGTTTTGAGATGAGTAGATGGGACTGGCAAACAATGATTCTTTAATATAGATTTTTCAACCGTCACTCTGACACAATCATCCCGGAGTGGATCTCCATGAACCTTCTGACCTGGCACTGTTGGAAGAACCGAACCCCATGCAATGATATTTCTTAGTGAAGCATGATCCAGTTTGCATTTACCAATCTGCAAAACATAAATATTATATTGACATCAACAGATTCAAATCTCAAAATGCTTAAATACCTGTGAAAAGGACATACCGTTGAAAGTTCAGTTTTGTCTTTCGATTGAGAATTGTCTGGTGAACTAAGGGGTAGATGCTCAAATGCAGGAGACTTTTGTTTGTATTTTCCAGACTACAAAAAGATACGCTATATTAACATCAACAAAAAATGGAACTCTCAAAGCACTATATATTTTAAATACCTGCAAAAGAAACATACCATTTGGAGTTCAGAACTATCTTTCGATCCCGTAGACTGAGATACATGTTCAGATTCAGGGTCATTTCTATTTGTATTAGATTCATTCCTTTCAGTCGGAGAAATGATTGTAACAGGGGATTCAAGCATAAGAGACTTCTCTATAATAGGAGATTTCTATATAGTGCAGTTGACATATTAGATACTGCAGAATTATTAGGAAAGACATACTTAATCAAAATTACTTGGATGATGTTAAACATACCCGTGCCTTTTTGCTTTTGATTTTATTTTTCAATATGCCTTGAGATTTTAGCTGAGACATTAAGCTTCTCATCATTTCTTCTTGTGCCTTCATTGCTGCCTTCATTTCCTTCATTTCTGCATCCTTCCTATCTCTCTCCATTTGGTTCGCGCGTCTTTCATCTTCCAGTTGTTTCTTCAGTTCAATGTGCTCCTTTGATGCTCCTTTCCGTGGCAGGTGCCAGTACGTTGTTGGAGTCACTCCCTTGCCTATATATCTTACACGCCCATCATGTTATTCCCCAAACACAAGGGTGATAGAATCATTGCCTGGTTGTTTTGTCAAAGTTCCATCTTCTAGCTGCTTATCAAAATCCTCTTGCACAAAAAAAGAATGAAGGGATTAGAAGTGATAATCAATTAAAGCAAAATTATTTTCACATTTACTCAAGCACAAAACAAATAGCTAGATAGTTTCAGTCGTCTTACAAGCTGAGCTGCTTTTTCCCTAACATCATCGTCATCGTATTCTCCATTTTTGTTTTGATGTGCCTTCCTCCATAGTAAAGACCGTGAAAGATTTTCATCTTCAAGGATCTCTTTCTCATTAATCTAGTAATTATAAAATACACAAGCCAAATATTAGATAGATAATACTATAATTTAAACTGGAAATAATACTAATTTTTTATAACAAACTGGACTTACTAATTTTTCCAACAGCCCTGCATACCCTGCTCTTCCCGTCCTGTGGTTATATTTGTGGTTCTCACGCGCCTTAGCTCCCCTAATGGACAACTCCTGAGCATACATATTTAAAGAATTTCATTCATAAAAAAGTTAGACTAATTAATGAAATTAATATCAATATTTCCAAACTAAAACGTGTAATATACAACCTTGCATTTATCAGACAACCTCCACTTTACGAACTTGTCCCATTGTTCTTGGTTCACAATGACATGATATTGTTTAGGAACAATATTTAGTTTAGCAGGTTTACCCAAATTGGGCACTATGAACTTTACATACAACTTTCTTCTGAAGTTGCGCAAATGTTCACCAAAATATTTCATAATCTGTCTTCTCATAGTCTCCTCAATTTCATAAAACCGCTGCCAAAATATGGAGGTGTTAACGGCAGGTAACAAATTAATAACAAATATAGTATTAAAAATCAATATAGATCAGCATATACATACCAATAGTTCGTGCCATAACTTATCCCTCATCACTGAATTCACTTCCTTCCACTTCAAGTGCCTTAGACCAATGTCTCGACGTACCAATACACCCATGTAACTAGCAATTTCAGCTTTATATTTCCCCTTAAATCGACCAAAATTATCAAATTCTATCACGTGCTTCTCGCCGTCAAAATTTTTCTTTAGCTTCTTTAATCTTGTTAAACCTCAAACATTATTCTCCTTAGACTCTACTGTATTGTTTGGAGCTCCTGTGTCTTTTATAGTTCAAAAACCCAAAATAAGAGTAAACATGGTGTAAAAGTGTACTCATATTTTTTAAGTCCAAAGCAAACAAAAAAAGACAAGCTAGTATAACATTACCAGGCTGTTCAGGACTTTCAGTCGATTCCTCATCAGAACTGGAGTTATCACCATCGGAACCGGTGCGACTACCATCGGAATCTTCGTCTTCATCCTCTGACTCTCCTAAATTCTGCAAGGCTTGAGCCTCCAGGGCTGCAGTCTCATATTCAGCATACTCATCATCATCATACTCTGGCTCCCAACTCGAATTCTCTTGTGTAGTCATATAAGAAACTGCATATACATGTATATGATTCAATCAAATAAGGTCTGAATTCTTTTCAATCAAAAGTCAAAAGTTATTAAGCTAGACACAAGCAAAGGATTAAATAACAGTCAATTAACATGGTCTTGATTATATCAGTACTAACATGGTCTTGATTAGTATGATTAGATGCAAGAGCAGGATGCCGTCTCAGAATTGTTAAAACAAATAACAATTAAAAAATTATTAATCGCTGAGGTTTTTACTAGAGCATTGAAAGAACTCAAGCAAGACTCCAGTTCAAACATACACTATTATGTAAACCTACCAAGTTCCCTAAAAACAAACGACGGATGCCGATCTCCGACATAATTATAATCCCATTATACGAAATGTCAATGACACGGGAGGATACACGACAGGTGGAAGCTTACTGACCAGCTAAAGTTGATGAAAATGAGATAAAAATGTGATTTCTAGTGGTTTCAGGGAGAACCATAGAAGTTTAAACTATGGTTTGCAGTGTGAAAAACATTCATCAGAATAGACACATAAAAAAACCAAGGAATAACATTCAATTGACCTAGCTCTGACATAATTATAATCCCATTATACAAAACGTCAATGACACGGGAGTATACACGACAGAGAATGTGGCCAGCTAAATGATATAAGAATGTGATGTCGAGTGGTTTCCGGGAGAACCACAGAAGCTTAAACTATTGTTTGCAGTGTGAAAAAAATTAATCATATTCATCGGAAAAGAAAGAAAAAAACATAAAGGAATAGCATTTCCATAACCATAGAAGACTGAGTTGTTATCCAGCCACTATGCAACTTAGAATACAATCTGCATAAAGATCCTAAGCATAACAGAGGAAAAGCTTAAACATGCATGCACACCATTGTTCTTCTTATTAAGAAATAAACAGGTGCATAAACCCTGCTTTCAATGAATCAAAAATTAAGAATTAGGGTTTGAGTCAAAACTTAACCTTTGAATCAATTGGGTCTGAATCAAAAATTAAGGTTTGAATCAATTAGGGTTTGAATAACTAAGCTTTTTAGACGAAAGAAAGATTGAGAACAGGATATACCTTTATAAGATTTATCCATGCAATTCCTCAACATCATACGGCCCTTTATAAAGTCGCACAGATTGAATAATCCCGCCGAAAAGATTTTGCGTTTCATTTTCATCCCGCTCAAAATTATTTAGGGTGAACTGAAAAATCGATTGAGTTTGTTCTATGATTTCCTTTTTTCGGAAAAATCTCCTAAGAAAATACCATTTGATTTTGATCCTACGGTAGACCTAAAAATATTTCCAAACTTTAGAAATCCGATTTCCCTTTTTACTCTAACAAATCTCAAATTTTCCCTGATTTTAAGCCTAGAACTTTATCCCCTTTTTACTCTGCTTAGGTTTTTCTAGTTCTCTCCGCTCTGTAACTCTGGTTTAGGAGGAAAGATAAAACGAACAGAATTTTGAGGTGTTACAGAGCGTAAGATAAGAGGTTCTTCCCTATTAATCTAACTATTGGTTGGGCTTGTGATAAATATATTCACCGTTAGATTTACTATGGACATCCTATTTGATGCATTTTGAAATAACATAAGTAAAACCGTAATGGACTGGGATGGAGTGTTAGCTTAAACCATGTAATGGACTGGGCTGGAGTGTTAGCTTAAACCATGTAATTGACTGGGCTGGACATAAATGTGGCATACAAATTTTCATTATTTTTCATTTTTTTCCTTTTTTTTATTTTTACTTTTTTTTATTACATAATCAAAATTTAGTTACATAATCAAGACTGGACACTTCACCTGAAATATTGATCGATTCGGAACGAGTTCGAGTAAAACTGATGAAAATGGAACTTCGTCCTTTGGAATCGAGACACGGCAAAATTTAGTTATTACATAATCATAATTTAGTTATTTCATAATCAAAATTTAGTTATTACATGATCAAAATTTAGTTACATAATCAAGACTCGACACTTCACCTGAAATATTGATCGATTCGGAACGAGTTCGAGTAAAACTGATGAAAATGGAGCTTCGTCCTTTGGAATCGAGACACGGAAAAATTTAGTTACTACATAATCATAATTTAGTTATTACATAATCAAAATTTAGTTATTACATGATCAAAATTTAGTTACATAATCAAGACTCGACACTTTACCTGAAATATTGATCGATTCGGAACGAGTTCGAGTAAAACTGATGAAAATGGAACTTCGTCCTTTGCAATCGAGACACGGAAAAATTTAGTTATTACATAATCATAATTTAGTTATTACATAATCAAAATTTAGTTATTACATAATCAAAATTTAGTTATTACATAATCAAAATTTAGTTATTACATAATCAAAATTTAGTTACATAATCAAGACTCGACACTTCACCTGAAATATTGATCGATTCGGAACGAGTTCGAGTAAAACTGATGAAAATGGAACTTCGTCCTTTGGAATAGAGACACGGAAAAATTTAGTTATTACATAATCATAATTTAGTTATTACATAATCATAATTTAGTTATTACATGATCAAAATTTAGTTACATAATCAAGACCCGACACTTCACCTGAAATATTGATCGATTCGAAACGAGTTCGAGTAAAACTGATGAAAACGGAACTTCGTCCTTTGGAACCGAGACACGGAAAAATTTAGTTATTACATAATCAAAATTTAGTTATTACATAATAAAAATTTAGTTACATAATCAAGACTCGACACTTCACCTGAAATATTGATCGATTCGGAACGAGTTCGAGTAAAACTGATGAAAATGGAACTTCGTCCTTTGGAATCGAGACACGGAAAAATTTAGTTATTACATAATCAAAATTTAGTTATTACATGATCAAAATTTAATTACATAATCAAGACTCGACACTTCACCTGAAATATTGATCGATTCGGAACGAGTTCGAGTAAAACTGATGAAAACGGAACTTCGTCCTTTGGAATCGAGACACGACAAAATTTAGTTATTACATAATCATAATTTAGTTATTACATAATCAAAATTTAGTTATTACATGATCAAAATTTAGTTACATAAACAAGACTCGACACTTCACCTGAAATATTGATCGATTCGGAACGAGTTCGAGTAAAACTGATGAAAATGGAACTTCGTCCTTTGGAATCGAGACACGGAAAAATTTAGTTATTACATAATCAAAATTTAGTTATTACATGATCAAAATTTAGTTACATAATCAAGACTCGACACTTCACCTGAAATATTGATCGATTCGAAACGAGTTCGAGTAAAACTGATGAAAACGGAACTTCGTCCTTTGGAATCGAGACACGACAAAATTTAGTTATTACATAATCATAATTTAGTTATTAAATAATCAAAATTTAGTTATAACATGATCAAAATTTAGTTACATAATCAAGACTCGACACTTCACCTGAAATATTGATCGATTCGGAACGAGTTCGAGTAAAACTGATGAAAACGGAACCTCGTCCTTTGGAATCGAGACACGACAAAATTTAGTTATTACATAATCATAATTTAGTTATTACATAATCAAAATTTAGTTATAACATGATCAAAATTTAGTTACATAATCAAGACTCGACACTTCACCTGAAATATTGATCGATTCGGAACGAGTTCGAGTAAAACTGATGAAAATGGAACTTCGTCCTTTGGAATCGAGACACGGAAAAATTTAGTTATTACATAATCAAAATTTAGTTATTACATGATCAAAATTTATTTACATAATCAAGACTCGACACTTCACCTGAAATATTGATCGATTCGGAACGAGTTCGAGTAAAACTGATGAAAACGGAACTTCGTCCTTTGGAATCGAGACACGACAAAATTTAGTTATTACATAATCATAATTTAGTTATTACATAATCAAAATTTAGTTATAACATGATCAAAATTTAGTTACATAATCAAGACTCGACACTTCACCTGAAATATTGATCGATTCGGAACGAGTTCGAGTAAAACTGATGAAAACGGAACTTCGTCCTTTGGAATCGAGACACGGAAAAATTTAGTTATTACATAATCATAATTTAGTTATTACATAATCAAAATTTAGTTATTACATGATCAAAATTTAGTTACATAATCAAGACTCGAAACTTCACCTGAAATATTGATCGATTCGGAACGAGTTCGAGTAAAACTGATGAAAACGGAACTTCGTCCTTTGGAATCGAGACACGACAAAATTTAGTTATTACATAATCATAATTTAGTTATTACATAATCAAAATTTAGTTATTACATGATCAAAATTTAGTTACATAATCAAGAATCGACACTTCACCTGAAATATTGATCGATTCGGAACGAGTTCGAGTAAAACTGATGAAAATGGAACTTCGTCCTTTGGAATCGAGACACGGAAAAATTTAGTTATTACATAATCATAATTTAGTTATTACATAATCAAAATTTAGTTATTACATGATCAAAATTTAGTTACATAATAAAGACTCGACACTTCACCTGAAATATTGATCGATTCGGAACGAGTTCGAGTAAAACTGATGAAAATGGAACTTCGTCCTTTGGAATCGAGACACGGAAAAATTTAGTTATTACATAATCATAATTTAGTTATTACATAATCAAAATTTATTTATTACATGATCAAAATTTAGTTACATAATAAAGACTCGACACTTCACCTGAAATATTGATCGATTCGGAACGAGTTCGAGTAAAACTGATGAAAATGGAACTTCGTCCTTTGGAATCGAGACACGGAAAAATTTAGTTATTACATAATCAAAATTTAGTTATTACATGATCAAAATTTAGTTACATAATCAAGACTCGACACTTCACCTGAAATATTGATCGATTCGGAACGAGTTCAAGTAAAACTGATGAAAATGGAACTTCGTCCTTTGGAATTGAGACACGGAAAAATTTAGTTATTACATAATCATAATTTAGTTATTACATAATCATAATTTAGTTATTACATGATCAAAATTTAGTTACATAATCAAGACTCGACACTTCACCTGAAATATTGATCGATTCCAAACGAGTTCGAGTAAAACTGATGAAAATGGAACTTCGTCCTTTGGAATCGAGACACGGCAAAATTTAGTTATTACATTATCATAATTTAGTGGACCGAAATATGATACAACAAATCTCAGGTGCCCATCAGTTCTATGTACCCATTGGGTATAAGAAGGCTATCAAATTTTTCATAAACGATGGTAAATAACTTTCTCTTTTGGTCTTTAATCAACATTATTTTTATTACTTTTTATTAGTGTTTTAAATAAAGATTAAACATAACAAAAAAATATGAAATGAGAAAAAATCAAAATCGAACTAGACAAAATGCTTTGAATTTTACTAAAAAAGTCATTAACCAATAGGACATTGAGATTTCGGGTTTAGCTTGGGTGTATTGATCATGTATCAAGATTCAAGGGCCCAATTTTAGGACCCAGATCAATTGGTGTGAGCGCGGTTTCGGGTAATATGGCACTTACTGACAACCCTAATTGAGTTAGATGGACTTAATCCACCAATGAATCTGAGTTGTAATAGTATTACAACCTGAATCATATATGTTTAACGACTTTCAGATCCTGAATAAAGTCTTGTATGCGGTTGTACCTCGATATATCCTTAAGAAGACTTCAAGGGTCGCTAAACTCCTCGAGAGGATATATATGTATGTGCACTTTGATGGTCTAAATCATAAAGTGAATTCACTTTTCTTGTATTTCTTCCCGATCTAAGTTTCGTGGTTGGTTTGATGATTTTAAATGGGAAAAAAGTAATGTCGAGTTGAGGGAATAAGAGAAAAACAAAAAATATATATTTATTTAGGTTTTCTCATTTCTTTTCGGATTATATGATAATTAATTTTTTAGTGGGGCATCTTAAGGAACTAATCAACAAATTTGAAGCTATATACTTGCCTTGAAAAAATTATAGAGTTGCAAAAGTCTTTCCCGATATCGACTTATGTAAATCTCTATGCGCATCCAGTGAGATTGAAAAGATCATAGAGTCGTATAATCTTGTCATGCAGTCTGCTTATATAAATATCTAAGCATATCCAATGGGATTAAACGTTTTTTTGAGTCGGTATATTTCAACGAATTCTTGAAACGCCTCATTGAATTACACTCGTATTTCATTTGTTTCTCCGGTGATGCACCAATTTCACCGGATGTCCATCGACCACGCTCATGTTGCCTGTTATCCATCAAGCTTATACAATATCACTTGACCTTACTCGTTTTCATTGGGATTCCTTCCATTTCCTCGACTATCCCTCTATTTCACTGAATGTCCATTAACTTTACTCAATTTCACCGACTTCACCTGTATTTCATCGATTTCTTTGGTTATTTATCAATATCACCCAACGTCACTCGACTTTGCTCAATTTCACTTGGATCTCTTCGACTTTTCCTGTTATCTATTAATAGACTTATCTTGCTATCCATCAACAGTCTTCACTTAATCCCGTCAATTTTATTTGGTAGCATACCAACCCCACTTTATTATCTTGACCAATCCATAAATATGTTGGATATTTTCAATATCTTAGAAACTAAAATGGTTTTCTGTTTTGGTTCGCCGCTATGACGGGGAAGTGTTATGTGATGGATAAACACAATGGATGTTAGTTGGAGATGAAGAGACACCTTTAATAGGTGTGATGGTTCATAAAAGACACAACCATTCCCAATAGACACCTTATGTGTCTTTTGGAAGTGAAGAGGCATCTCCAATAGGCATGAATATCCCTATAAGTAGTGAAGGTATTCTCCCATTTTTATAAACAATCAATTCAACTTGTTTTCCTCTTTTTCTAAAGCATCATCAGAAACCTCTCTCGTGTGTTCTTGGTTGGGTCAAGGGGTGCAAACCTTGAATCCAATTTCTCTTTTGTAGGTCTTTCATTGTATCCCGAAGGCATTATTTCGCATACCTGTTGCAATCTCCAATTGATATTGGGAGGGTAGAAATAATCGTCTAAAAGAAATCTATTCGAGCCTTGAAAGTCTAGAGTACAACAATTTCTTTGTGTTTATTTCATCCTCTATTTGAACCCATTTTCCAACAAAATATGGATCACAAATATAATTGACCTGTGTATATTTTTACCTTTTTATTTCAAAAGCATACGCATTTACATTACGATGCCTATATCAGAATTAAAACGGAGCGGGTAGAGCAAATTTGATTCATTTTACATTACATATTCACATAAAATTGGCGCTCTAAATTCCCATCAAAAACTTTTTCACTAATCCCTTCATATCTTTTTATATCTCGTCCCATCTCTTTCAAATCTAACGACAACAAACTATGCCAAGTCATCGATCCGTATGCACTGGTCAAGGTGTTTCACAATTGCAATCTTTGTTGGCGGGAATAACTAAGTTTTGGCGCCCAAAATCCCGCGAAATTTCAACCAAATTTTGTCTAGAATTCTTTTCCCTCCACTGGAACCCTAGCTGCATCTTTGCCTATAATTTTTCTACTTCGCGTTATTTCGACTCAAAGCTGTAACAAAACCCACAAACGGAATTTCATAGTTCATACCATTCACCACCAAAAGATAATTTTCTCTCACCAAACTCTACCCTAAACCGAAACCCCATCTTCGAATCTTCGTTTGAATGATTTTTGTTCGAGAAAAAGAAATCATCGTCAACAACAACGAGTTTCTTCCCATTAAAAACCCACAAAAGGATTCCCCTCATAAACATAGAATCCACATCAAAGCTTTAGGGCATGTTGGTGACTGAATTTTGATTTCCCAGTCAAATCTTTAACCTCAGATTAGTGATCAGTATGCGGTAATCTGTATAACCCGTAAAACGGTTCATATTCAAATCATTTACAAATTACAATTTTTCGATCTAATTAAGGAAATTAGAGTTCATCGGATTGTAACTGCACAAATCTATTAATCTGGTAAGTAAGCTTGATATGTTCATCTATTTACTTGAAATACGTTTTATATAGATTCAATCTTTTGAAGCTTTGGTGGGGATTACATCTTTGTTTTTCTAATTTCGTATGATTCCTTACTATTTGAGTCTTGTATTCATCGAAAGAAAATAAATTGATTTGCTAATTGGGTTTTTATTTTGGTGCAGGCGTGAGTTTTTGTTCTTTTGAAGGATTTGGACGTTTGGGTATCCATCAGCAACTGGAAGTCTGAAATAATCACCAGTTTGTGGTAATTTTCTTATTGTCTTTCTTTTCCCCTCTCGTTTGAGCTAATCTTTGTCATCATTTTGATACCTCTTAACTGTTTGAGATAATGTCTCACTTGTGAATGTGATGGTTTGCTTTCTCAACAGTAGTTATCGTGGTGAAAAAGATGGGGCTCTGGTTTGAACTAAGAAATCTGCGTGTAAGTAGAGAAATCTGATCTCCGATCCAGTTCAAAAGTGAAATTATTTAAAGCTCGATATTAATTTGTCTCAGCTACATTTCCTATTTCTTGGAACAGTCTCTTTTAACTCACTTATCAAACTCTTTTTTGATTAATAGTTTAATGGGATTGATGTTAATTTTCTACAATTTTTTGCATTTTTGTTTATAGTTGAGTAGATGATTGCATTCAGAATTAGTATGTGGTTGAACCTTTTTCTAGGAATTGAGAGCAAAAAATATACACAGTTTGCATTTTGTACTATTTATATAGTTGGTATGTTTTGAAATCATCTTCTGATAAATTTTGAAATTTATAAATCTATGAATGTCCATGATTCTACTCACCTTAAAGAGATTTGGAACCTATCTTGCTAAGAGAGGTCCTACTGCCTCACAATATCTAGAGTTGTTTGGTTCATAATTTGAACCTAACTTTTGGTTTTCCACCAGAAAATTTACGGATTCAATGTGCAGAATTCGTGAATTGTGGACTATACGAGAAATTTACTAGCTTAATAACTAATAATCAGATTGATATGTGGATTGGGTATTCGGGGTTATAGTACTTTTTGTTACAAAGCTTCTTTGGGGGTGTTCCTTTGGGATTTTTATAGATCTCGTTGTCTTAGGTTTGACAGTAACCTAAAGGTTGAATGGAGGTCGATCTGGTAGTCTGTGGAAAATGTGGAATAGTTCAGATGTATCTGGTAATCAATGACTTGCAGATGAATGGGTTAGACTAAATATTGTTCCGTTTTATCCTAAGACTAAAATCAGACCCTGAAAAATGAATTTCATAGTGCTTAAAAATGGAGAGTTTAAGTGTTATTTATTATCCTACAGGTAAAATAATGGAGTACGATGAACCAATCAAGTTGATGGAGAAGGACGGATCGTTTTTTAGTCAACTGGTGAAAGAATATTGTTCACATGTCCATTCTGCAGGTACAAGTTACGCTAACTGTATTTTGTTGTGGCATGCACAGAGAATTATGAGATTGTATGATAAGCTCTTCATAGAATTTGTAAGCCACCAGAAACATTTGTATATACTATAGATTAGATGGCGGACCAATTGATATGATAACCAACCAACTCATGCTTCTAATAAAAATCCCCTTTATTTAGTATTAGTGATACCAAGTCTTAATTGTATCTTTCGCACAATTTTTGATTACATGTCAGTACTCCAAATTTTGTTTGTGTTTTGATTTCCTTCTTTGTGTTGAAGGATTGTGTGACCGATATGTCCATTATAAGGTCCGTACATGGAAATGTACTTAACCAATTATCATGTTTGGCTCTTACATTTGGCCGCCATCTCATGTTATACAATGTTGCCCTTCCTATTTTCTCAATTCACCTGACATTTGTAAGTGATTAACATAGATATTTACATAGCGTGGATTCTTGGTCAGAATACACGGACAATAGTGTGGTATATAAGCCTGAATATGATGACTAATCAAATAGAAAGGTTTCAAGAGTAGTTTATGATTTGTTAATTGGCTCTTGCGATGGAGTCCTGTGCGGAGAGTCCCCAGTGACTTCATAAGGTCGTATGTCAACCCTTATTTTTGCCTCTCCTACGAGGTTCTTGCTTTACTTTGATCTACATCGGTTTGCCACTTCTACGAGGTTCTTTCTTTACTTTGATCTACATCTGTTTGCCACTTGTTTTTAGTTTATTGGCTCTCGACTGACTAGTAAAAATGTTACGTAGTCTGTTCTAATATTTTGAATGAGAATTTCCTTGTTAAAAAACATAAGAGTTTTAAGTTAAAACTGTTGTATCGGTAACAGTATGTTTGATAACACATAAAATCCGGTAACATAAGAATCAAGAAAGAGATGGGCCAATTCAGAGGCTTTTCTTCAGACATTGTCTGGTCTTAACTTCTTTAATTGGTCGATTGTGTTCGCAGGAGGGTAGGCCAATGATATTCTCTATGAGCAACAAAATAAAAGGGAGAGGGGCTTGGAGCTCACAAAAACTGCACTAGTTGACACTCATAAAATGGTCTCGACGAAAACTATTACCGACAAAGTATGCAGGGAAGGCTTATCTAAGAGTCGCAAGCAAATTGAATTTCTGTATTCTCCCCTTTCAGGTTGAGAAAGAGTTGGAAGTCTATGGAGAAAATATCTCAGAGAACTTAAGATGGATATCACACGGCCCGCACTACGAGGTAACAAAATACACTTTATATCGCATCAATGGATATCTATTCCGCACAAGATCTCGTGATGGTAAAATTCACCAGAATAGCGGGGTTAGCGTCGCGGCAAATGACATGCACATATCTAGATATGATGGCGTAACATATGGTAAAGCGTCTTATTATGGTGTCTTCCAAGAGATATGGGAGTTAGATTACTGCGAAAGAAAAATTCATCTATTCAAGTGCAATTGGGTTGATAATAACCGTGGGGTCAAAAGAGATATTCTAGGCTACAACATTGTTGAGCTTACTATGTTGGGACACAAAAATGATCCTTTTATTTTAGTCTCGCAAGCTAGGCAAGTATTTTATGTCAAAGACCAGAAAGATAAGAAAAAGTCTATTGTTTTTGTGGTACCTCCCAAAAATCACAGAGATGCATATGATGATGGCAACGATGAGGAATTCAGTACAGTAATTTTTTCTCGGAATAATAATATCTTGCCGGCTGTAGATCGGCAAGACTTGGGTAAAGAATCCCGAAATGATTACTTCCGAACTGACTGCCGTGGTTTACTTATACGCAAGCCAAGGTGACACCCTCTGGCAGGTACTGCAGTTGTATAAATCTGCATCTGGAATAATGAAATGTTGTATTAAGAGATTTTTTATAAATTTAATTGTATATGTTCCAGAGTGGTTCATTGTGCTGTAATAAGCTTGTCTTTTTCTTCTTCATTTTTTCATCAAATTTAAGCTTGTTAATTACGTATTTTAGTGAATGCAGAGGTCATGCAAACATTTTATTGAGGTTCTCCCCAACCAGGTGGTAAACATTTTATTGTGGCTGTCAAGTTGCCAAATGAACTGAAGGCTATGGTCACATAGACAAAATCATTGTGGCCATATAATAATCCTCCCAGAAAAAGAACTGGTGTAGCAATATGTTAATCTTTTGTCATGTTTTTTTAAAATGTGTCCGTTTCTAAAATGTAAATGTTTAAAAAACCATGTACTATGGACACATAAACAAAAAGTGGCTAAATAAATATCTTTTCTTCACGGGTTGATAATTCTGTCTATTGCCATCCTACACATTTGACACATACATAATTTCTAAATGTGGCCATATTCGCATCTATGGCTACATGTGATGGGATAGACTGAAAAGTATGGCTAAACAATTCCCTGTGGCTACAGTTCATGGGTTTATGATTAAACCCGTGACCAAATGGTGCATTATGGCTACAAGGTAACACAAAACGTGGCTATAGTTATGTTGATGACCAGTAGCCACGTAAATAACCCAAAACGTGGCTAGGCTGTAAACCAAAAAATGTGGCCTATGTGAAGGTTTGTACTAGTGACTCTTAGTTGTGGGTGAGATCATCTAAGGGAATCAAGTGCGCAGCATCCTGCTGGGATCAAAGGCGTAGGATCATAACTGTACCTTGTATCAGTGGGAGATTGATAGGGGTTCCACTATAGGCCAGTCCGAAGTTAGTTTGTAGTAGGTTAGTGTCTGTAGCGACTTAATACAGTTTGTTTTCAATCTGGACTAGGTCCCGGGGGTTTTCTGCATTTGCGGTTTCCTCGTTAACAAAATCTCTAGTGTCTGTGTTATTTCTTTTCCGCATTATATTTTATATAATTGAAATAATACAGGTTGTGTGTTGAAGTTTAATCAATTGGAGATCCAATCTTGTGATTGTTGATTTCATTGATTAACACTTGGATATTGGTTTTTGATACCGTCCAAGTTATCTCTCTTTGATAAAGACTCACTATTGATTTAAGTTTGAGTAGAAATCAAATTGAGAGATTGAGATAATAACTCCTTGAGACACTATATTCTAGATTGAGTCTGACTGTCAAGTTGATTCTCTATTAGAGTGTTTCGGAGATTGTACATACAGATTGTTAAGAGAGATATTGGGTGGTGTTGTTAGACCCCCGCTTTTTCACCTTCAAACTTCTTTTTTGCGTGTTTTCAAACTTCTTCTTAAGCAGCGTCAGCTTGATTATCTTTGTCCTACTATGCTTAGATACATAGAAGTTTTCCACAGAAGTTTTGTAGTCCCAACCAAACATCTTGTAAGTAAGATCGTGCAACTTCGACCATTCTATCTCCGGACAATGATCTCCTTCTGCAATTGATTTGTCGATAACATTCAAGCCTAAAATGTTCTAAGCATCATCAGTGATCAAGGTCATCTCGCCAAAAGGGGAGTGCATGGTATCTGTTTCACCATGGTACCTTTCGACGAAGCAATTGACTGTCACAATATCTGCTTCACATAATTAATTATGTGAAGCAATTGATTATCAACCAAAGAATATAGACCGGTATCCTTTCCTATGTTTTGGATCTCTTCACATTCCTTACGCAAATCCCAATAAGACGCGGCTTGGTTTCGGCAAACACGCACAGCCTTATTATATGATCCTGCAATTAAGATACAATACAATTAAGAGACTTTACATAAATACACAACAATACATATGCAAAAGATAAAAAATTCTTACATGGGTTTGATAGATAGTACGATCCCACGTGTCCGTGTAGCCAAATAACATTTCTTTATCCGACGCTTCACCCAAATCCTACTACAATCAAGTTCAGGTATCATGTCATCCTTATGAGGAAGGTGTGAACCTTTAACTTTTACTTTTCATGTTCCCTTTCCTTAGGTCGGTTGTTGACTTTCCCACCTTCTTCCACTACAACTTGGCTTTGGGTTGCTAATTGACTTGGATCAACCTCATTATCTTCCTCCTTACTTTCCTCTTCATCATGCTCATCTTCCTCCTCAACTGTTCCGATAAGTTCACGGATTACGAGTGTACTACGGTCACCACCACTCTGCCAAACTTTACCTCTTGTATCATCCCCCAAACGCTTCTTGCGAGAGGCATAGACTGAGGAATATCAAGACCGTCCTTCCTTCTTTTCTTAATGCCAACATATTTAGTTTTTCCTTTGTTAGTTTCCTTTGCTTTAGCCCTATATTGAAAGAAACACGAAATAAATATAAGACAACTAAATTTCAGTTTTAATGCCGGCATAGATACGCTACATTTGCATAAAATCATCAGTACCGACATCAGTTAACAAATTATCGACCATGCCGAGATCAAGAAAAGACATAGTAAATTAAAGGTTTCCCATGCCGGGAACCAATGCCGGCATTTCCGAGTAATTTTCAAGCATGCCGGTATTAAAAATAGAAGTTTCTGGGTACCAAAACATCATTGCCGACACAAACGATAAGATTCAAACACATGCCCTAACAAGGTACCGGCATAAAAGTTAACCTAAAACCAATGCTGGTACCGATAACGAAATCCTAGGGTTTTCTATATCTTAGAAGCCTACTGCCGGCGACATCGAATAAATTCAAACCAATGTCGTGACTGATGGTATTCAACCTAATTTCTATGCCGGTACTGGACATTCAGTTTCAGTTGATTCACAAACAATCACTACACCAAATTTCCGGATTAGTAACAGCAATTCGTAACGGCTTTGCAGCCGTTATAAAATTCCCGTTACAAATGGTCGTTACGAAAAATTCGTAATAGGTTGCAGCCGTTACTAATTTTTGAAAAATTCGTATCAAGGCTAAGTCGTCACGAAACTTTTTTACGCGTGCCAGTCACACGCTTGGTAACTCCAGGGTAGTAACAGGGATATTTTCACGTGTGCTATTCAGTTGTGTGCAATATTTTTTCCACCAAATATTGGTTGAACTAGAAGATATTTCCTCCCGCATCACCCCTACTTGTATCTCTCGACTATTCCACTCTCATTCCTCCACCTTTTATGAAATGATATTACTAAACAAGCTCACTATTCCAGTACTATTTCACAATATTGATATAGTAAGGTTAGGATACGAATAGTATTCGTAGTATACACTACTAATGAATTAACACAAGCTACTGAACTAACTACTAATTAACTTTGAAAGTGGAAGGTTGAAAGCAAAGTAAGAATTTCATTTCTAAAGTTTCTGCTAGTGGGATAAAATGGTGGGCCACCAAATATGTATGGGTAAAATACACGATGGCCACGTGTCAACATCTTAAGAGGTGAATACACAGGGGATGATGAGATAGGAGCATCGAATCATCCTCCAAAAAGGAGAGTTTGTCTCAGTCGAGGCATCTGCTACAAACGCCACATGAGTGACACGTGTAGATAACAATCTTATCCGCTCAAACGGTCAAGTCTAAAAAGGAGGACCGCATTTAATGAAGGATAAAGACGACACATGAGCAGATCTACATCGTGACGAAAGACTCGGACGATCTATACTACTACCTAGAGGTTGTAGTTGCAGGAAATCCTACACTACACCCCTCACAAGATTTCATTAACATTCAACTCATTTTAGATTAACAATCTTAATTTTATTGATGACTCTTTAAACAATCTTACAAGAAAAGATAAAGGAATCAAGAATAACCACTGCTCTAGATTTTCTCTCTCCTATTTACTTCCTTCTCAATCAGAAAATATCTCTCCCTTTTCCTTTACAACTGAATGACTATTTATAGGGAAATACATAATGGATGACAGCTAATCTGTCCTTTATTTTCGGATATGGCTTGCGACATTCTCGCAACCTTATAAATGTTAATCTCGCAAACTCTCTAAGTTTTGCAGGACCATCACATTTTTCTCATGATTTAGCTGACGTCGTTTATTATTTCGTTTCTGAAGTTATTCTGCGACGCTGCTGTGTTGTGTTGTTAATAATTTTGATGAGACATTATTGCTGCGAGATTCTGATCCTACATCTTGCCTCTTCTCATATCTTCTATGCGAAGTAGAGAATGATGTGAGAAATGCCGCGGCTGTTCATCTCTTCATATTCTGCATTTATCACACGTATTCTTTATTTCATCTATTTCTTGACACGTCTTCTGTAACCGCTGCTTTTCAACCGCTCACGTCTTTTCGCATTAATGGTGTTTATTTCTTCGAGTAAAAAAAATCTTATTTATATATTCTTCTTACTCTTCTTTCCATTTTCTTTTTACTTTCTCTTCTCTTTTTATTCTCTACAACTTTATTGTTCTTCCGTAAATTCTTCTACTGTAATTCTTCCTTCTTCAATCTTCTTACTTTTTATCCATTCCCATACTCTATATTCAGATATGCCTCCAAGTGGCCACAAACATGAGAAAAACTTAAAAGACGTCCAAAAAGATCTTGCTGAGAAAGGTTTCACACTTTCTACCATTCCTGGTGAAAGTGCCAAGTCAATTCTTTCTATCAAACTTTTCTCTGATCAACATTGTGATGATCAATCAATCATAATTTCGCTAGGTCAAATTCTCGCAGGTCTCCCCATTCCTCTTTATGACCCAAATATTCCTCTGTTCTATGAAATTCTCGCTCACTCAGGATTTTCGCGAGCTATCTTCCAATTGAGTGGGGATTGCATCCGTCTGATGCTGGAGTTCGCTAACCGTGGTGCTGGTAAAGGATCTCTTTACTCCAAAGAACTTGGGGATCCTAAATTCGCAGAGTTGGAGATAATTGCTGAAAAATACACATTAGCGAGTTTCTTTGAAAATTATGAACTGATTTCCATGAAGAAAGAGAATACTCGCTGGGGTATTCGCTTGAAAAGGAAAGATAATATTGATGAAGCTAAAATACTCATGCAGGACATTGATTGGAACTCTGGTAAGAACACAACTCCTCACCAATCCAAAGATGATAAATTGTGTGTTTTTCCCTTGATGCTGAAAGGACCTTACATTGCTGGTCAAATGTTCTTCCTGAGAATCTCGCTTCTTATCAACCTTGGGTATTCTCTTGGCCCGAGAAGGAGAAATAGGTATGTCTCTTCCAGTTTCACCCATTTCATATTTCTTTATTGGTCTTTATTTTTTTGTTCGCTGATTCTTGCAATATTCTACAGATCCAGAAACTGAAAAATAGCTATCACAGGACTGGGAAGGCTAGTACCTTGTTAGCACTTCGCTCATACACAGATGAGGTAAGAAATATTCTTTTATGATTTTAAACAGTATATTGTTGCCTTTATTTCTTATTTCTATATGTGTGTGAAGATTATTTTTGAAATAGAAGAGCCTGCCAATGTTGCGAAGACTGGTGATAAAGGTTGATGTCTGTGATGGTTTTCCGTGGGATCGACAGTCGTGTTTATACATTTGTAGCCGTGAATAGAAGATGGCAGCAAAAAAATTGCATGAGGAGTTGGTTGAAGTTGAGCTTGTGCAACAAATGGTGATGTGCAGTCGATGAAGCAAATAAATAGAGGAGCTGTGACTGGAGAGGGTTCTGTCTCAAGTAAAAGAACTAGGTTGGAGTTAACCAGTTTATTTTGCAGTCAGGGAAGCAACATTGAGAACAACAACGGAGTTTCGGGATTTGGTTATGCAACAACAGCAGATGGAATTAGAGTTCGGGATTTGGATCTCTTCACATTCCTTACGCAAATCCCAATGAGACGCGGCTTGGTTTCGGCAAGCACGCACAGCCTTCTTATATGATCCTGCAATTAAGATACAATACAATTAAGAGACTTTACATAAATACACAACAATACATATGCAAAAGATAAAAAATTCTTACATGGGTTTGATAGATAGTACGATCCCACGTGTCCTTGTAGCCAAATAACATTTCTTTATCCGAAGCTTCACCCAAAATCCTACTACAATCAAGGTCAGGTATCATGTCATCCTTATGAGGAAGGTGCGAACCTTTAACTTTTACTTTTCATGTGCCCTTTCCTTGGGTCGGTTGTTGACTTTCCCACCTTGTTCTACTACAACTTGGCTTTGGGTTGCTATTTGACTTGGATCAACCTCATTATCTTCCTCCTTACTTTCCTCTTCATCATGCTCATCTTCCTCCTCAACTGTTCCGGTAGGTTCACGGATTACGAGTGTACTACGGTCACCACCACTCTGCCAAACTTTACCTCTTGTATCATCCCCTAAACGCTTCTTGCGACCTTGGTCTCTTCCTTTAGGAGGCAGAGACTGAGGAATATCAAGACCGTCCTTCCTTCTTTTCTTAATGCCAGCATATTTAGTTTTTCCTTTGTTAGTTTCCTTTGCTTTAGCCCTATATTGAAAGAAACACGAAATAAATATAAGACAACTAACTTTCAGTTCTAATGCCGGTATAGATACGCTACATTTGCATAGAATTATCAGTACCGAAATCAGTTAACAAAATATCGACCATGCCGAGATCAAGAAAAGGCATAGTAAATTAAAGTTTTCCCATGACGGGAACCAATGCCGGCATTTCCGAGTAATTTTCGAGCATGCCGGTATTAAAAATAGAAGTTTCTGGGTACCAAAACATCATTGCCGACACAAACGATAAAATTCAAACACATGCCCTAACAAGGTACCGGCATAAAAGTTAACCTAAAACCAATGCTGGTACCGATAACAAAATACTAGGGTTTTCTATATCTTAGAAGCCTACTGCCAGCGTCATCGAATAAATTCAAACCAATGTCGTGACTGAATACCAATATGGTATTCAACCTAATTTCTCTGCCGGTACTGGAAATTCAGTTTCAGGTGATTCACAAACAATCACTACACCAAATTCCCGGATTAGTAACAGCAATTCGTAACGGCTTTGCAACCGTTATAAAATTCCCGTTACAAATGGTCGTTTACGAAAAATTCGTAACAAGTTGCGGCCTTTACTAATTTTTGAAAAATTCGTAACAAGGCTAAGTCGTTAGGAAATTTTTATACGCGTGCCAGTCACACGCTTGGTAACACCAGGGTCGTAACAGGGATATTTTCACGTGTGCTATTCAGTTGTGTGCAATATTTTTTCCACCCAATATTGGTTGAACTAGAAGATATTTCCTCCCGCATCACCCCTACTTGTATCTCTCGACTATTCCACTCTCATTCCTCCACCTTTTATGAAATGATATTACTAAACAAGCTCACTATTCCAGTACTAATTCACAGTATTGATATAGTAAGGTTAGGATACGAATAGTATTCATAGTATACACTACTAATTAATTAACACAAGCTACTGAACTGACTACTAATTAACTTTGAAAGTGGAAGGTTGAAAGGAAAGTAAACATTTCATTTCTAAAGTTTCTGCTATTGGGATAAAATGGTGGGCCACCAAATATGTATGGGTAAAATACCCGATGGCCACTTGTCAACATCTCAAGAGGTGAATACACAGGGGGATGATGAGATAGGAGCATCGAATCATCCTCCAAAAAGGAGAGTTTGTCTCAGTCGAGGCATCTGCTACAAACGCCACATGAGTGACACGTGTAGATAACAATCTTATCCGCTCAAACGGTCAAGTCTAAAAAGGAGGACCGCATTTGATGAAGGATAAAGACGACACATGAGCAGATCTACATCGTGACGAAAGACTCGGACGATCTATACTACTACCTAGAGGTTGTATTTGCAGGAAATCCTACACTACACCCCTCACAAGATTTCATTAACATTCAACTCATTTTAGATTAACAATCTTAATTTTATTGATAAATCTTTAAACAATCTTACAAGAAAAGATAAAGGAATCAAGAATAACCACTGCTCTAGATTTTCTCTCTCCTATTTACTTGCTTCTCAATCAGAAAAGATCTCTCTCTTTTCCTTTACAACTGAATGACTATTTATAGGGAAATACATAGTGGATGACAGCTAATCTGTCCTTTATTTTCGGATATGGCTTGCGACATTCTCGCAACCTTATAAATGTTAATCTCGCAAACTCTTTAATTTTCGCAGGACCATCACATTTTTCTCATGATTTAGCTGACGTCGTTTATTATTTCGTTTCTGAAGTTATTCTGCGACGCTGTTGTGTTGTGTTGTTAATAATTTTGCTGAGGCATTATTGCTGCGAGATTCTGATCCTACATCTTGCCTCTTCTCATATATTCTATGCGAAGTAGAGAATGATGTGAGAAATGCCGCGGTTGTTCATCTCTTCATATTCTGTGTTTATCACAGGTATTCTTTCTTTCATCTATTTCTTGACACGTCTTCTGTAACCGCTGCTTTTCAACCGCTCACGTCTTTTCGCATTAATGGTGTTTATTTCTTCGAGTAAAAAAAATCTTCTTTATATATTATTCTTACTCTTCTTTCCATTTTCTTTTTACTTTCTCTTCTCTTTTTATTCTCTCATCTCTACAACTCTATTGTTCTTCCGTAAATTCTGCTACTGTAATTCTTCCTTTTTCAATCTTCTTAGTTTTTATCCATTCCCATACTCTATATTCAGATATGCCTCCAAGTGGCCACAAACATGAGAAAAACTTAAAAGACGTCCAAAAAGATCTTGCTGAGAAAGGTTTCACACTTTCTACCATTCCTGGTGAAAGTGCCAAGTCAATTCTTTCTATCAAACTTTTCTCTGATCAACATTGTGATGATCAATCAATCATAATTTCGCTAGGTCAAATTCTCGCAGGTCTCCCCATTCCTCTTTATGACCCAAATATTCCTCTGTTCTATGAAATTCTCGCTCACTCAGGATTTTCGCAAGCTATCTTCCAATTGAGTGGGGATTGCATCCGTCTGATGCTGGAGTTCGCTAACCGTGGTGCTGGTATAGGATCTCTTTACTCCAAAGAACTTGGGGATCTTAAATTCGCAGAGTTGGAGATAATTGCTGAAAAATACACAGTAGCGAGTTTCTTTGAAAATTATGAATTGATTTCCATGAAGAAAGAGAATACTCGCTGGGGTATTCGCTTGAAAAGGAAAGATAATATTTATGAAGCTAATATACTCATGCAGGACATTGGTTGGCACTCTGGTAAGAACACAACTCCTCGCCAATCCAAAGATGAAAAATTGTGTGTTTTTCCCTTGATGCTGAAAGGACCTTACATTGCTGGTCAAATGTTCTTCCTGAGAATCTCGCTTCTTATCAACCTTGGGTATTATCTTGGCCCGATAAGGAGAAAGAGGTATGTCTCTTCCAGTTTCACCCATTTCATATTTCTTTATTGGTCTTTATTTTTTTGTTCGCTGATTCTTGCAATATTCTACAGATCCAGAAACTGAAAAATAGCTATCACAGGACTGGGAAGGCTAGTACCTTGTTATCACTTCGCTCATACACAGATGAGGTAAGAAATATTCTCTTATGATTTAAACATTATATTGTTGCCTCTATTTCTTATTTCTATCTGTGTGTGAAGATTATTGTTGAAATAGAAGAGCCTTCCAATGTTGCGAAGACTGGTGATAAAGGCAAAGGTGCTCCTCTTCGCAGCGAAAAACCAACTGCTCCTCCTTCAAAGAAGATAAAAATCCGTTCTTCCTCTCCTTCAAATATTCTTTCTCATGAAAACTCCGAGAGTGATGAGGATGATAAGGATAATGATGACCTTGCTGCAAACGAAGATTCTCCATCTGAATTTTCTATGGCTAAGCTCTCTGGCATCTTTTCTGATTCTTGGCAAGGAATGGGAGATAATCAATTCGATAATACCTGCAAATCTCTCGCTACGATTTGCGATGTTCCTTTAATGGATGGTGATAATTCTCTTCGCGGAGTTTCTAGATCGGTTACTCCCAACTTCCTGCATTCTTTTAATAGTCTGGTATGCTTTCGTCTTTTTACTTCTTCATTACTGTAACTCAAAATCTCTTTCTATTTTAATACTTTTTACATTCTCTCGCAGGCTGAAAAAGCTTCTTTCGCTGTTGCCTCAGATCTGGAGAGGAGACGCGAAATTCTTGAAAAGAAAAATTTTCAATTTCGTGCAAAGAATGAGGAATTGGACATTGAAGTCAAAGATCTTCGCGAGAAGAACAAACAAATAGAAATTGATTCTTCTTCGTACAAGAATAAAATCTCTAGTCTTCAGCAAGCTAATAATCAACTCTATTGTATGTTTATTTTTCTCCTTTCCCTTCATTCATTTATCCTGTTGTTTTATCTTATTTGATTAATCCTTTTTGCAGACATTTATGGTCTTTCTGATGAAGCTACCATTCTTCGTTCTTTTCCTAATGCCTTGGATAGTAATACCCTTCTTGAGCGTCTTAATAAATCTTTCAATAGTTTCTCAAATGATAAAATTTCATCTCTTTCTCTGAATGAACTGAGATCCAAATTTCGCCTCTTAGAGATTGACCATAGATCTAGTTTAGGTTTAGCCAACCGATTTAAGCGTATCTTTCTTAATTCTAAAGAGAAAATCAATGAGCTAAGAACCAAAATTAGCGGTCTCATAGATGATAAGGATCGCATCTCTGATCAAGGTGCTAAGGCCTTGGAGAAATTCCAAGAGACCCTTCTTGAAGTTCAACTTGATTGAGATGAAGCTAACCGCAAGAATACAGAGCTCTGCGAAAGAGAAAACCAAATTCGTTCTAGTCTCCTTATAAATAATGAGGATGAATTCGCTTGGGCTGCGAAAATCTTAGACGATGCCAGAAAAGATTTAGGTTTAAATGTTAGTCTCCGAGTTGATGATATAGCCTTGATTAGAGATATGATTTCTGACAGAGAAGGTTATTAACTGTTCTTCTTCACTAATCTTTTGTTTCTTATGAATTTTCATCAAGTTATTAATTGATTACCTTTTGCTCACAGATTCTGAAAGTAGATATCGCGAAAGAATTGAGGAACTTGAAGCTGAAAAATAGGAACTCGCAAAGAATCTTTCTTCTCGCAACGATAAGTATTCTAGATTAAAGAATCAAATCAAGATCATTGTTGCGAACTTTAAGAACGACGCTCTGCATTTTCGCAATCAAACTATTCAAATGGTTTGTGATGACCATAATATTCCTCATTCTGATTATCCTTGTCTCTTAGAGGAGATCCCAAAGAACATTCCTAGTCTGACTATTTCTGATAGCGAAGCTGATGATGAAGAATCTGATGGTGATGAAGGTTCTGATGGAGATAAAAGTTCTGATGCAGACGAAGAAGGGAACAAGTCTGACGAAGATGATGAAGGATGAACTAAGAAGTAGTCTTTGTTTCTTTCTTTAATCTTCTGTAATACTTGTACATTTATTCCTTCTTTCTGTATATTTGTGAATTCTTTTGGTTCTCCATATTCCTTAATATATGAATTTCTTTCATTTTGACCTGCATTCATTAAAACAATTCTTCCTTGCAATATGGTTAATCAATATAATCATTAATTTCTTAATTTTTGCGTAAATCTATCATGTGGAGACAACTAACATTTTCTAATTTCATTTATTCCCATACTTGCCTCTGTTATTGTTATCCAAATGAGAGATTTTGCAGATTTTTCTTATTTTGTGCCTCAACTTCGCAGTTGTTTATGTATAATTTTGCAATCATGTACAAAGTGAATTTTGATTCTTTTCAAAATCTCATCCTTGTATGGTATTATTTTGCCTTCCTAGTTAAAGGTCTTATTATGCCACCTCTTGTCATTGCGACAAAATCGCAGGACGTCCTTGCACTTTCATGCAAAAACCCATTGATCTTGCCTTAACTTTTTTCTTCTGTATTATGGCCTTTTCAGGAATGTTGCGAAAATATAACATGCCTAAATATTCTTGCGAAAATAAAGCCCCATTATATTGTCGTCTTGCGACGAAATCGCAGGACGTCTTCGCACTTTCATGCGAAAACCCATTGATCTCGTCCTATCTTTTTCTTTAGTATTATTTCCTCTTCAGGATTGTTGCACAAATATGAAAAGCCTTAATACCCTTGCGAGTAAAAAGTCTTATGACATTTGCGTCTTAAGAAACTTATAAGCTCCCTAATGGAGGGTGTCGCCCTTATCTCCCCCCTGGTTTCCCCTTCAAGGAGGAGTACTTCTACCATACAAGGTTAGCTCTTACCATCCAGTCTTAACAACAACCAGTTGTTTTCGCAGCCTCTTATTCCTTTTACCTATAGGGTTTATGGTTACGAGACTGCACCCTAAGTGGGGTTTTCTTCGGGCCGAGTGCAGTATAAGCCAAGACTTGTAAAGAATGGCAAGGTACACTCCAGACGCCCCTAGCACTCTTGACTCAACCGTGTACCTCGGCGCCTTGATCAGATTCTGCACTCCTTGGGAGAGTCCTTATTACCTTAGTCGCCCAACCTAAGTCATATGCTTAAGTTGAGAATCCAAGGTGCCTCTCCCGGATGGGCTTTATTGACCCCAAATCTCCATGACTCAGGTTCCGGAGGCGGTGTAGCCTTTCCCTGAGCCATGCAACAGGTACCCCCTTATATGACGTACTTTAGGTCTTACATTTGCCTCTTGCGAAATTGTATTCGCGAACTAAGGTGTACGCCATAAAGGTTCGCCCCTTTCTCTTTTGTCATTGTTCTCTGATTGTCTTTTGTAGAAATCATTATCTCTGCGAGATTCTTGCACATCATCATATTGTATTTGCATTCCGCAATCTCAATTTTGTCATTCAGTAAAATGTATTTTTGAGAATTTTATTTATTGCGAGAGTGTCGCAACAAATCAATCATTCATACATTACCTTTGCTATCCTCTGCTTCTTTGTTATTTTCTGCTACTGCTTCCTTGGTAGTGGTATGTTCACCATTTTTTATTTTGATCTAGCATTAGTTTCGCAACATCTCTTCTTCTTTTCTTTCGATTGCATCCACCATCAACCTCTCACTTATTTGTGTCTATTTGATTTTGTGTCGCCAATTTTCCTTTTTGTTTGCTCTTCCTTCGCAGGATTCTACGTCAGTTTCGTAACACCTCTTTCCTTCAACCCAATTTTCGTTTATGATTCCTACACCGCTGGGGTGAGGGAATTTGATGCACTGGTGGAAAGTTGAAGCTACACCTAGAATCCTGATAAGCACGTAAGTGCTACATTTTGTACCCATACTTATGTGAGCTAGGACTTGTTATTTTGGCTAACAATACTATTTTGGTGCTTTTGTAGAAAGTACACGTAAATTCGATCATCCCAAGGATAAAGACCTAAATTGTAGTTTAAATGGCATTTGCCATCATAGTTACTCATGCTGTTATCCACGGCAAGAGCCTTGAATGTGATGGCCTGGTATCTTTGTATATCAGCATCACTCAAGCTTTACCACTCAAGACATCTCACACATACTCTGAAATTGCCTTGCGATGTTTCAAACAAGCCAGGCCCAATAGTCGTGGCTTAATTAAGTCTCCAGTCTCCAGCCTTGAAGTTACTGAAGCAGCTGTTCGTTTTCTATTATTCATTGGTCTCTCTGGATTTGGTTGTGAGAGATGAGGACTGGCATGGTCTGAAATGTATACATACTGCAGTTTATTGAAGTGATAGTTGTTCCTACTATGGTCGTGAACAAGGAAGCGAAGACGTAATTGTCGGAGACTGTTCGACTGGTAAAAATGGGTTCTATTCTATCCATAGATGGTGGTGGGTCGAAAGCATACTGCGTCTTTTATCTCATTTCTTGAGAAGAAGAAGCTGGCAGTGGAAAAGCTAGGTTCTAAAACAGGTTGCAATCGGCTAACTCGATGGCATTTTGTATAAATGATGAAACAGCAGCGAAACTAGGTTGGAATTGGTCGAATCCAAGACGTTTATTAAATGGAAATTGTCTGGGATTTATGATTGTTGGCTGAATGGGTTTGGCGTGAAAATGGTGCTGGTGGTTGAGTTGGTTTTGCAGCAAGGAACAGAGAATGGTGGATTGAACTGGTGGCAGTCAGTGACGATGGAAGCTGGTACTCCATGAAAGCTGTTGGTGGTGTTGGATTTACTTTTCTAGTCGAGAAATCAGTTAGAATCTCGTCATTTTACAACAGCAACAACGATGGTAAATGAATCGAATATGATCCGGTGTTGTAGCCTGGTAGTAAATGGTAGTGAATGGAGATGTGTGTTGGTTGGTTACGCTGGTAACGTGGGGCAGTTTTGAGTCGTGATAATGAGACAGAAAACAGAAGATGGTAAGAATCGAAATTGCAGCTTGTAGTCAGTCTGGGAAGGGGCTGAACTTATAGTGCCAGAAAATGGAAGTGGGTGTGCCAGTATAAAGAAAAACAAGGACCATATCTGGTATAAACGATGTATGGAGCTGTATTGTCGGTTGCATTCGTTGAGATATATGGAGTTTGAGTTTGGTTAGACAGGGAGAAACTCGAGTTTAAGGAGCTGTGGCCGAGACTTAGCCGAACAGAATGGAGAAGGCTGAACTTGATCGAAATGGATCCAGCTGGCTGATGTCTGTGCTGGTTTTCCGTGGGATCGACAGTCGTGTATATAAAATTGTAGCCGTGAATGGAAGATGGCAGCAAACAAATTGCATGAGGAGTTGGTTGAAGTTGAGCTTGTGCAACAATTGGTGATGTGCAGTCGATGGAGCAAATAAATGGAGGAGCTGTGACTGGAGAGGGTTCTGGCTCAAGTAAAAGAACTAGGTTGGAGTTAACCAGTTTGTTTTGCAGTCAGGGAAGCAACGTTGAGAACAACAACGGAGTTTCGGGATTTGGTTATGCAACAACAGCAGATGGAATTAGAGTTCGATGGGGTTTCGTGGACAGACAGTATCTGGCAGTGGCAATGGTGTACTCGAGTCTATGAGGTGATTTCTATGGATAATTGATCGAATGAAAGAAGCTGCTACACAGATTGAAATTGAGTTGGTTGTGGCGGAAGTATAGAAATGAGATGATTGCAACTGGTGGCAGTATTGAGAGCATTACTGGCTGTCGTTGCTACTCGGAGATAAATTGCAGCAGCGAAGAGTTATTGCAGGGAGTAACGGTACCAACCAGTGCAGGCAGTAGTGACGGGTTTCTAAGGCAAGAGTTTTGAGGAAGAAGTTGGCGAGATGGGTTGTATTCTGTGATGTTTAATCGAGTAGAGACGGAGATACTTGCTAACTAGCTAGAGTTACGACTGCCGGTGAAGGTAGGTGCTCAGATGGTCCGAGAAAGAAAGGTTGGTGCTGTGGTCGGATTTGAGTTGGGTATCGGTGGATGGGATGGGCCTTGCAAAGGTGGCTAGGCCTTATGAGATTCGAAGCAGCACCTATATGAACATAAACGAACAGAAAGAAAAGGGGGGAGACCGGTTGGAGGAGGTCGGCGACCAAGCCGCAGAGAAGAGAAGAACAAGAAGAAGCTGCCGCTACAAGCCGAACAGAGATATTAGGGTTTGAAGTTTTTCTTCCTTCTTTGTTTCAATTAGCTAGAGATTATTTGAGATTTGTTTATGGCTTTTGAGAAATCCATGTCTGGCTAATTATTTTGTAACTAGGGTTTTTATGGTTGAAACTACATGGGTATTAGGCCATTTTTGATTAATTGGATTATATAGCAATAGATCATTTTGAATTGAATAAATAATTCCATGATTTTATATATTGATTTAATGATAATATGAGTTGTTGTTTCACCGGTTTCGTATAACCTTTGTGCATAATTGTTAGGATCGAAAATATATTTGTCTACTTATTTTATATTTCATGCTTGGGTTAAATCCTTTGACGGGGTATGCTTAGAATAGCCAGGTATTATTTGAGAACCTGTATTTAGTTTCGTATAAATTTCTCGCTAATGCAATTCGGTGGTGCATGCTTTGGTTTAGTCTTTTGATGTGCCATGCTTAGGGTGTCCCAGTGATATTTGCGACTCTAATATATATAATAGGTGATGTCAATAGAACGAACAATAAATAATTCATGAATTATGTTTCATTTCAGTATTTGAATAGAAATAGTGGTGGATACATTAAACCCTGGTTACCAACTCTCCCATTTGATTCGTTTTGTTACTTGAGTTTATTCTTCTCATTGTCTTTATTCTTTCAAAAAAATCCAAAAACATCTTTATTTGTTAGTCCATTAGAGATATTGATTACGTATTTCCACCGCTCCTCGTGGGAACGACCTGTACTTGCCATTGTTCTACTAGTTAGACACCTTGCAATTGCGGTTACTATATAAATAGGTATCTCCGGATCCTATCAAATACCATGTAGCCAAGGTCGACCAATTAATGCATTGTATGGTGATTCTACATCAACGACACAGAATAGGATTTCAGAAGATATTCCCTTCAATGGAATTCTCATAGTAACCTCCCCTTTAGGCTTGTTGGCAGTACCATTAAAACCATATATCTTATATGTTGATGGTATAAGATCATCATCTCTTCCTCCCATAGTTTTATAAGTATGATAAAATAAGATGTTCACAGAGTTACCAGTATCGATTAGAATCCTATTAATTGCCCATGAATCTTCATCTTCATCATCCTCATCTTCTTTTGGTTTTGGATTAATTTCTAATTTTACTACTAATGGATTATCATGTACCTCTTCACCTTCGGGGATTTCTTCTGCGGTAAAAGAAATAATCTGTTTCTGCCATTCCTCTAGTGGCGATATTTTCGCAATATTCATAATTTCTCTTCCATCATTATCTCTTTTGAACACTCTACTCAAAACATTGTCATGAAAATCTTCAATTGTCTTGTATGAATGTATGATAGAGTGACAAAATAGATTCTTTGCTTTTGCACCAACTTCTATGAAGAATGTTTCCTTCTTTTTCATCATGTTTACTTTGTGATGCTCTGGTGGTGGTGGCAATGGTTGAGATTGTGGGTGCCCTACCAAAAAGTGGTTTAGTTTTCCTTGATCTATCATTCTCAGAATAATTCTTTTTACATTTATGCAACCATTTGCAGTATGTCCATGAAAATGATGATAAGAACAAAACTCATGACTTCTATGGTTTGGAGGTGGTTCTGTTCCCATGTTCCATGGTGTTGGTATATTCTCCATCAAAATTATAGCTTCCCATATTTTCTCCACACTTGCATTTAGAGGTGGCATCTTGATTTCTTCCCGTACCACCTTGTTACCTCCTTGTCCTCTATTATAGTTTGGTCTTTGACCTCCATAAGTTTCTTGCGGATGATCGAGTCTTTGAATTTTGTTATTTCCACCACGATTGTAGATAATTCTTTCTCTTTCATACTCCTCTTGATCTCGGCTTCCCATAGACACCAGTTTCTGTTGATTGTTGCCCGTCACCTTTTCTTGTTGTACTTGCGAAGTGCTCGCCATTGTGTTTATTAGTTTGGGTAATAAGCTTGCATTTGATGTTTGTGAATTGGTGTTCGCAACCGGATATGATTCCATTTTATTTTGCCTTTCCTCTAGAGCAATATATTCTTCCTGAAGTTCTCGCAATTCAGTCATTGTGATTGTATTCTTGACTCTGAAAATTTGGATATACAATAGGTTGGTTTCAAACATATAATTGATAAATGATAAGATAAGATATCTCTCATCTACACGGCCAGCCATTTTGCTACACATAGTCCTCCATCTTTTAGTTAGGTGCTTCAAACTTTCTCCAATCCTTTGTTTTAATCCAAATACGTCTTCAATACCAGGTTGCGAAGAATTATTACTTATATATGCCCCCAGGAATGTAGTATGCAAATGATTGAAGGATGTTATTGTATTCTTTGGTATACCTTCGAACCATTTTAACGCCTCCCCAGTTAAGCTGGATGCGAAATACTTGCATAATAGATCATCACGATTTTCCCATTGAAACATGCACCTCACGTAGGCTTTAATGTGTTGAATTGCACAAATTGTTCCATCAAAGATGCTGGTTAATGTGGGAAAATTGCATTTCGGTGATATTCCTTCTAGTTATACTTCCCTTGTAAATGGAGTTTTCGCAGCTTCTTCTATAGCTTCATCCAGTTGTCTTCTGCCTACTTCTCCTCTATTATTTAGCATTCCTCTCATTTCTTCTAATTCTTTTAAGATTTGTTTATTTACACCTGAATTTTGATCCATTGGTCTTTTTAATTTCGCCTCCCTTCTTCTGTGTTCATATCTTCCTTCTCTCGCGAAATTTTGCATTTCTTCTTCATCATCTTCATCTCGTCTTCTTCTGCGATTCTCTTCCTCATTTCTATCTTGAATTCGCATATTATGACTTCTCTCATTTCCCCCTCCATGATTTTGTTCATTTCTCATTAATTCCATTCGCCGTCTTTCATCCATCCTCTGTACTCTATCATACTCTTCATTGATATTACCGTTATTCCAGTTTTGTGTTCGTCTTCTTTCTCGATTGTCGTGATTGTTCTGGCGAATTGTTTCCTAAAGCTCTTGTTCTTCCATTTCCTCTCTCAATCTTTCATGTTCGCAAATTAAACGTGCTTGTTCAGCATAATGTCTTTCAATTTCTTCTTCAATCGTTTGTCGATTTCTTTGAGTTTCTCTCTCATGTAAAATTCTCATTCCTTCCTCTTGATTCCCTTCGCCATCCTGATTATTTTGTCCCTAACATTGTCCATTCTATTGATTTCTATCAAATTGCCTATCATCAAAAGTTTCATTTTGTGGAACGTAACGATCATCAGTCCTTTCTCTATTTTCGCGATGTTCTTCATTAGGATTTGATATTTCTTCTTGAATATTATTACCGGCATTAATTGTGGGTGAGTTTCGCCTCATCTCTCTTCTAGTCTATCTTGAATATGATTTTGTAATACTTCTCGATCTTCTACTCTGTAGTCTTATATTTTCCATCCTCAATTCGTGATTTTGCCTTGTTAGATTCGCATGTTCTTTTTCCTCAGCTCTTCTTTCTTCATGTATTCTTCGTCTCAACGTTTTTAACGCTCCAATTTCCTCATCTCCATGAATTATTCCTTCATCTGCTTCTTGATTTCTCTCTACCTGTCTATGGTTTCTGGTTTGCTGCTCTTCTTCTACTTCTTCTGCTGAATTTGATTGCCAAGTGTGTATACTCACCCTAACATAATATGTATTCCTTCCTTGTATTAGTGTTTGTTGAACTGGTGGTTGAATTCGATTTTCTCCATTATTTCTCATTCTAGTTGATTCTCCCATTTCACTTCTTTCCCTTCCAGCAATTCTCTTGCTTCTTCTAACAGTAGTTGGTTGTTCTGATGTATTTCTTCTTCTATCCATTTCTTCAATATTAATGAATTGCAAGAGATTATGTAAAAATTTTAATAAATCACTCCGAATCTTCATAAATCTCAATATTAATCTTCAATTTCTTCTAGAATAATCTTCAATCTTCAATCCCTCTCTGTTTCTAGCGCCATTATGTAGTTGTAGGAAATCCTACACTACACCCCTCACAAGATTTCATTAACATTCAACTCATTTTAGATTAACAATCTTAATTTTATTGATGAATCTTTAAACAATCTTACAAGAAAAGATAAAGGAATCAAGAATAACCACTGCTCTAGATTTTCTCTCTCCTATTTACTTGCTTCTCAATCAGAAAAGATCTCTCCATTTTCCTTTACAACTGAATGACTATTTATAGGGAAATACATAGTGGATGACAGCTAATCTGTCCTTTATTTTCGGATATGGCTTGCGACATTCTCGCAACCTTATAAATGTTAATCTCGCAAACTCTCTAATTTTCGCAGGACCATCACATTTTTCTCATGATTTAGCTGACGTCGTTTATTATTTCGTTTCTGAAGTTATTCTGCGACGCTGCTGTGTTGTGTTGTTAATAATTTCGCTGAGGCATTATTGCTGCGAGATTCTGATCCTACAGAGGTGATAAAGAACGAGGTTTCCCCCAGGAGAGCAGCACGAGCGAGAAGAGGAGCGAGACGACTCGGGGGAGAACCAAATAAGCCATCACGAGGGAGAGTATAGAGCCAATCCGAAGTGACGAGAGCGATGGATGACAGCTCACCAAGCTTGGACGAACAAACCACCACGAGCTTATTTCGTCTATAAATACCAGTCCATGTAGAAGGGAATGAACATGTTATGTAAGATTAGATGGTCTATCTACAGAGAATCCTGATAGAGATTTAGATAAAGAGAAAGTGAGGAATCTAGAAGAGATCTGTAACACTTTCAAGGGTAAGACCTTATGATCAATAAGAAAACATCTTCTTATCCATGGACGTAGGTCTATAAGGCCGAACCATGTTATATGCTTGTGTCAATCTTTACATATTATGTTCTTTACATATTGTTGTTATATGAATCTTGCATATCTGGATAGCTTTTTAGTCTTTAGTTTCACTTGGATGTAGTCATCAGAAAAGATGCAACTACATTTTGGCGCTAGAAACAGGGAGGTATGAAGATATATTCTACCTCACTAACAACAGATCTATATTGTTTTCATAATATCCATGAGAGAGATGTCTTTTCATAGTAATCAAGTAGAGTTTTGTTGAGTTGAATGAGTAGAGCTCGGACTAAAACATGATCTTTAACGATCTGAGAAGTCTAGAAGAACCTCAAAACCAACAGATCTGCGTTCTTTCACATATCTTTTTAAGATCCTTTGTTATTTTAGAAGTTTTTATTCCTTCCTCAAAGAGCTCAGGAGAGTTGCAGATCAGAGTAAAAATGGAGTTTAAAACGCTTTGGTGCTCAAACGATCTCCTCCATGAAAGAGCTGGGAAGAGCAGCTAGTCAGTAAACTACATAAGAGAAATATCACCTTATGAGAGTTGAAATGACAAATCTTCATGATGATTCATCATCAAACTCAAGATTGTCCAAGATCTCCTTCTTAAGTATCTAAATCTAAGTCAAGGGGAAGGATTGATGAGTATATGATCATGTATCAAACTCAAAGTTTGTCTCAAATCCAAAGTTAAAAGATGATGAGTGATATTTCCTAGAATGGAAGATATGCTCAATCGTTTTAATTTGGTTTTTTTCCCAATAAGAGATATGGAGTGTTGAAGGAGGTATTTTTCTTGAAACAAGAGAACTGATAAAACATCTTTCCTTCATCATTGCTTCTCGTGCAAAGAGGGAATGTTTTGACATTTTCGCATGTTTCCAAAATTTACTGCAAAAGTCTTCCTATACTAAATTGTCCAGTCTGAATTATGACTTAATAGCTGCACATGGCCTGCAAGGTTAGGGTCCCACTTTTCTAACGAAAAGACAAATTTAGTATTATTGCACATATTGCAGGGAAGATAACGGTGACACGGCGATCCGCTCGTGTGATCCAAGGAGAAAATGGTGGAGCCCGAATGGAAGGACTCGACGATATAGAGCCAGATGAGGCCATATTAAACGGTGGAATCCCAGGAGAGGGACAACCTGATGAACAGTTTCGGGAAGGGATAACTGACAATTCTAGCTCCAAAGGCGAGGGAAACCCCTTCGAGAGGCATGATAATGTCCATCTAACTCAACCAGGAGGGTTGAATCACTTGCCAAGGAAAGCACTAAATGAAGAGGCCAAGAAAGGCAACACTTCTGACCTCGGCGATGCCACCATAGCAGCCATCTTGAAATCCCAAAAGGCTCGGGATGAGAAAATGAAGAAACTAGAAGGCATAATCGAAGGCTAGCACGGAGAAACCGTAGACTAAAACACAAGGCAAATAAAAAGGTGTCACTCCCCACTATCGAAGAAATCCCGGATGAGGAAAACCCCTTCGAGCATCTACAAGACGACGAACAAGTAGATATCCCTGACACCTCTAACGAGGCAACAGAGGATCCCTTCCCCAAGGGAAGCAAGGGGATCCTTGACCCTGAGGATGAACCATCCGAAGGATCGTCCGATGTCGATCCCAGACATAGACGAGGCAAGAATCGTGCCGAAGCAAAAATCAATCACGAAGCCACAAACCTCACTCCTTCGAGCCCCAAGCGAGGGGAAAACTCGAAGTCTATTCGTTCCAAGATTGTATCCTATGCAGAACAACCGGACGAGGATTCAGGACGATCAAGGTATCGCCAACACGAACCATCTCTCTCTCCCGAAAGAGCTCTGGGAAAAAAAATAAGGCTGAAACTAGACGAAATGATGACCATTTACAGGCTCGACTTAACCGTCTCGAAGCCATGTACAGAGAATCCACAGGCAAGCATGAAAGTAAGAAATTGGAAGAAGTCATGCAAGAAGCGGGACAATCCCCCTTGTCTGAAAATATGTTGAGATTACCATTTCCAAAGAAATGCATTTTGCCGACATTTAGTAACCTGTTTACCGGAACGGGAGACGCAGTCGAGCACTTAAGGACTTAACGCATGACGCTAACCCCATGGGACCACTATGATGTGGTGTTGTGTAAATTCTTTCCTGCCAGTCTAAGAGACGAAGCCCTGATGTGGTTCAACAACTTATCCAATGGCACAGTTAAATCATTTGCTCACCTATCTGAGCTATTTTTAGAAACATACATTCATAATAGCTGAATTCGGCCGGAAATTGACGTACTCTTCCATATGTCTCGAGTCCCTAATGAGTCACTCCGTTCCTTGGTGACAGGGTGGAGAAAATTATGCGCCGAGATCGGAAAAGTCCCATAGGACTACGCGATCTTGGGGTTCAAAAACAGTCTTAGAAAGACTGATCCCATTTTTGTCCGCATGTATGAAACCATGCCAAAGAACTTGGGAAAAATTAAGAGAAATCCAAGAGTATTACGTAGCTCTGGAGGAGCTCCAGGACGACACCTATGAGAAAATGGCGAAAGGGGCTAGCAGAGGAGAAAACGTGGTAGAACCACAGAATGCCCAGACATCAACCCAAGGGGCAGGGCGATCCCACAGCGGATCGATCCAATTCGATAAACATCGGACTGGAGGATGGAAAGGGCGAGATCAAGCCGAACAACATAAGAAGGAGAAGTTTGTAGATCCAGTATACACGAAGCTAAACACCTCCATATCCAAGATCCTCAAAAAGATCGATGGAAAGCATAAAATAATTTACCCATGGAACAGAGGACAACAACCTGAACAAACCAAAAACAAAACGGACTTCTGTGAATTTCACCAGTTCCGTAGCCACACGACAGACTCGTGTAGAGAACTGAAGAAAATGGTACAAAACCTGATCAACGAGGGAAAACTCAAAGAGTACATTTCCCAACCAGCAATGCCATTCACCACAGGAGCACCCATAAATCGTGTGGATATCCCTCGTGAGGCACAATACTTAGGGTGCAACACAATATCACATTCCACACACACTGTCCCCGTGCCGGAAGGAAACATAACAGGACGAATTCACAAAAGAAACTTCAAAGGAGAAGAAATTTTTAGTATGGAAAGAGAACCTCCGATAGAGGAGTTGATGAAACAGCCCATCAGCTTTTCTGCCTCAGAAGCACCCGGTGGAGGACGAAGCCACAACGACCCTTTGGTGGTCACGATGGCCATTACTCTTCCCGAACACGAGGAAGAGAAAGGAAGATCTAGAATACTGCCATGGGCAATGCCCAAAATCTTGATCGACAGAGGAAGCTCTGTTGAAATCTTGTTTTATGAAACATTCAATAAGATGGGCCTTAGGGATGATTGCCTCATACCTTCTACATATAATATATTTGGGTTTACCCACCCAAAAGGATAAATAACTCTGGAAATTCTCGTAGGAAAAATCCTCACGACAATCACGCTCTGTGTAGTAGACGTCATCTCACCATACACAGCCATCATTGGGCGATCTTGGGTCCATGGGATCAAAGGAGTTGGCTCGACTTACCATCAAAAACTAAGGTTTCCTACACCTAGAGGGATCGCCGAGATCCAATGAGACTTGTGAGAAGCCAAACGCTGCTTTAAAATGGAGGTCCAAACTGGTGAAAATAAAATTAACTTCACCAGAGAAAAGAAGAAAAGGGCCAAGAAAGCCAAAAACCAAGCGGAAATTGACGGTTACATAGCAAGGACAAATGAGGCCCGATGCTCAACTGATAAACTAGGTGACGAGGAGAACGCCACGGTGGACTCACTCATGGAACCCATAGAAAATCTTTCTGATATGGAGGAACTCAAATCTAACTTCTCGGCCGCAGATCCAACTAAAGAAGTCAATATCATAACACCCGAAAACCCGGGTATGATAAAAATTGGGACGCCCCTTAATAAGGAAGAAGAAGAACAATTAATACAAGTTCTGAAAGAATACTCCGATATCTTTACATGGCGCATGGAAGACATGCCAGGAATTGACAAAGAGGTATGCTGCCACCACCTAACAATCAATCCAACACACAAGCCTGTGCGACAAAAGATGCGCAAAGTGGCACCATAATACCACGAAGATATCTAAAGAGAATTAAAAAAAAATGGAGGCGTCAGGAGTAATCCGAGAAATGCAGTATCCTATCTGGATATCCAACATGGTAACAATACCTAAGAAAAATGGGGGAGTGAGAATTTGCATCGATTTCAGCGATCTTAGCAAAGCCTGTCCTAAAGACAACTTCCCACTCCCTAACATCGATCATCTCGTAGAGGCAACCTTCGGCCATGGATTGCTATCCCTTATGGACGGATACTCGGGCTACAATAAAAATCCCCTCGCCGAGGAAGATCAAGAGCACACTGTTTTCTTCACCCCTCGAGACTTATACTCCTATACCAAAATGCCTTTTGGGCTCAAAAATGCAGGAGCCACTTACCAAAGAATGGTGGAGAAAATGTTCGACGGATCGATACATAAAACTTTGGAAGTTTATGTAGACGACATGCTAGTCAAAATCAAGCTCCCACGAGACCACGCAGGTGATCTCAGGGAAATCTTCAAACAGATGAGGAAATTCCACATGAAAATAAATCCTACAAAATGCACCTTCGGGGTGACATCAGGAAAAATTTTGGGCTACCTAGTCACCAAACGTGGCATTGAGGTGGACCCGTAAAAAGTGCGAGCCATATTAGAAATGCCCTCCCCGACAACGATCAAAGATGTACAAAGACTAAGTGGTCGACTAGCAGCCTTAGGAAGGTTCATTGCTAGATCGTCCGACAAACGCAGGGATTTCATCAATACCTTAAAAAAAGGTGAATTTTTTTCTTGGAGCGATGAATGCGAAGAAGCTTTCCAAAAAATAAAACAACATTTGGCAACCTTGCCAATACTCCAGAAGCCCGATCCAGGGGAAAACCTCTATATCTACTTATCGGCGACCAACACCTCAATCAGTGCAGTGTTCACCCGCATAGACAAATAAATAGAACAGTCGATCTATTTCATAAGCAAAACTCTGACATCTGCAGAGAAGAACTATACCAAAATAGAAAAACTAGTACTATCTCTGGTTTACGCAACACAGAAGTTACGTACTTATTTCCATGCACATACTGTGATAGTAATCACAAAAGCTCCAATAGAGTCTGTACTCGACCATGCAGACAGAGAAGGCCGCATCTCTAAATGGGGAGCCCAAATTAAACAATTTGGGGTGAAATACCAAGCCCAAACGGCTATTAAAACCCAGGTGATCGCGGACTTCTTAGCCGACTTCCCGTTAGATATCATCGACGAAGTGGAAGATATCCCTGGCATGGAAGATGAGTTGGAAGATCTCCCCGACATACTTCGCTCAGAACATCCAACATGATGGGAAGTTTTCGTCGACAGGTCATGCAACTCGGAGGGATCATGGATCAGAATGGTTTTTACAACCCCGACCGGCCGACGAATTGTCTACAACCTAAGACATGAGTTCCCCGCCACAAATAATATAACTGAGTATGAAGCAGTCGTACACGCCCTACGTGTAATAATAGAGTTAGGTTTCACTAATGTGAGACTCACAAGTGATTCACAACTCATTATCCGACAAATAGGGGGAATGTATCAAGCCTCTGATCCATGTCTGCAGCGATACCTACAACTCACCCAGCATTATATTGAGCAAATATCGAACATCACGTTCCGACATTTAAATAGAATCAACAACAGATATGTTGATGCCTTAGCATTCATAGCTTCCATAACGTCGGAACCTGAAGCTGCTACTGTCAGGATCCAAAGGGTTGTACTCCCTTCTATTCCAATAGAAGGAAACATGGACATCCTCGCCGTGGAATCAGTACCCTATGAGGAAATCTTACCTGAGGATGATTGGAGAACACCAATCATCAGATATCTAGCCAATGGGCACCTCCCAAGCGATCAACTAATCGCATACAAAATAATATCTAGATCTGGGAATTACCAGCTTCGAGAAGGGATCATGTACAAACAGTCTTACCTAGGACCTCTCCTCCGATGCCTCTCATTTGAAGAAGGTCAAATCATATTAAAAGAAATACACTACGGTTACGCAGGTAACCATAGTGGAGGGCGATCCCTTGCTCACAAAGCCAGATTACAAGGATACTTTTGGCCTCGCATCGAACGATGATTCAAAGCAAATGGCGAGAAAATGCATCGAATGCCAAAAGTTTGTCAAGAGAAGGCATGCACCTTCAATGGATCTAAAATCTGTATTAAGTCCTTGGCCATTTGACAAATGGGGGGTCGACATCGTCGGACCTCTAAGGGCCAGTACTGGGCAGGGGAAATACCTAATCGTAGACACAGATTACTTCACTAAATGTGTAGAAGCCTCGGCTCTGTGACATATCAGACACATGACGTCTTCAAATTCCTATTCGAACATATCATATGTCGTTTTGGTATCCCAGTCGCCATTGTATCAGACAATGGGTCCCAACTCCAAGGGAAGACCATCGACCTTCTCTTTAGTTGTTTCAAAATTAGAAAAAACAAATCCACTCCCATCTACCCCGAGAGCAACGGCCAGGCGGAAGCAACAAACAAAACCATAGACAATATGTTCAAAAAGAAACTCGACGGGTATGGTGCAAGTTGGTGTGAGAAACTACATAACGTCTTGTGGGCCTATAGGACCACAACGAGAGAAGCAACGGGGATGACTCCCTTCGCCTTCACATACGACACAGAAGCAATCATACCTACATAACCAATGATCCCAACAACCAAGACGGAGGCTTGGGAGAACAACTTAACCTCGGACATGATACTATCCAAACTAGATGATCTAGAGGAGAATAGAGAGATCGCTCTCCAAAAGATAGCTCGGGAATACAACAAACATGTTCACCGAAGACAATTCAGCCAAGGCGATCAAGTCTGGCGAGAAATTCCTCCCTACCAGCGCGAGTCAGGAAAATTTGCACCCATATGGGAAGGCCCATTAACAGTCCTAGCCAAGGCAGGAGATGGAGCATACAGATTGCTCAAAGCCAATGGCGAAGATCTCGAACGCCCATGGAATATCAAATACCTAAAAGCTTACAATGCTTAATGGGATTGTCCAAAAATCCTGCAAAAGGGCATGATCCCTACTCCTTGAACAGGTCACCGAACCTCAGCTCAATGTACTAAAAGGTTTATCAAACCTTCTTTTTGAACATAATAAAATGGTCTCTTTTGTTACAACACTACTTTTTATCGTTTATCGTTATTATCTTCCTTTTTATTTATTTTATTTCTTTATTGTTCTCGTTTTTTCTACGATTAAAACAATTGCATCTCCATTATTCATATCATTTTGCATACAAACAAAAAAAAAAACCATAAACATCTATGGCACGGTGCTAGCCACACCTTCCATTCCCTATAAAGAATGATGCAGGTAATCTACCTGTTAGAGCATAGCTCGGTCAACCTCGCATGCGTTGCTATCTTAAGCATGTTTGTCAATGTTAGTGATCAAAACTATAAGTCTTGATTTCTAGTCTATTATAGCTAAGTCTCGGACTAGGTTAGAAGGTGTAGTTGAGCTCAAGGACTTCATGGAGATTCATTAGACAAGAAGAAGAACTACTCAAGAAACCGGTGGAACTTCTCGACAAAAAGGTATCTGAAGACTTGAACTCATCTGTCACTCCAAAGTCTATCTATTCTATCTCCTACTTCTTGAGACGAAAGTCGTATGCTATATATATATAGACTATGATCATACACATTAGATATTTCTAGCTGAGTATATCTCGCTTATCTATATCTCGAAATGTGTGTTGGTAAAGCGTTTCGCTTCGACAATAGTTTTCTTTACCTAGTGACGAAAGTCATGAATATTTCAATCACTTTGAAAATTGCTTTGACGAGAAATAGTGTAACAACTATATAAGGTCCTCTAAGAATGTTTCAATGATTGGAATAAGAATTTAGATTACATAACCATGGATTCCTTGAACCGAAGTTGTCCAACTTTGTTGATTAATAGAAATTGGTAGGATTGTGGAATTGGCTTGCCAAGTCCGCGAACCCGGTTCGTGAACTCAGTCCGCGAACTGACGGAAGTTCTCATCCCGAGAATTTCTGCTGGGATTTCCAATATAACTCGTTTGCTGATAAGTCCGCGAACTCAGTCCGCGAACCCAGTCAGCAAACTGGCGGAAGTTCTCGACCGAGAATTTCTGCTGAGTTTGGAAAACTCAACCGATTGTACTTAAGTCCGCGAACTTGTTTGTGAGCTTAAGTGGTTATAATCTAAAGATGAATTCTGAACATAGATATTAAATTATCAAGGAATGCTTTATGCAAACCATGGCTACAATGTTCATGAACCGATTCAATCGAATCGAATCATCTTTGTTTCAATTGTGTCTTGTGTAGTTACATAAGATCTCATAGAAATTGAACGACTCTTTAACTAGTTCATGTGAGCCATTTGAACTAGTTATGGTGAAGGAGAAAATGGTTGGTATGAAACACTCATATGGTTAACCTTTGGTTACTATATTGGACCAACATATGCGTACTTGTTTGGGCATGGTTTTCACAAACCCAGTAAACGTGTATGGTATTGTGTATGACAAGCTAAAGATTTCGATCTAACGGTTGAGAGATATTAGCTTGAATCTAAATCAGGAAATCCGTGATTCCTACTTTGATGGACCATTTCAGAGGTATGAAATCGTCAAGGAAAACTGAGATTTGTGTTAGATATCTAGGAAGTCTTCCTTTTTGGTTTAGATGGAAGAATAACTAGTGTTGATAGCCAAGATTGTGACTACACATAGCTATCTTTGTTTTCATCTTGTTTTGTTATTTTTAGATTTATTGGTATTAAATTCTAAAAATATTTGGAGGATGATGGTTTGCAATATTGTTAATGGTTTAATGTATTGCAATATTTTTATGGGATATGTATTGTTTGCGTCCGTGAACTTGAAGGTCCCATATTTTGTCAAAAGTAAAGTCGTTCATGATCGATATTCACATATCGGTTTAAAGGATGAATATACTTTTGAAAAACACAAAAGTTAAGCCTATAATGTCAATTCTTTGATGGAAGATAGGTTAAAATCTTTCGTGAACAAGGATAAAGTCTATTATGTCATTGTTATGATAAAAAGATAGAATAGATCCTTGTATGTTATCCACGGTATTGATCCTTAATTGATCCAATTTATTGTATTACCGTGAAGGCTCCATTGTGTATCTTATGTTGAGCATGATACGACTAAGTCGATTTTTATTGGCATGGTTGGTTGTTCCATAAGATGTTATTTGTCTAGCATTAGAAACTAAATTAATCAACTTGTTTGGTTATTTAGTTTTTACTCCGTAAGCTTTATCACTTATGTTGAGTACATGTACGGTTAAGGATGTCATATTCTATGATAATCTTAATCAGGGTTCCATAACTTCTTATGTTGAGCCCGAATATAATTAAATTGATTACTTTGGTGATTAGTTTGGTTATTCGTAATCCAATTAGATTAATTATAGGTTTTCTTGTAATTAATCTAGTTGAGTTTTCATATATTCCACAAGTTCTTGTGTTGAGTATATGAACGGCTATACTATCATGTTCTACTGGTTAATGTAGTCATATATTCCGTAAGGTTTTCCTTATGTCGAGTATCCTAATATTCCGTAAGGTTTTCCTTATGTTGAGTATACTAATATTCCATAAAGTCTTCCTTATTCGAGTATTTGAACGGTGAAGTTGTCACCTCCATATGACCAATTTAGTCGTAGCTCCATAAGTTCACTTATGTTGAGCACTTTTCAATTGAATTAATCATGGGTATACTTGTGATTAATTTAGTTGAGTTTTGGATATCATAATCACTAATCATGGTTTTTGGTATTCATTCAAATCCTTTGTTTCTTTCGAAATTAAGGTCGCTCTTGTTGTTCCTTTTTGGGAATGACATCAAATGGGAGAGAGCTCTTTTGAACTTGTGCTTAATGGTCATATCTTTGTGGGGAGTGCGGCTGTGGAATTTTTTAGGGGTTATCTTGTATCTTTAAACTCCTTGATGAATGCTATTAGCTTCGGCTATATGATTGCATCTAAATTAAGTTGATATGTGTCTTTATTTTAGTCATGAAATATTTCTCGTGGAAATTTCATTATGAACCCGTTCTTGTACCTTTGCCAATTTTATTGACAAAAAGGGGGAGAAATATTGTAGGTCACACTACAAATACATATGGTTCTCGGATCATTGTGTAAGGGGGAGTGGTTTCCATGATCGAGATGGAGTATTGACTAAGGGGGAGTGATACATATCACCATAGTATTATTGTTGAAGTCGTGATGCAATTGGACTTTGATGTAATATAATAGTACTATGTCACTGTATAACATTGATCGAGAATTTCGAGTTCTCTCATTGTGATAACGGTGATACTAAACTTACAACCTTTGGGATCATTGGAGTACTTGGAAAGAACGAACATTTCAAGGAACGTTGAAGAATTGGACTTATGGAATAGGAGTTGTTTAAGTTTCATTATCTTTTTTGTATTCCATATGTATTGATAGTTTTGTCACTAAAATTGACAAAGGGGGAGATTGTTAGAGCATAGCTCGGTCAACCTCGCATGCGTTTCTATCTCAAGCATGTTTGTCAATGTTAGCGATCAAAACTATAAGTCTTGATTTCTAGTCTATTATAGCTAAGTCTCGGACTAGGCTAGAAGGTGTAGTTGAGCTCAAGGACTTCATGGCGATTCATCATACAAGAAGAAGAACTACTCAAGAAACCGGTGGAACTTCTCGACAAAAAGGTATGTGAAGACTTGAACTCATCTGTCACTCCAAAGTTTATCTACTCTATCTCCTACTTCTTGAGACGAAAGTCGTATGCGATATATATATAGATTATGATCATACACATTAGATATTTCGAGCTGAGTATATCTCGTTTATATATATCATGAAATGTGTCTTGGTAAAGTATTTCGCTTCGACCATAGTTTTCTTTACCTAGTAACGAAAGTCATGAATGTTTCAATCACTTTGAAAATTGCTTGGAAGAGAAATAGTGTAACAACTATATAACATCCTCTAAGAATGTTTCAATGATTGAAATAAGAGTTTAGATTACATAACCATGGATTCCTTGAACCGAAGTTGTCCAACTTTGTTGATCAAGAGAAATCGGTAGGATTGTGGAATTGGCTTGCCAAGGACGCGAACCCGGTTCGCAAACCGACGGAAGTTCTCATCCCGAGAATTTTTGTTGGGATTTCCAATATAACTCGTTTGCTGATAAGTCCGTGAACCCAGTCCGCGAACTGGCGGAAGTTCTCGACCGAGAATTTCTGCTGAGTTTGTAAAACTCAACCGATTGCACTTAAGTCCGCGAACTTGTTTGTGAGCTTAAGTGGTTATAATCTAAAGATGAATTCTGAACATATATATTAAATTATCAAGGAATGCTTTATGAAAACCGTGGCTACAATGTTCATGAACCGATTCAATCGAATCGAATCATCTTTGTTTCAATTGTGTCTTGTGTAGTTACATAAGATCTCATAGCAATTGAACGACTCTTTAACTAGTTCATGTGAGCCATTTGAACTAGTTATGGTGAAGAAGAAAATGGTTGGTATGAAACACTCATATGGTTAACCTTTGGTTACTATATTGAACCAAGATACACGTACTCGTTTGGGCATGGTTTTCACAAACCCAGTAAACGTGTATGGTATTGTGTATGACAAGCTAAAGATTTCGATCTAACGATTGAGAGATATTAGCTTGAATCTAAATTAGGTTTTCATCTAACTGTGGATATGGATTGCTTAGTAACCAAAGAAAAACCCTGATTTTAAGACTATATGTAGGGGACATCTAGCAATGGGAAAAACTAATCCCCACACATTTGTGTGCTACTAGTGCGCTCGCTATATTCGATCTCCATTCTCTCTTGAGTTTCTTATCTAAACTCGAGTTAACGACTTAAAGACTTCATTGAGATTGTGAAGCCAGACCGATACTACTTTATCGTAGTTGTGTGATCTGATCTTGCATCTTCTATCGTACGAGTACAATTTTTGATTGGATTGAGATCGTGAGAGTTCTCCGATAGGAAAGATAAAGTAATCACAAACATCTTCGTCTCTCTGTTTGTGATTTCTCGACAAACCGCCTGTGTAGTCAGGAAGGATTGTTGAGTAGGTGATTGATTAATCTAGGCTGTTCTTCGGGAATATAAGACCGGATTATCAATTGGTTTCTGATTCACCTAGATTTTATAATCGAATGCCGAAACAGAATTAGGTTTTATCTGTGGTAGACAGATTTATCCTCTTTGATATACTTTTCTTTGGAGACAGATTGTTTATTGTTAAGCCTGCGATTGTGTTCGTAGCAACTCTTAGTTGTGGTTGAGATCAGCTAAGGGAATCAAGTGCGCAGCATCCTGCTGGGATCAGAGGCTTAGGAGCATAACTGTACCTTGTATCAGTGGAAGATTGATATGGGTTCGACTATAGCCCAGTCCGAAGTTAGTTTGTAGTAGGCTGGTGTCTGTAGCGGCTTAGTACAATATGTGTTCAATCTGGACTAGGTCCCCGGGTTTTTCTGCATTTGCGGTTTCCTCGTTAACAAAATCTCTGGTGTCTGTGTTATTTATTTTCCGCATTATATTTGTTTATATAATAGAAATAATACAGGTTGAGCGTTCGATCTAATCAATTGGAAATCCAACCTTTGGTTGTTGATTGATATTGATTGATCCTTGGACATTGGAATTTGTTACCGTCCAAGTTTATCTCTCTAATCAAGACTCGCAGTTTGCTTGAGTAAGAATTAGATTGAGAGATAGAGATATTAACTCCTTGAGATACTTTTATCTAGATTGAGTCTGACTGTCTAGTTGATTCTCTAACAAAGTATTTCGGAGTTAGTCCATACAGATTTCTAAGCGAAATATTGGGTGGTGTTGTTAGACTCCCGCTTTTTCACTACCCAAGCTATCTGACACGGACAATGAACTAAGGTAATGCCATCACGATCATGAAATCGGATGATGTCCTATATAATAGGAAATACCCAGCATCGGGGTACTTGCCTCTGGTTGGGGCAAGAATCACTCGACCGAGGTATTCCTCTCTCATAACCAACCAACAAAGTGATCTGCAAGACTATGCTCACTTAACCAGCAGAGAGGCATGTAGCCCAAAAGCGGGACACTACAACAGACAAAAAAAAAAAGTCAGGCGAGAAAGCAGGATCGTGTGTGTAAATATAATATTATAAGCGGTGCCTTATCCAAACACAGGAATTGATCACTCCTTGGCTTTGACACCCATGATTGGACCAACAATACATACGATTACCACTCAGAGCCACACTCCAATTGGAGCATTGAATGACAACACAAAATACCATTCTTTATTAAAGTAATAAAGTCAAAAAATTACATAACAAGGCAAAGCCCTGAATAGCCAGCTTCTCGCCCGAGTCAAGCTCGCAGATGGAGCACGAACGACCTTGTCTTCGTACAGATATCTCGGATGGAAGAAATCGGCGGAGCACCCCACTTAATCATTCACCATCCCTCTACTGACGGCCTCCGGCGCTACGGCATAAAGCAGGGGCAAGGTATATATATATATATATATTCAAATACAAAAGAACTATTTTATACCCCAGCACCTTCAGCAGCAAGAGTCTCTAAGACAAAAACGCTTAAACACACGCACAACATAAAAGTATTCCCAGGACCGACCGCAAAAAAAATACAGTAAATAAAGTGTTTCAAAGCTAGCCGGTAGAAGGAAAAACAGTGATAAATACGAGGCCTCATAATAGGAGGATCAGTCACTTGACAAACGAAATAGGCTAAAGACGATATGCGAAAGGACAAGTCCTTCCGAGAAGACATTGATGATGATCTAAAATCAGGGGCAAGAAAAACCGAAGTAACACACAGATGAGAGAATAAACCATCATGATGAGAATGAAATAAACAGACACAGCGATACCATGGAGGACGCGGAGGAAAGAACCTAGCATACATGATATGAAGGAGAAAAGGGAGGAGGATGAAGCTCATACCCTCATCACAAAGGGACCCTTCTTAAATAGAGGTGGAAATCCTTAAAAACCAATTGCTCTCTTTGAAACCAAGACGGTCAAAGACACATCAAACTAGACGATAAAAGTGCAGGAAGAAACGTACAAAAAGAAAGATATCCTACCTCATAAAGCCCAAGGAGGCTAAAATAAAACGACAAACATACACGTGGCAAAAAAGGTAGACGAATACACAGTTTTCTTCTCATCATGCCCATGGCAAGTTGCAAAGAAAAGGAGGAAAATGTATGGATAAAATACCCGATGGCCACGTGTCGACATCTCAAGAGGTGAATACACAGGGGAATGATGAGATAAGAGCATCGAATCATCCTCCAAAAAGGAGAGTTTGTATCAGTCGAGGCATCTGCTACAAACGCCACATGAGTGACGCGTGTAGATAGGAATCTTATCCGCTCAGACGGTCAAGTCTAAAAAGGAGGACCGCATTTAATGAAGGATAAGGACGAGACATGAGCATATCTACATCGTGATGGAATACTCGGACGACCTATACTACTACCCAAAGGTGATAGAGCACGAGGTTTCCCATAGGAGAGCAGCACGAGCGAGACGACTCGGGGGAGAACCAAATAAGCCATCACGAGGGAGAGTATAAAGCCAATCCGAAGTGAAGAGAGCGATGGATGACAGCTCACCAAGCTCGGACGAACAAACCACCACGAGCTTATTTCGTCTATAAATACAAGTCCATGTAGAAGGGAATAGACATGCTATGTAATATTAGATGGTCTTTATACAAAGATTGCTTGAGAGAGATTTAGATAGAGAGAAAGTGTGGAATCTAGAAGAGATCTGTAACACTTCCAAGGGTAAGATCTTATGATCAATAAGAAAACATCTTCTTATCCGTGGACGTAGGTCTATAAGGCCGAACCACGTTATATGATTGTGTCAATCTTTACATATTATGTTCTTTACATCTTGTTCTTCTATGAATCTTTCATATCTTGATAGCTTTTTAGTCTTTAGTTTCACTTGGATGTAGTTATCAGAAAAGATGCAAATACAAAATAAGTCATGCTTACGTAACACTCCCACTTGGACCACCATTCTAAGAATGTTGCCTCGTTAAAACCTTGCCGGTAAAACTTAGTGGCACAAAACCTGGACGAAGGAAAAAGAGTACAACAAAAATCTTAGAACGGTGTTGGACACGCGTATGCTGCCTCGTTAAAACCTTGACAAGGAAAACCCAGTGGGCAAAACCTTGACTAAGGAAAAAGAGTACATCGCGTTATTGTATGGGTAAAATACCCGATGTCCACGTGTCAACATATCAAGAGGTGAAAACAAAGGGGGATGATGAGATAGGAGCATCGAATCATCCTCCAAAAAGGAGAGCTTGTCTCAGTCGAGGAATCTGCTAAAAACGCCACATGAGTGACGCGTGTAGATAGCAATCTTATCCGCTCAGACGGTCAAGTCTAAATAGGAGGACCGCATTTAATGAAGGATAAGGACGAGACATGAGCATATCAACATCGTGACAGAAGACTCGGACGATCTATACTACTACCTAGAGGTGATAGAGCACGAGGTTTCCCCTAGGAGAGCCGCACGATCAAGAAGAGGAGCGAGACGACTCGGGGGAGAACCAAATAAGCCATCACGAGGGAGAGTATAGATCCAATCCGAAGTGACGAGAGCGATGGATGACAGATCACCAAGCTCGGACGAACAAACCACCACGAGCTTATTTCGTCTATAAATACCAGTCCATGTAGAAGGGAATGGACATGTTATGTAAGATTAGATGGTCTTTCTACAGAGAATTCCTGAGAGAGATATAGATAGAGAGATAGTGAGGAATATATAAGAGATCTGTAACACTTTCAAGGGAAAGAACTTATAATCAATGAGAAAACATCTTCTTATCCGTGGACGTAGGTCTATAAGGCCGAACCACGTTATATGCTTGTGTCAATATTTACATATTATGTTCTTTACATCTTGTTCTTCTATGAATCTTGCATATCTTGATAGCTTTTTAGTCTTTAGTTTCACTTGGATGTAGTTATCAGAAAAGATGCAAATACAAAATAAGTCATGCTTACGTAACACTCCCACTTGGACCACCATTCTAAGAATGTTGCCTCGTTAAAACCTTGCCGGTAAAACTTAGTGGAACAAAACCTGAACGAAGGAAAAAGAGTACAACAAAAATCTTTGAACGGTGTTGGCCACGCATATGCAGCCTCGTTAAAACCTTGACAAGGAAAACCCAGTGGGACAAAACCTTGACGAAGGAAAAAGAGTACATCGCGTTATTGTATAGGTAAAATACCCGATATCCACGTGTCAACATCTCAAGAGGTGAAAACAAAGGGGGATGATGAGATAGGAGCATCGAATCATCCTCCAAAAAGGAGAGCTTGTCTCAGTCGAGGAATCTGCTAAAAATGCCACATGAGTGACGCGTGTAGATAGCAATCTTATCCGCTCAGACGGTCAAGTCTAAATAGGAGGACCGCATTTAATGAAGGATAAGGACGAGACATGAGCAGATCAACATCGTGACGGAAGACTCGGACGATCTATACTACTACCCAGAGGTGATAGAGCACGAGGTTTCCCCTAGGAGAGCCGCACGAGCGAGAAGAGGAGCGAGACGACTCGGGGGAGAACCAAATAATCCATCACGAGGGAGAGTATAGAGCCAATCCGAAGTGACGAGAGCGATGGATGACAGATCACCAAGCTCGGACGAACAAACCACCGCGAGCTTATTTCGTCTATAAATACCATTCCATGTAGAAGGGAATGGACATGTTATGTAAGATTAGATGGTCTTTCTACAGAGAATTCCTGAGAGAGATTTAGATAGAGAGATAGTGAGGAATATATAAGAGATCTGTAACACTTTCAAGGGTAAGACCTTATAATAAATAAGAAAACATCTTCTTATCCGTGGACGTAGGTCTATAAGGCCGAACCACGTTATATGCTTGTGTCAATCTTTACATATTATGTTCTTTACATCTTTTTCTTCTATGAATCTTGCATATCTTGATAGCTTTTTAATCTTTGGTTTCACTTGGATGTAGTCATAAAAAAAGATGCAACTACATTTTGGCGCTAGAAACAGGGAGGTATGAAGATATATTCTACCTCCCTAACAACAGCTCTATATTGTTTTCATAATCTCCATGAGAGAGGTGTATTTTCATAGTAATCAAGTAGAGTTATGTTGAGTTGAATGAGTAGAGATCGGAATCAAACATGATCTTTAACGATCTGAGAAGTCTAGAAGAACCTCAAAACCAACAGATCTGCGTTCTTTCACAGATCTTTTTTAAGATCCTTTGTTATTTTTAGAAGTTTTTATGCCTCCTCAAAGAGCTCAGAAGAATTGTAGATCGGAGTAAAGATGGAGTTTAAAACGCTTCGGTGCTCAAACGATCTCCTCTATGAAAGAGATAGGAAGAGCATCTAGTCAGTAAACTACGTAAGAGAAATATCACCTTATGAGAGTTGAAATGACAAATCTTCATGATGATTCATCATCAAACTCAAGCTTGTCCAAGATCTCCTTCTTAAGTATCTAAATCTAAGTTTAGGGGAAGGATTGATGAGTATATGATCAAGTATCAAACTCAAAGTTTGTCTCAAATCCAAAGTTAAAAGATGATGAGTGATATTTCCTAGAATGTGAAGAGATGCTCAATCATTATAATTTGGATTTTCCCAATAAGAGATATGGAGTGTTGAAGGAGGTATTTTTCTTGAAACAAGAGAAATGATAAAACACCTTTCCTTCATCATTGCTTCTCGTGCAAAGAGGGAATGTTTTGACATTTTCGCATGTTTCCAAAATTTACTGCAAAAGTCTTCCTATACTAAACTGTCCAGTCTGAATTATGACTTAATAGCTGCACATGGCCTGCAAGGTTAGGGTCCCACTTTTCTAACGAAAAGAAAAATTAAGTATTATTGCACATATTTTAGGGAAGATAATGGTGACACGACGATCCGCTCGTGTGATCCAAGGAGAAAATGGTGGATCCCGAATGGAAGGACTCGACGATATAGAGCTAGATAAGGCCATATTAAACGGTGGAATCCCACGACAGGGACAACCCGATGACCAATATCGGGAAGGGCTAACTGACAATTCTAACTCCGAAGGCGAGGGAAACCCCTTCGAGAGGCATGATAATGTCCATCTAACTCAACCAGGAGGGTTGAATCACTTGCCAAGGCAAGCACTAACTGAAGAGGCCAAGAAGGGCAACCCTTTTGACCTCGGCGGTGCCGCCATAGCAGCCATCTTGAAAGCCCAAAAGGCTCGGGATGAGAAAATGGAGAAACTAGAAAGGCGTAATCGAAGGGTAGCACGGAGAAACCGTAGACTAAAACACAAGGCAAATAAAAAGGTGTCACTCCCCACTGTCGAATAAATCCCGGAGAAGGAAAACCCCTTCGAGCATCTACAAGACGACGAACGAGTAGATATCCTTGACACCTCAAACGAGGCAATAGAGGATCGCTTCCCCAAGAGAAGCAAGGGGATCCTTGACCCCGAGGATGAACCATCCGAAGGATCGCCCGATGTCGATCCCAGACATAGACGAGGCAAGAATCGTGCCGAAGCAGAAATCGATCACGAGGCCACAAACCTCGCTCCTTCGAGCCCCAAACGAGGGGAAAACTCGAATTCTATTTGTTCCAAGATTGTATCCTATGCAGAAAAATCGGACGAGGATTCAGGACGATCAAGGTATCGCCAACATGAACCATCTTTCTCGCCCGAGAGAGCTCTAGGAAGAAAAAAAAGGCTGAAACTAGACGAAATGATGGCCATTTACAGGCTCGACTTAACCGTCTCGAAGCCATGTACAGAGAATCCACAGGAAAGCATGAAAGTAAGAAATTGGCCGAAGTCATGCAAGAAGCGGGACAATCCCCCTTTTCTGAAAATCTGTTGAGATTACCATTTCCAAAGAAATGCTCTTTGCCGACATTCACTAACCCCGTTTACCGGAACGGGAGACGCAGTCGAGTACTTAAGGACTTGCCGCATGACGCTAACCCAATGGGACCAATATAATGTGGTGTTGTGTAAATTCTTTCCTTCCAGTCTAAGAGACGAAGCCTTGATGTGGTTCAACAACTTACCCAAGGGAACAGTTAAATCATTTCCTCACCTATCTGAGCTATTTTTAGAAACATACATTCATAATAGCCGAATTCGGCCGGAAATTGACGCACTCTTCCAGATGTCTCGAGGCCCCAATGAGTCACTCCGTTCCTTGGTGACACGGTGGAGAAAATTATGCCCCGAGATCGGAAAAGTCCCAGAGGACTACGCGATCTTGGGGTTCAAAAACAGTCTTAGAAAGATTGATCCCATTTTTGTCCGCATGTATGAAACCATGCCAAAGAACTTGGGAAAATTAAGAGAAATGCAAGAGGATTACGTAGCTCTGGAGGAGCTCCAGGACGGCACCTATGATAAAATGGCGAAAGGACCTAGCAGAGGAGAAAACGTGGTAGAAACCACAGAATGCCCAAACATCATCCCAAGGGGCAGGGCGATCCCACAACGGATCGATCCAATTCGATAAACATCGGACTGGAGGATGGAAAGGGCGAGATCAAGCCGAACAACATAAGAAGGAGAATTTTGTAGATCCAGTCTACACGAAGCTAAACACCTCCATATCCGAGATCCTCAAAAAGATCGACGGAAAGCATAAAATAACTTACCCATGGAACAGAAGACAACAACCCGAACGAACCAAAAACAAAACGGACTTCTGTGAATTTCACCAGTTCCGTAGACACACGACAGACTCGTGTAGAGAACTGAAGAAAATGGTGCAAGACCTGATCAACGAGGGAAAATCAAAGAGTACATTGCCCAACCATCAATGCCATTCACCACAGGAGCACCCATACATCGTGCGGAGATCCCTCGTGAGGCACAGTACTTAGGGTGCAACATAATATCACATTCCGCACATACTGTCCTCGTGTCGGAAAGAAACATAATGGGACAAATTCACAAAAGAAACTTCAAAAGAGAAGACATTTTTAGTATGGAAAGAGAACCTCCGATAGAGGAGTGGATGAAACAACCCATCAGCTTTTCTGCCTCGGACGCACCCGATGGAGGACGAAGCCACAACGACCCTTTGGTGGTCACGATGGCCATTACTCTTCCCGAACACGAGGAAGAGAAAGGTAGATCTAGAATACTGCCGTGGGCAATGCCCAAAATATTGATCGACTAAGAAAGATATGTAGAAATCTTTTTTTATTAAACATTCAAACAGATGCGTCTTAGGGATGATTGCCTCATACCTTCTACATATAATATATTTGGGTTTAATGGTTCTTCTACCCACCCGAAAGGAGAAATAACTCTGGAAATTCACGTAGGAACAATCCTCACGACAACCACGTTCTGTGTAGTAGATGTCCATGGGATAAAAGGAGTTGCCTCGACTTACCATCAGAAAATAAGGTTTCCTACACCTAGAGGCATCCCCGAGATCCAATGAGACTCGGGCGAAGCCAAACGCTGCTTTAAAATGGAGGTCCAAACTGGTGAAAATAAAATTAACTCCACCAGAGCAAAGAAGAAAAGGGCCAAGAATGCCAAAAACCAAGCGGAAATTGACGCTTACATAGCAAGGACAAATGAGGCCCGACGCTCAACTGATAAACTAGGTGACGAGGAGAACGCCACGGTGGACTCACTCATGGAACCCATGGAAAATCTTTCTGATATGGGGGAACTCAAATCTAACTTCTCGGCCGCAGAGCCAACCAAAGAAGTCAATATCAGAACACCCGAAAACCCGGGTATGATAAAAATCGGGAAGCTCCTTAATAAGGAAGAAGAAGAACAATTAATACAAGTTCTGAAAGAATACTCCGATGTCTTTTCATGGCGCATGGAAGACATGCCAGGAATTGACAAAGAGGTATGCTGCCACCACCTAAAAATCAATCCAACACACAAGCCTGTGCGACAAAAGATGCGCAAAGTGGCACCAGAATACCACGAAGCTATCCAAACAGAATTAAAAAAAATGGAGGCGTCAGCAGTAATCCGAGAAGTGCAGTATCCTATCTGGATATCCAACATGCTAATAGTACCTAAGAAAAATGGGGGAGCGAGAATTTGCATCGATTTCAGTGATCTTAACAAAGCCTGTCCTAAAGACAGCTTCCCACTCCCTAACATCGATCAACTCGTACAGGAAACCTCCGGCTATGGATTGCTATCCCTTATGGACGGATACTCGGTCTACAATCAAATTCGCCTCGCCGAGGAAGATCAAGAGCACACTGCTTTCTTAACCCCTCGAGGCTTATACTGCTATACCAAAATGCCTTTTGGGCTCAAAAATACAGGAGACACTTACCAAAGAATGGTGGAGAAAATGTTCGACGACCGGATACATAAAATTTTGGAAGTTTATGTAGACGACATGCTGGTCAAAAGAAAACTCCCGCGAGACCACGCATGTGATCTCAGGGAAATCTTCAAACAGATGAGGAAATTCCACATGAAAATAAATCCTACAAAATGCACCTTCGGGGTGACATCAGGTAAATTTTTGGGCTACCTAGTCACCAAACGTGGGATTTAGGTGGACCCGGAAAAAGTGCGAGCCATATTAGAAATTCCCTCCCCGGCAACGATCAAAGATGTACAAAGACTAAGTGGTCGACTAGCAGCCTTAGGAAGGTTCATTGCTACATCATCCGACAAATGCAGGGATTTCTTCAATACCTTAAGAAAAGGTGAAAAATTTTCTTGGAGCGATGAATGCGAAGAAGCTTTCCAAAAAATAAAACAACATTTGGAAACCTTTCCAATACTCCAGAAGCCCGATCCAGGGGAAAACCTCTATTTCTACTTATCGGCGACAAACACCTCAATCAGTACAGTGCTCACCCGCATAGACAAAGAAATAGCACAGCCGATCTATTTCATAAGCAAAACTCTTCTGCAGAGAAGAATTATACCAACATTGAAAAAAATAGTATTATCTTTGGTTTACGCAACACAGAAGTTACGTACTTATTTCCATGCAAATACTGTGATAGTCATCACAAAAGCTCCAATAGAGTCCGTACTCGACCATGCAGACAGAGCAGGCCGCATCTCTAAATGGGGAGCCCAAATTAAAAAATTTGGGGTGAAATACCAAGCTCAAAAGGCCATTAAAACCCAGGTGATCGCGGACTTCTTAGACGACTTCCGGTTAGACATCATCGACGAAGTGGAATATATCCCTGGCATGGAAGACGAGTTGGAAAATATCCCCGAGCTACTTCGCTCAGAACATCCAACACGATGGGAAGTCTTCGTCGACGGGTCATGCAACTCGGAGGGCTCAGGGATCGGAATGGTTTTTACAACCCCGACCGGCCGACGAATTGTCTACATCCTAAGACTTGAGTTCCCCTCCATGAATAATATAACTGAGTATGAAGCAGTCATACACGCCCTACGTGTAATAATAGAGTTAGGTATCAATAATGTGAGACTCACAAGTGATTCATAACTCATTATCCGACAAATAGGGGGAATGTATTAAGCCTCTGATCCATGTCTGCAGCGATACCTACAACTTTCCCAGCATTACACCGAGCAGATACCGAACATCACGTTCCGACATTTATATAGAATCAACAACAGATATGCTGATGCCTTAGCATTCATAGCTTCCATGACGTTGGAACCTGAAGCTGATACTGTCAGGATCCAAAGGGTTGTACTCCCTTCTATTCTCATAGAAGGCAACATGGATATCCTTGTCGTGGACTCAATACCCCAGGAGGAAATCTTACCCGAGGATGATTGGAGAATACCAATCATCAGATATCTAGCCAATGGGCACCTCACAAGAGATCAACTAATCGCACACAAAATAATATCTAGATCTGGGAATTACCATCTTCGAGAAGGGATCCTGTACAAACAGTCTTACCTAGGACCTTTCCTCTGATGCCTCTCATTTGAAGAAGGTCAAAGCATATTAAAATAAATACACTACGGTTACGCAGGTAACCATAGTGGAGGGAGATCCCTTGCTCACAAAGCCAGATTACAAGGATACTTATGGCCTCGCATGAATGATGATTCAAAGAAAATGGCGATAAAATGCATCGAATGCCAAAAGTTTGGCAACAGAAGGCATGCACCCTCAATGGATCTAAAATCCGTATTAAGTCCTTGGTCATTCGCCAAATGGGGGGTCGACGTCGTCGGACCTCTAAGGGCCGGTACTGGGCAGAGGAAATAACCAATCGTAGCCACAGATTACTTCACTAAATGGGTATAAGACTCGTCTCTGCGACATATCAGAGACCATGACGTCTTCAAATTCCTATTCGAACATATCATATGTCGTTTCGGTATCCCATCCGCCATTGTATCAGACAATGGGGCCCAATTCCGAGGGAAGAACATCGAACTTCTCTTTAATTGTTTCAAAATTAGAAAAAACAAATCCACGCTCATCTACCCCGAGAGCAACGGCCAGGCGGAAGCAACAAACAAAACCATAGCCGATATGCTCAAAAATAAACTCGACGGGTATGGAGCAAGTTGGTGTGAGAAACTACATAACGTCTTGTGGGCCTATAGGATCACAACGACAGAAGCAACGGGGATGACTCCCTTCACCCTCACATACGGCACAGAAGCAATCATACCTACAGAAGCAATGATCCCAACAACCAAGACAGAGGCTTGGGAGAAAACTTAACCTCGGACATGATACTATCCAAACTGGATGATCTAGAGGAGAATAAAGAGATCGCTCTCCAAAAGATAGAAAATTACCACATAAGGTTAGCTCGGGAATACAACAAACGTGTTCACCGAAGACAATTCAGCCCAGGCGATCAAGTCTGGCGAGAAATTCCGCCCTACCAGCGCGAGTCAGGAAAATTTGCACCCATATGGGAAGGCCCATTAACAGTCCTAGCCAAGGCAGTAGATGGAGCATACAGATTGCTCAAAGCCAATGGCAAAGAGCTCGAACGCCCATGGAATATCAAATACCTAAAAGCTTACGATGCTTAATGGGATTGTCCAAAAATCCTACAAAAGGGCATGATCCCTACTCCTTGAACAGGTCACAGAACCTCAGCTCAATGTACTAAAAGGTTTATCAAACCTTCTTTTTGAACATAATAAAATGGTCTATTTTGTTACAACACTACTTTTTATCGTTTATCGTTATTATCTTCCTTTTTATTTATTTTATTTCGTTATCATTTTGCATCTCCATTAATCATATCATTTTGCATACAAAAAAAAAAAAAGAAAAAAGAAAAAGCCCATAAACATTTATGGCACGGTGATAGCCACACCTTCCATTTCCTATAAAGAATGATGCGGGTAATCTACCCAAGCTACCTGACACGGACAATGACCTAAGGTAATGCCATCACGATCATGAAATCGGATGATGTCCTATATAATAGGAAATTCCCAGCATCGGGGTACTTTCCTCTGGCTGGGGCAAGAATCACTCGACCGAGGTATTCCTCTCCCATAAACAAACAACAAAGTGATATGCAAGACTATGCTCACTTAACCAACAGAGAGGCATGTATCCCAAAAGTGGGACACTATAACAGACAAAACAAAAAGTCAGGCGAGAAAGCAGGATCGTGTGTGTAAATCTAATTATAAGCGGTGCTGATAGACACATTTTTGTGTCTTATATAATCTCAATTGTATATATTGTTAGTGCTCGATGTTTTATTTATTATGGCTTTTTGTGTCTTTGTAGGTGTTTTTGGAGAAATAAACATGTGTGGAAAAATCGGCTGAAAAAGTTGCGCGGGGCATCCCTGAGGATAGTTGCTAAACGGACCCCAGAATTGGCTAAGGAGCACCCATGCTATGTATAGCCCAAATTTCTCCTCAGCACCCACATTTGTCCACAGCACCCAAAGTGCTATTCGCACCCCATCAGATGATAGGGGGGATCATCTTCTTCACGTTTAAATGCTAAAAGTTGGCGGGAAATTCTCTTATTCACCTGCGAATTTTTGAGTCAGATTATGGACGTGATTTTAAGAGATTCAAGCACCATGTTTGGTTGGGCTGGACTTGTATGGGATAAACAAAGTTAGCTTGGGTATTTTATTCAACGGAATTGGGCTGGATTGTTGATATGAAGCTAAACAGGGTATGGCAGTTATCTCGGGATAGTTTGGAAGCTCAATATGGAAGTTACGTGGGGTCTAAGGGGAGATATTCTCCTAACATACAATTTTACCGAGTCTAGGAAAGTATGGAGTAATTCAGCCGCGTACAGAGAAGATTGAGGAGGAATTATCGTGACTTGGGAGAGAAGAAGTTGAGAGATATTGAGGGAAGGTACGGACCCTGTTGTATATTTAAAGGGTGGTTCTAGTCCCTGAGAGGGTGGTCGAGACTTTGGGATAGTTTGGGGGTAGTTGCAGAGCCATAGAAAAGTTGCAGAGAAACAGCCGAGTTGCAGTCGGGAAGAAGAACAAAACCGTCGCCTTTGCCTTTGAATTTGTAACAATTTACCAACAAATATCTCTGTTAGGTTTTCTTTGTAACAACAAGCTCTGTAACTGTGAGTTCTGTAACAATTATATCTGTTACAAACTCTCTGCTTTATTAGTTTTCTCTTGTTTTTCACCCTTTTGAGCTATGAACACCTATTTTGAGAACGTGAATAACATGAGGAGCTAAACCCCAACACTGGGACCATGGAGGAAGCCCTTTTTCATCACTATGGTAATTCTATTAATTCTTTATATGACTTTTTGCACTACAATTGAATAGATTTATGATTTCTATTGAATGGTTGTGATTTCAATTGATGGGTCATGCTTAGCTTAAGTGTTTTGATGTCTCATGCTTTAGATATACAGTCATTACTTTCAGAATCTACCTTGGCAAATAATCAGAGTCAATGAACCTTTATCATATGAGCTATAATTGCGTAGAGTTGGTTTTTGAACCACTTGAGTATGAAATTGGTGAAATCCTGATTCCCAGTATCTCTCAACTTTGTGACAATCTTGTGTAAATATTATGGGAAAATTAGGCTAAGGCCCAAAAAATATATTATTCCTATTGGTAGGCCCAAAATATTTTTCAGCTACCGTGACACCCATAGTTATTCAAAATTATAAAAAGTGAGTAACAAGACAAAGTTGCCCTTAATATAATTACTTGTAAAAGGAAGAAATTTTGGATTTTCTATCTACTCAGTAAAGAGTCTGCATGACTCGTTATGCATCCTATTTTTCAGGAGTATAATTGGTATGCAAACTTGAATATAACACATCTAAAAAACCGTGCCTTGGAATCTTAAAATTTTTATCTCGTTGCAAAGTTTTTAAATGGATCTACAAAACGAGCACAAATAACAATATCAAATTTGAATTTTTACGAAAAATGGAGGTGATTATCATTTTTAGGGAGAAATTTTGAAAACTTGATACACCACCATTATGCAGCCACCATAAAGGATGCATAATACATTATGCGGATACCACAAAGAATGCATCACAAATTATGCAACTATATTTTGGTTTATGCATCAACTAGTTAGGTTGTGCAACCACTAAAACGATGTATATGCCTAAAAATAACATTCTAACAAAAAAAAATGATGCATGACACATTATGTAGTCAAAACAAAAGACGCATAACGCATTGTGCAACCATATTTTGGTTCATGCATCCACTAATTTGATTATGCACCACTAAAAACTTCTATAAATCTAAAAATTAACATTTCGACAAAAAAGAAATGAATAACAAATTATGCAGTTATTTTTTCGATTGCATAATAGGTAATGCAGTAACTTTTTATAGTTGCATAATAGGTTATGCAACTATTTTTCTTTTGTTGATGTAAGTGTTAACTAGCATAAATGAATTATGCAGCCATCTTTTCTGATGCATAATAACTTATGCATCTATTTTCTCGGGTGCATAACAAGTAATGCATCCATTATTATTGCTGCATAACAAATTATGCAGTCATTTTCCTATTTCAGCGTTAACAAAAAAGTGTTTACATAACATTATGTAACCATTTTTCGAAAGCATAACAGGTTATGCAAGCACTTTCGCAGCTGCATAACAGATTATGCAGTTATATTTAGGTTGCATTACTTGTTATGTTTAAAACATTATGAAACAATTTTTTTATTTTTAGTATTAACAAAACAGCGGTTGCATAAGTATGCTATGCGGTCAAGAAAATGACTGCATAAGTATGCTATGCGGTCATGCACCCATGTTTGTAGATGTCCAACGAGTTATGCAACCTTTTTTTGGTTGATTTAGAAAAATTTAATGCAAAATGCATTATGCATCCATTTTCTCAGATACATAACAGGTTATGCACCAACTTTCTCCGATGCATAACATATTATGCAACAATTTTTATAGATGCATAACAGATCATGCGGTCAATTTTATATCAGTGCCAACAAAAAATGTGACTGTATAATGCGTTGTGCAACTTTTTTTTTGAATGCACAACAGGTTATGAAGAAATTTTTGTAGTTGCATAAAGATTATGCAGCCACTACAAAAATATTATCTTGCAGAAATTCTTTAATTGCAAAAAATGACAAGTCTTGCAATTACAATATGAAAACTATAAGAAAATATGAAATAAAAAAGACAATCAAAGGCATGAACAACAACCGTTAGAGTGTCCCTACCTGCCTACAACCGTTAGAGTGTCACTACCAGCTACCATTATAGTCTGCAAGAAAAAAAATTCAATTCTCAATCTGCACTCAACCTTGAATTTAACAATTGCACTAAACTAAAAAATTGCATTTGTTGTATGAGGCAATAACAGAGGTCCCTCAATTTCCTTACAGTCTAACAACATAAACTAGTTGTCGAAAATGTTTTAAGCATGTCTAAACAAATATAAAAGCAATGGCATGGAGAAGATACACAGTACCTTGAAGCCTGTCAATTCGCAGCAAATATTGCAATAATAAACAAAAATGAGATAGGAATTTGGACGAAACAATACCACCTTTTCATTTCTGTCTTCCTAAGCACTTTCTGCTACCAAATCAAATAATTCCAAATTAGATGATCTCACTCCAAACCCCTATATGTTCAACCAATTCAGGCAACACATAATTCCCAAATCATTCAATTAACAATGTTGCATCAGCCAATTTCAGCATATTTCGGAACCTAACTTTGTTGTTGCACATCATTTCTTAATCGAGACCAACATTTCACAGTAAGAACCAGCCACTTAGCCAAGCTACAAATTCCTTATTCAAGTCATTTATTCTCATCAGAACCATTTCACTCTCTTTATAACAAACTCAAGCTCACATATAATCTATGAAGTGCGGACTCATAAGAAACGAAACAGTTGTCTTACTTACTATCCAAACTCTCTTCTTCCGCCAATGTTACCTTTTCTGGTTCACATCCATCACCACTCATTTGTTCGCCACAAACTTCAGCACCAGAACCCTGTCCCCATTCACCACTACCAGTTCATTTCGTACAACCTCCACCACTAGCAAAGAGCTAGTTAACATCACCCTCAACACTTTCTCCCATCTTCTTCTTCACCAGAAAAGTGACAATAAACAAGAAATTTGACAATAAAGAGCAGCCACATTCAATAACATATGTTGAAAGTGGGATGGAAAGACCACCGATATGCTCACTGCAATCCATAAAAAAAAAAGAAATATGCTGATTAGAATCCATCATCTCATGTTTCAAGTGTAATTCCCCATGTACCCTTTAAAAAATTAACCATGATAAAATTTTTATCAAGCCTAAAATTTCTTAGCTCCTGTAAGCTCAAGATTATTTAGGAAACTCCATCTACCGTATGATTTAATAAGCGTGGAAAAGAAATACCTTCTTTGGTAAAATCAATTTTTTGCGAGAAAAATAGGTGAGTTGATGTCACTTGTCCCATGTTGCTTTCACACTCTCCCTTGCTCCAAATACACTTGCATTTGTTATTGCACCACTAGTTTCTCTACAGTAGCTCCTCAAACACTACCTCTCCCAAATATTCCTAATATATCCAAGCGATTATTGAGAGTAGACTCTTTCAGCAGCCAGAGTTTGACAAGGAAATGCTAACGGGATATGGACATGGGGTCTGATACATCTGTAGTTCAAAATAGCATATCTTAGTCAGGACATTTAACAGCCAAGTGCACAATCACATTCAATTATGGAGTGAGTTCAAAATGAGATGAATAATTCATACATTTAACTGACTTACTCTCCTGTTTTATGAAAATTCTCTAATTTTTATAGATTAAACACATACAATAGACAGAAAACCATATATACCAGTTCAAATAATAACATCAAGTCATTTGTCATGCCAAAAGAGAATCTCTTGACTCATCCAAGATACATGAACAAAAATTCGGCCCAATTACTGATAACGATAGATCAAAAATGATAGATCCGCATCAAAATTGTACCAACATTGAAATTGAAATTAGAATATGGATAATTAAGCACTTACCATGTATCCCAATTATAAATCCAAGACCAGAAAGGAGCGTTGACTCTCTTCTGAACTAGTACTGCTACTCCTACTACTGATGTGGTTCCCCTCCTCATTTGATGTACATAGTAATTCAGATGATATCGAAATACCGCAAGACTCTTCTCCCCCTTTGCAATTTCAATCTTAATTTCTTCTTTATTCTCGAATAATATCCAGAAACCCTTAATCCCCAAATTAAACCAGAGATTTTGAGGCAGAAAACCTAGTTTTATTGAGAGGATTATTCAAAGAAAGATTGGGAAAAATTTAACAAAGAGAAAGGTATTTTCGTGGTCTAGAGAAAGATTTGAAAGATCCAAATCTTAAAAACAAATAATCGAAGTTCATCAGTTTTTTCTTTTCACTTCACTCTATCCGTCTCTTGAAGAAAAGGGTACTTTGGCCTTTAAAAAAACTAAAAAACAAAATTTTAGAAATTATGGGTCTCATATAAATTTTTGACGAGGAAACGGGTGCGCCCATGAGGTTTTACGCCCGTGGGTTTCACAGTGTAAAAATGTGTAAAAATGGGTGTGGTTGTAGTTTCCACAAATATTATTTTTGTTTTTAGTGTTTTCTTAAATCGAACCTTTACAAGCCCGAGTTGAACGAACTTCTACTACCACTTAAAAACTACATCAATTTTTGGCGCCGCCGACGCGGATTTGTATTAGGTTTTAGATTTATTTATTTTTTTATTATTATTTTTTATTCTCTTTTACGCCTTTGGTATTTTTCTATTCTTTTTCAGATTTGAAGCGAAGCTATAAGGAAAGAAAAAGCATTATAAAAGGAAAGCATCACCAAAGAAGGAAAGAAAAGAGGAGTCCGAAAGGAGCGAAAAAGAAGATTTTGTATATAGTTATTTTGTTTTATTTTTAGAAATTGTAAATAGGGTTTTATTTTTGTAATTTTTCTTTTTATTTTTTGACACTTTTTGGACTTGGACTTTATTATTTTAAACCCTAAGGAAGGGTTAAAAAATTAAATAAAACTGTTTGCAGCGAAGGACGACAGTTACGATATTGTCTTGGGCCCTCGGATTCGTACACTGACATAGGAGTCGGTGGCCTGAGTCGACTTCAACGGTTCATCGCCCGTCTGGTACAGGAGGTAAGACTCTATCCACCCACGAATCCCCTGTCAGTGGGTTTTATTTTTTGTGACAACTCACACCCTTACAATAGAATGTCGAACTGGTATTACAATAACCAATACAACGAATATCCGAATGATTTTCAAAATGGACATTACAACTTTGACCATAGTGTGAATAGTGGTTGGGAACATCCACCTTTCAAGGTTTTGGCTCATACCATGGTGAGCCTAATTACTATACACACGCGGAAAGGTTATACGAGCAAGAAAATAAGGAATATGATAATACTAGTTCCTCGTCTATGGACAATATAATGAAAATGTTGAAAGCTAGTCCCTATTATGATCCTTCTGAACCTGTTCTCTCTCTAGAAGAGACTCTTAAGAAATTTACTGAGAATACAAATAGGATGGTGGAAAGACTTGCTCGAAATAATCTTAATTCCCAATACAGTGTTTCCAATAGTACCCTTGAAAATGAGGATAATTATTCACATAATCAAGATGACGAGGTTAGAATTGGTAACACTACTTTAGATGAGGTTCAACCATTTTCATGCTATTATAATGATGATTATGATGAAGATAGTACTGATGAAGAATTTGGCACATATAGGCATGGTGAACAGGAATCTGTTACTCCAATTGATTTTTACAATGATAATACTATTTCTAGATCAAATCCAAATAATTTCAATAATTATTCACCTATTCAAAAGGACGAGGATTTGACTAGAGATACCACCGTTTTAGACGATGTAGTATTTCCTTTTGATTACGAAGCTAATAATGGTTTAGAGGAACGAGTTTCATCTGAGAATATTGTTTTAGAGTCTAGCGATTTAGAAACATTAGTTTTAGACAAAGAAAATGAACTCGTATATATAAGTGAAGATGAACCTGACTTAGAAGAATCAATTGACCATTTTCAGGAATCTGATGACCTTGAAATTAGGGAAGTTGTAACTAGTCTTTCTAGAGACACTGAAAACTCTAAGTTTGGGGGTAATTATCATTCTCCATGTGCTTTAACTCTTATAAAGGTCCCTCACTTGGGACTTGACATATGTGCCTCAACCATTTTACAAGATTATCTTCACACACGTTTTCCTGAACATAGTGATGTCCATAAGGAAGTTCAGTTGTTAGAAACCCATCCTCTGGTTGATGTGGTTTACCCAGGCTATAATACCCAGATTGATTTTGTTTTCCCACAAAAAACTTTTCTTCCAAATGTGGGAACGTATAAGTTTCAAATGTGTCAGTTATTAAGTTCTGAGACTAAACCTAAACACGTTAGGAAAATGGAAAAGACACATTTGCTTAAGAATGACCACCATCGTCATTGCGGTCAACTGTTAGAGTCAAATATGATCGACTATGAGGATCCTCAATTATTCAGGTTATTATTATATGCTTCTAAATTATTATTTGAGTTTTTGCAGACTTTACAACCTGATATTTCGGATCTTACTTATGAGGAGGTGCAGCCCATGATTTTTTTTTATTTAGACCCCTTTATTGAACCTGAACCACAACTAGATGTAGTTGTCTTAAACAGGAAGCTAGGCAAGGGTGTGCTATATTTATTCTTGGTTTATTGCAGTTTCCTTTTGTCTGTGATAACACTTTTTGATGCAGATGGCCCACAGTTGTTCCGACTATTGCTTTATGATTCAATGAGGCGATTAATTCTTTCTTGTGTCTAGCTGAAGACTTTAATCTTAGAACTTCTTGGGAGGTAACCCAATCTCATGCAACACGGTAATATATTTCCTTAACTTTTTTGCTTCAACGGTAACAGTTTCTCCTTGTTCATGCTTTTAATTTCATCTTTAGAACATTGAAGACAATGTTAGATTTAAGTTGGGGGGTATGAGAGAAACTTTTTAGTTGCAATAAATAAACTCCAAAGCCTAGAAATTTATGCATATTAAGGATTGCACTAACCAATCTAAGTGGATGGAAGCATCTTGGCTGTAGGAGTTGAGGAACCAATCTGATTAGATGGCAACATCTAAAGATTCTATTCATAAAAGCACAGAGCTCAGGTGTTAGAAATAACATGATAGTTTCACCATATCTCGTTGAGTCCTTTTCACTTCTGTTTTTATTTTGTTTTGTTTTTAAACTTTGTTTCTCTAGGTGATTAGGTAGGGCTCACGATTCAAGTTGTTACTAATGCTAGGATAAATTAGAGTGATTGAGATACCAAAAAAAAAAGTTGAAAAAGTTGAAAAGAAAAAGAAAAAAGAGAAAAAAAAAAAGAGATGAAAAAAAATTGAGACTAGACCACCAGACCAACCGGAATAAATTCAATAAAGTCGACCACTGGTTCCCTTGTATATGCCAGTGTGTTGACCTAGAGTTAGGATCATCGACCACTGGTTCCCTTGTATATGCCAGTGTGTTGATATTAGTCCAGACCAGTATCCCAGTCCATTAGGATAGGTTCATTTTGGCGGAAGACTTCAGACAGATATGAGAAACACCGTTCACCTAATAAACATCAAAACCATCTATGTTATTCTCTATATCCATCTTCTTGATCTATCCATGTGATTAGTTTTGACTCCGGATATTGATATCCATAGTGCGACTATCTGAGTAGAGATCTGTCACTTATATATGAATTTTAGTATGCATGAGTGCAAACTCGTGTACAACAATTAGAATTTCGCATCAGGGTACTTCCTCTTGTAGTCAATAAGTATGCCAACCAAGGAGATTCTTTAGTGCCTTCCAAGGTTCTGCGTAGATAGTTAGGGTCTGGAGTATAAAGGTTTTGTGGGTATACCTCTAGTAAGCCCTCCCGAGACTATAACTCGGCCACTAGGGCCACCTAGGGGTTTAAAGGCTTATTGCATACGCTAAATGCAATCGACGATGCCTGCGACAGTGAGTTAGGATTTTATTTTCTAGATTTGATTTGCTCGGGACTAGCAAATAATAAGTTTGCACTAGTGCAAATATAGGCTTTGGTGACAGTTCACGCGATTTAACTGTTACAAAAGATATTCCTCCTAGGTATGGGTAACAGTTTCTTACCAAAACTCATACCAATAGTACTGAACAATGGTGACAGTTTTTAAACTGTTACTAAATAATTATGCAGTGACAGTTTTTTCATAAATATGTTACTGTACAATGATGTACGATAACAGTTATAAACTGTTACGATTCTCAAGCCACTGCAACTGTTCAATACAAAAACTGTTACCGAAGTGTAATCATATAGATAACAGTTCTATGGTTAACGCCACACTTCCATTTATAATGACAGGTCTGATCAAAAACTGCTGCCATACCATAAAGCATTCCCAAACACACGATGTTGTCGGTTTGAGTCCCTAACTAGCCAGTAGCCATTATCTAGTGTGGTGGGTCTGCTTTGTAACTTCTATTAGTGGGTCTCTCGCAACCTTCGCCTCTCATTTTACTCGAAACCCCAAAAGAGGAAGCTTAACTACAACTTCTCAATACCATAGCAACCTTCGCCTCTCAGTACCATTACCTTTACCATCGCCTCTCATTTTCATTTTTCAATAATTTCCCCTTTGCTTAAAATCAAATTCGGATAGGAATCTCAGAATGAGAAAACCCCTTCGAAGAAGAAGAAAAAAAATGAAACCCTATAAATTCTCAGATTCAAGAAACCCCAAACTCAATTCAAGAAAGGATTCTCAATTCGGAAATTCTCAGATTCAAGAAACTCGAAACTCAATTCTTCTGTAAGCTCAATTTTCGATTTTAATTTTTCGATTTGTTATATATATATATATATGGCATCGATTCAAAATTGATTCGTTAGGTATAAGATTTTTATGAATTTTACTGACAATCCCTAGTTCTGCTAGGGTTTGTAAACTGAATCGGTTTGTAAATTTAGATACTGTAATTCGATTCCTAGAGTATCGAGATTTTGTTTAAGTCATGGATGGAAACAAAGATGAGCCTATGAAATGTTTTAAAATTGGAGAAGCTGCATTGAAGGTTGGTGATCGCACTCGAGCTTTGAAATTCATTAATAAAGCTCGTAGACTTGTATGAAAAGTTTTGAACAGAAACATTATTTTTTCGTTTTGCTTTTGATTGATTTTGTAGGATTTCAAGCTTGTCAATCACCCGGCATGGGACCTTTGTACTTGATGCCTTGAGCTAATTTTGTAATTTTTTCTTGGTTCAAATTTCTATAGTGTTTTATTCGGTTAATGATAATTGAAATTGGAATTAGAGTTTGTTGGTAAACAAATTAGTGGTTTCATGTTTCTGGACTAGTGTTTTAGTTCTAGCTGGTGTGGAGTGTGACTTGTTTTATGGGTCTGTGCAACCACAGATGAAGAGAGTCTTTGGTGATCGTTTTCCATGTTCTTGGATCTTGGATTTCCTCTCCACCAACCTTGTATGGTGATTATCTCTTATTTCTTATTATTTTGAATTCATATTTGTTAAATTAATGCTACCATATATGTGGGTAAGACTGCCGCATATACATTTTTAACACGAAATCTCATTTTTATAGATTTTTTCTGCTGCAATATTGCTTTTTGTTAAATAAATTTTCCAATTAGTTTTGCAAGTGCTAGTAGATAATCATCTATTAAGCCTGAAAATTTCATAAGTTGAATTGCTTGTTTGAACACCCAGTATGCATGTGCTTATATTTGAGATGGTGCAGAAGTCAACCATATCATTTCATACTTAGCTTTGCAGTTTGTGAAGGCTTGACAGAAGTTTTAAGATGCTTATTGTGATGTAGAATGGCTGAAAGTAAACGTTTCATTTAATTCATTATTGTGGTAGTGCAAACGAACTGATGAACAAACGGTTTTCCTTAGTGTTGAATTAGGTTTCCTGATAATTCAACTGGGTTAAAGAGAACTGAAACAGGTGAACTTATAGACTGTACCTGTTATTTCATTTGCTGGGAGTGAATTTTATTCAGAGTGAAATACACGATACACTGAAACTGAATGTTCTTTATCCTCTTAGGCTGGCAAATATGTAGCTATGACCAGTAGTGATAATGAATTAGGGGATTATAAATCATAGTTTTCTTCCAAGATAACATATCTTTTCCTGTAATTAGGATTGTAGTTTCCACTTCTATAGATGTTAAGAATTTATTTCTGTGACATGATCACTTGTTGTGTATTTTTCCACAGACAGAAGTTACTCTGGAAGAGAAACGACATGCTAGGTTTATTCATGAGGAACACAAAGAGAAGATTTGGGTGATTAGCGATCTTGTCTTTGTAGTCTTGATACATTGTTGCTCCATTTATTTATATCTATTATAGCTGTAAACTCTTTGCTTAACCTAGTTTTGCCATATGACTTGTTTGGAATGTGCCAAGTGAATATCTGATTCACTTGCTTACGTGATTCACTATTTACTTGAGGATCCAGGGAGTTGGATTTATAATATGTCGTGCCAGTTAGCTTGATAGGTTCACTAATGGGGCACAAAACCTTAAAAGCCACTGCAAATGAGGGAACAGGTTTTTCTTATTTGCATTCAGGATTATTAATGTCTGGGCTACATTCTCTAATCAAAGTAATTAAAAATATCGTTGCTTGATTGTATGCAGTTTCTCATGCTTTTGGTAGATTTATATTTGATTTTACGTTTAGTCTTCTTTTATTTTCATACCGAAGTTTCTTATCAAATTATTAATTTTAAAGGTGGATAGAGGCGGGTTTACATCGGAACAATAATTATATCCAAAATGATCTCCTAGACTTAATAAATGTGAAGGTGAAGTGCCCCTCCAGTTTTCAGCACCAGAAGAAGGTTGAGTGCCACGCGATTAGTGAGAATTTTCTGAACTTATTTATAGGATTGTTTTTTTGCTAAACTTTCTAGCCAGTACATTTTTATTTGGGTGACTAAGTTTTATGGGTTCCAATGGTGTGTCCAGGTATGACGGGCCATCTATGCTATGGGTTTTCCCCATGAAAGCAAGGAACTTTCAAAGGTATGCTTACTTTGAGTGTATTTCCACAAATTCAGAAACAACTCTCTTTTTTGCTATTAGTTCATTGGGCATTGTAAAACTGTTGTTACTATTACATGCTTGCTCGTGTAGATTAATTTCTTTTGCCGATTTGTCAACAACTTAAGATAATATACCCAAGCCATGTCGTTGACGTCTTTTTGCGCAAAGCATCCCGTGATCTACCCATCAGTCAGCGAATCATATACATGGAGTGGGTAATTGTGGTTCCTCTATATACAATTTTTCCACTTTGTTATTGATGATCAACTAGAAAGTCAGGGTTCATGTTACTGCAATAGATGGTGAACCAGAAAATTGGGGTTCATGTTACTGAATATATGCTAATTATGAAAATTTGTGTACCAATGAGATATCAATGGGACAAGAGTTGTCGAAGTTCTATCTGTTGACTAAGTTGCTTGAAGTTCTATATATGTTGTTTGAAGTTCTATATGTTTAGTTGCTCATTTTCTCGCTCACGCTATCTATCCAATGACAACTGCATTCTTTGTTCGATCGAGATTGTTCAGAAATATGCAGGGGGGGTATTTTGTAGGCACTTTCCATTATAGCATTTTGGAGGCACTTCCCCATGTATATTTTTGAAGCTATCCTGCATTGGTCAAGTCTATGGTGTAAACTTCAGTATTTAGTTATTGGTGGAAACATTCCATAGAAATTTGAAAGGTTGAGGTGGCTACTAAATTGGTTATCCCTCAATTCCAGGGTACAAAATTTCAGCTTGGATTGGTTATTGAAAGCATCAAAGCTAATTTGTCAGTGAAGAGAAGGTTATCGTATGAGTACAGACAACTAGTTTATTATGCTAAGGTGTGTCTTAGTATCTGCATATGTTGATAACCATTATATTCATACATATTTTTTCTAAGTGGTAGTTGACATGGTTGGATTGTTAACTTGGGTTCTTTGTAGAAAAATTATGCAGTTAGATAGTTTGAGTAGAATACGGTCAAGAAGTGTATGCTGACCAGGCTCACTCCTGCCTGTCTGCAAGGGATTGTTAGCTGTCTTGTTCAAGAAGTATTTCTATGGGATTGACTTTATTGTGTGGGTATCTCCTTGTGAAGGATCCTTTTATCTTGTAGGGGTCTTGTCGTGTGAGCTTACAGTATTGATTTTATTTTATTGTTGGTCTGATACTAATGTTTGTGTAGTTGCAGGAATTCCTACACTACACTCCTCATATGATTTCATTATTAATCAGCTCATTTTAGGTTTATACCCTTAATTTTATTGATTAATTTTTGAATGTTCTTACAAGAAAGATAAAGAAGTCAAGAATGATCTCTGCTCTGAATTTTCTCTCTCCTATTTACTTGCTTCTTACTCAAAAAATATCTCTCTCTCTTTTACAACTCGAATGACTAGTTATAAGGAAATACATAGTGGATGACAGCTAATCTGTCCTTTATTTTCGGATATGGTTTGCTACATTCTCGCAACCTTACAAATGTTAGCTTCGCAAGATCTCTAATTTTCGCAAGACTATCACATCTTTCTCATGATCCTTGCTGACGTCGTTTCTGAAATTGTTCTGCGACGTTATTGTGCAATATCATTGATAATTTCGCTGAGACATAATTGTTGCGAGATTCTGATCCTACATCTTGCCTCTTCTCATATCTTCTCTGCAAAGTAGAGAATGATTTGAGAAATTCCGCAACTGCTTATCTTTTCATATTCCACATTTATCACACATACTCTCTCTTCCATTTATTTTTTGACACGTCTTCTGTAACCGCTACCTTACAACCGCTCACGTCTCTTCGTCTTAATGGTGTTTATTTCTTCGAGAAGTAAATTTTCTTTATATACTCTTCTCCCCCCCATTTCCACTTTTCGTTTTACTTTCTCTTCTACTTTTATTCTCTCATCTCTGCAACTCTGTCATTCTTCTGCAAATTCTGCTGCTGTAATTTTTTTTTTCCTTCAATTCTTTTACTTTCTATACATTCTCATACTTTATATTCAAACATGGCTCCAAGTGGTCATAGATATGAGAAGAATCTACAAGATGTCCAAAAAGATCTTGCTAATAAAGGTTTTACACTCTCCCCCATTCCTAGTGTGAATGCCAAATCAATTCTTTATGTCAAGCTTTTCTCCAATCAAAATTGTGATGATCAATCAATCATAATTTCGCTAGGTCAAATTCTTGCAGGTCTCCCTATTCCTCTTTATAACTCAGAAATTCCTTTATTTTATGAAATTCTCGCTCATCCGGAATTTTCGCGAGCCATTTTCCAACTAAGTGGGGACTGCATCCATCTGATGCTAGAGTTCGCTAATTGTGGTGCTGGTAGGGGATCTCTTTACTCCAAAGAACTTAGGGATCCAAAATTCGCAGATCTAGAGATAGTTGCTGAGAAATATACAGTGGCGAATTTCTTTGAAAACTACGAACTTATCTCCATGAAGAAAGAGAATACTCGCTGGGGTATTCGATTAAGAAGGAAAGATAACATTGATGAAGCCAAAATTCTTATGCAAGATATTGACTGGCATTCTGGTAAAAATACAACTCCTCGCCAATCCAAAGATGACAAATGGTGTGTCTTTCCTTTAATGCTAAAGGGTCCCTACATTGCTGGATTAAACGTTCTTCCTGCGAATCTCGCTGCATATCAACCTTGGGTTTTCTCCTGGCCCTAGAAGGATAAAGAGGTATATTTCTCCCCTTTAATTCATTTTATATTTCTTTATTAATTTTTACTATTCTGTTCGCTAACTCTTGTGATATTCCGCAGATCCAAAAACTAAAGGATAGTTATAACAGAACTGGGAAATCTAGTACTCTGTTAGGTCTTCGCTCATACACAGATGAGGTAAGAAATTTTCTATTATGAATTTAAATAGTACTATTATTTCCATGCTTCCATTTCTTATTTCTATCTGTGTGTGAAGGTTATTGCTGAAGTAGAAGAATCTGTTGATGTTGCGAAGATTGGTGATAAAGGTAAAGGTGCTCTTCACAGGGAAAAATCAACTGGTCCTCCTCCAAAGAAAAGAAAAGTTCTTTCTCCTTCTCCTTCAAATGTTCTTCCTAACGAAAGTTCTGAAAATGATAAGGGTGATGAAGATAATGATGATCTTGCTGCAACTGAAGATTCTCCACCTGAATCTTCTATGGCTAAGCTTTCTGGCCTCTTTTCTGATTCTCTACAAGGGATGGGAGACAACCAATTCGCAAATACCTGCAAATCTCTCGCTACCCTTTGTGATGTCCCTTTAATGGATGGCGATAACTCTCTTCGCGGAGTTTCTAGATCTGTGACTCCCGACTTCTTGCATTCTCTCAATAGTCTGGTATACTTTTATCTTTTTACTTTTTTATTGTTATAACTCAAAATCTCTTTCTATATTAATATTTTTTATTTCTTTTCGCAGGCTGGAAAAGCTTCTTTTGTTGTTGCCTCAGATCTGGAGAGAAGACGCGAAAATCTTGAAAAGAAGAATCTTCAATTTCGCAAAAAGAATGAAGAATTGGAAGCTGAAGTTAAAAGTCTTGGCGAGAAAAATAGACAATTAGAAATTGATTCTTCCTCGTATAAGAATAAAATTTCTAGTCTTCAACAAGCTAATAATCAGCTTTACGGTATGTTACTTTCTCTTTTCTCTTTATTCATTCATCCTGTTGTTTTATCTTATTTAAATAATCCTTTTTGCAGACATCTATAGTCTTTCTGATGAAGCTACCCTTCTTCGCTCATTTCCTAATGCCTTGGATAATGATACTCTTCTTGAACGTCTTAACAATTCCTTAAATAGCTTTTCAAATGATAGAATTTCATCTCTTCCTCTAAATGAACTTAGATCGAAATTTCGCCTCTTAGAAATTGATCATAGATCCAGTTTAGGCTTAGCCAACAGATTTAAGCGTCTCCTTATTGATTCCAAAGAGAAAACCAATGAATTAAGAACCAAAATTAGCGGTCTCATAGATGATAAGGATCGTATCTCTGATCAAGGTGCCAAGGCTTTAGCGAAATTCCAGGAGGCTCTCCTTGAAGTTCAACTTGAGCGAGATGAAGTTAACCGCAAGAATATTGAACTCTGTGAAAGGGAAAATCAAATTCGTTCTCGTCTTCTCATAAGTAGTGAGGATGAATTTGTCTGGACTGCGAAAATTTTAGATGATGCTAGAAAAGATTTAGGTGTAAATGTTAGTCTCCAAGTTGAACATACAGCCTTGATTAGAGACATGATTTCTGACAGAGAAGGTTGCTAATTGCTCTTCTTTACTAATCTTTTGCTTCTTATGAATTTTCATCAAGTTAATAATTAATTGTATTTTGTTTGCAGATTCTGAAAATAGATATCGTGAAAATATTGAAGAGCTTGAAGCCGAAAAGGAGGAACTCGCAAAGAATCTTTCTTCTCGCAACGACAAATATTCTAGATTGAAGAATCAAATCAAAATCACCGTTGCGAATTTTCAGAATGACGCTATGCATTTTCGCAACCAAACCATCAAATTGGTTTGTGATGATCATAATATCCCACATTCTGATTATCCTTGTCTTTTAGAAGAAATCCCACAGAATACTCCCAGTTTGATTATTTCTGATAGCGAAGCTGACGATGAAGAGTCTGATAGTGATGGAAGTTCTAATGGTGATAAATATTCTGACGCAGATGAAGAAGGAAATAAGTCTGGTGAAGATAATGAGGATTAACCAAGAAATGGTCTTTACTTCTTTCTTTGATTCTTTGTAATACTTGTACACTTATTTCTTCTTTTTGTATATTTGCGTTTCTTCCATTTTAACCTGCATGAATGAAAACAATTCTTCTTTGCAATACAATTAATCAATATAATTATTAATTCTTGAATTTTTGAGTAAATCTCTCATATGGAGATAAATAACATTTTCTAATTTCATACATTCCCATACTTGCCTCTGTTATTTAAATCCAAATGAGAGATTTCATATAATTTTTCTTATTGTATAATTTCGCAGCCTTTTGCGAAGTGATTTTTGTTTCTTTTCAAAATCTCATTCCTGTGTGGTATTATTTTTCCTTCCTAATTAAAGGTATTATTATGCCACCTCTTGTCATTGCGACAAAATCGCGGGACGTCCTTGTATTTTCATGCAAAAACCCATTGATCTTGCCTTAACTTTTTCTTTTGTATTATGGCCTCTTCAGGAATGTTGCGAAAATATGACAGGCCTAAATATTCTTGCGAAAATAAATCCCCATAACATTGCCGTCTTGCGACGAAATCGCAGGACGTCTTCGCACTTTCATGCGAAAACCCATTGATCTCGTCTTATCTTTTTATTTTGTATTATTTCCTCTTCAGGATTGTTGCACAAATATGACAAGCCTTAATATCCTTACGAATAAAAAGCCTTATGACATTTGCGTCTTAAGACACTTATCAGCTCCCTAATGGAGGGTGCCGCCCTTATCTCCCCCCTGGTTGCCCATTCAAGGAGGCGTACTTCTACCATACAAAGTTAGCTCCTCCCATCCAGTCTTAACAACAACCAGTGGTTTTCGCAGCCTCTTATCCCTTTTACCTATAGGGCTTATGGTTACGAGACTGCACCCTAAGTGGGGTTTTCTTCAGGCCGAGTGCAGTATAAGCCAAGACTTGTCAAGAATGGCAAGGACGCTTCAAACTCCCCCAGCACTCTTGACTCAACCGTGTACCTCGGAGCCTTGATCTGATTCTGCACTCCTTGGGAGAGTCCTTATTACCTTAGTCGCCCAACCTAAATCATATGCTTAAGTTGAGAATCCAAGGTGCCTCTCCCGGATGGGCTTCATTGACCCCAAATCTCTATGATTCAGGTTCCAGTGGCGGTGTAGCCTTTCCCTGAATCATGCAATAGGTACCCCCTTATATGACGTACTTTAGGTCTTACATTTTCCTCTTGCGAAATTGTATTCGCGAACTAAGGTGTACGCCATAAAGGTTCGCCTCTTTCTCTTTTGTTATTCTTCTATGATTATTTTCTGTAAAATTCATTATCTCTGCGAGAGTCTCGCAATTCATAATATTGTATCTGAATTTCGCAATCTCAATTTTGTTGTTCAATCAAATGTATTTTTGAGGATTTTACTTATTGCGAGATTATCGCAACAACTTAATCATTCATACATTTCTTGTTTTTATTACTTTTTCCCTCCTCTGTTTCTTTATAATTTTCTGCTACTGCTTCCTTGGTAATGGTATGTTCATCCTTTTTATCCCGAGCTAGCATTAATTTTGCAACATCTCTTCTCCTTTCTTTTCGATTGTATCCACCATCAACTTCTCACTTCTTTGTACATCCTTGATTTTGTGTCGCCAGTTTTCCTTCTTGTTTGCTCTTCCTTCGCAAGATTCTATCCCAGTTTCGTAACATTTCTTTCCTTCAACCCAATCTCCCTTTATGATTCCTACACCATTGGGGTGAGGGAATTTGATGCATTGATGGAAAGTTGAAGCTACACCTAGAATCCCATGTAGCCAAGGTCGACCAATTAATGCATTGTAGGGTGATTCTACATCAACGACACATAATAAGATTTCAGAAGATATTCCCTTCAATGGAATTTGCATAGTAACCTCCCCTTTAGGCTTGTTAGCAGTACCATTAAAACCATATATCTTATATGTTGATGGTATAAGATCATTATCTCTTCCACCCATGGTTTTATAAGTATGATAAAATAAGATGTTCACAGAGCTTCTAGTATCGACTAGGATTCTATTGATTGCCCATGAATATTCAGCTTCATCATCCTCATCTTCTTTTGGTTTTGGATTAATTTCTAATTTTATTACCAATGGATTGTCATGCACCTCTTCTCCTTCGGGAATTTCTTCTGCGGTAAACGAAATGATTTGTTTCTGCCATTCCTCTAGTCGCCAAATTTTCGCAATATTCATAATTTCTCTTCCATTATTATCTCTTGCGAACACTCTACTTAAAACATTATCATGAAAATCTTCAATTGTCTTATATGAATGTACGATAGAGTGACAAAATAGATTTTTTTGCTTTTGCACCAACTTCTATGAAGAATGTTTCTTTCTTTTCCATCGTATTCACTTTATGATGTTCTGGCGGTGGTGGTAAGGGTTGATATTGCGGATGCCCTACCAAAAAGTCGTTTAGTTTTCCTTGATCTATCATTCTCAGAATAATTCTCTTTGCATTTATGCAATCATTTGTGGTATGTCCATGAAAATGATGATAAGAACAAAATTCATGACTTATGTGGTTTGGTGGTGGTTCCGTTCCCATGTTCCATGGTGTTGGTATATTCTCCATCAAAATTATAGCTTCCCATATCTTCTCCACACTTGCTTTTAGAGGTGGTATCTAGATTTATTCCCATATTACTTTGTGACCTCCTTGCCCTCTATTTAAGTTTGGTCTTTGACCTCCATAAGTTTCTTGCGGTTGATCGAGTCTTTGAATCTTGTTATTTCCTCCACGACTGTAGAAATTTCTTTCTCTTTCATACTCTTCTTGATCTCGGCTCCCCATAGCTACCAATTTCTTCTGATTGTTACTTGTCTCCTTTTCTTGTTGTACTTGCAAAGTATTCGCCACTGTGTTTATTAGCTTGGGTAATAAGCTTGCATTCGCTGTTTGTGAGCTGGTGTTCGCAACTGGATATGATTCCATTTCATTTTGTTTTTCCTCTAAAGCAATGTATTCTTCTTGAAGTTCTCGCAATTCAGTCATTGTAATCGTATTCTTGACTCTAAAAATTTGGACATACAACAGGTTTGTTGCAAACATAGCATTGATAAATGATAATATGAGATATCTCTCATCTACACGACCAACCATTTCGCTACACATAGTTCTCCATCTTTTAGTCAAGTGTTTTAAACTTTCGCCAATCCTTTGGTTTAATCCAAACACATCTTTTATACCAGGTCGTGAGGAATTATTACTTATATATGCTCCTAAGAATGTGGTCTGCAAATGATTGAAGGAGGTTATTGTATTCTTTGGTAAACCTCAAACCATTTTAACGCTTCTCCTGTTAAGCTAGATGCGAAATATTTGCACAATACCGCATCATGATTTTCCCATTGTAACATGCACCTTACATAAGCTTTAATGTGTTGAATTGCACAAGTCGTTCCATCGAAAATGCTGGGTAATGCGGGCAAATTGCATTTCGGTGGTATTCCTCCTAATTGTACTTCCCTTGTAAATGGAGTTTTCACAGCTTCTTCTATTGCTTCATCCAATTGTCTTCTTCCTACTTCTCCTCTGTTATTTAGCATTCCTCTCATTTCTTCTAATTATTTCAAGATTGTTTATTTACACCTGAATCTTGATCCATTGGTCTCTTTAATTTTTCATTTCTTCTTCTGTGTTCACGTCTATCTTCTCTTGCGAAATTTTACATCTCTTCTTCATTATCCTCATCTCGTCTTGTTCTGCGATTCCCTTCCTCATCCCTATCTTGAATTCGCAAATAATGATGTCGTTCATTTTCCCCTCCATAATTTTGTTCATTTCTTATCAATTCAATTTGCTGTCTTTCAGCCATTCTCTTTACTCTATTATACTCCTCATTGAGATTATCGTTATTCCGGTTTTGTATACGCCTTCTTTCTCGATTGTCATGATTGTTCTGGCGCATTGTCTCCTGAAGCTCTTATTCTTCCATTTTTGCTCTCAATCTTTCACGTTCGCAGATTAAACGTGCTTGTTCAGTATTATGTCTTTCAATATCTTCTTCAATTGTCTGTTGATTTCTTTGAGTTTCTCTCACATGTAAAATTCTTCTTCCTTCCTCTTGATTTCCTTCGCCATCTTGGTTATTTTGTCTCTGATTTTGCCCGTTCTCTTGATTTCCTCCAATTTTCCCATCATCAAAAGTTTCATTTTGGGGAATGTAACGATCATCAGTTCCTTCTCTATTTTCACGATATTCTTCATTAGGATTTGATATTTCTTCTTGAATATTGTTTCCAGCATTGATCATGGGTGAATTTTGCCTCATTTCTCTTCTAGTCGATCTGGAATATGATTTTGTAATACTTCTCGATCTTCTATTATGCAATCTGATATTCTCCATCCTTAATTCATGATTTTGCCTTGTTAAATTCGCACGTTCTTCTGCCTCGACTCTTCTTTCTTCATGTATCCTTCGTCTCAATGTTTCTGACGCTCCAATTTCCTTATTTCCATGAATTATTCCTTCATCTGCTTCTTGATTTCTCTCTTCCTGTCTATAATTTCTATTTTGTTGCTCTTCTTCTATTTCTTCTGCTGAAATCGATCGCCAAGTGTGTACGCTCACTCTATCATAATCTGTATTCCTCTCTTGAACTAACTTTTGTTGAATTGGCGATTGAAATAGATTTTCTCTGTTGTTTCTCATTCTAGTAGATTCTCCCATTTCACTTCTTTCTCTTCCAGCAATTCTCTTGCTTCTTCTAATAGTAGTCGGTTGTTCAGATGTATTTCTTCTTCTAGCCATTTCTTCAATTCTAACAGTATTGCAAGAAATTATGAAAAATTCTTAATCAATCACTTTAAATTTTCACAAATCTCAATATCAATCTTTAGCTTTCTCTAGAATAATCTTCAACTCGTCCCTGTTTCTAGCGCCATTATGTAGTTGCAGGAATTCCTACACTACACCCCTCATATGATTTCATTATTGATCAGCTCATTTTAGGTTTATACTCTTAATTTTATTGATCAATTTTTGAATGTTCTTACAAAAAAGATAAAGAAGTCAAGAATGATCCCTGCTCTGAACTTTCTCTCTCCTATTTACTTGCTTCTTACTCAAAAAAGATCTCTCTCTCCTTTACAACTCGAATGACTATTTATAAGGAAATACATAGTGGATGACAGCTAATCTGTCCTTTATTTTCGGATATGGTTTGCGTCATTCTCGCAACCTTACAAATGTTAACTTCGCAAGATCTCTAATTTTCGCAAGACTATCACATCTTTCTCATGATCCTTGATGACGTCGTTTCTGAAATTGTTCTACGACGCTATTGTGCAATACCATTGATAATTTCGCTGAGACATAATTGTTGCGAGATTATGATCCTACAGTTTGTTAGTTGGTGATGCTAAATACTTAAGTATTATTAGCATTTTGTAAAAGGCATTGATACAAGCGAGTATGTAAAAACATTTTGTTTAAATAAATGTATATTCCTCTTTATTTTCCATGTACTCTTACTATATGTGATCATGTTGACCATCTACTTAACGGGAAATGAAGACTTGCAGAACTGTTGTAAATTAGACTTTACCATGACAATTTCGTGAAGAAACTGCTACCTTAATACCTCTTATGTGACAGTTCTTTTTAAAAATGACCCCCTATGCAGAAATCACTAGTACAAATATGGGCTTTGGTGAGAGTTTTATTTAAATGATGTTACCGTAACTTGTGAACAGTGACAGGTTCATGTAGAAACTGTTACCTTAGTGAAAGAATTCAATTTTCTGATGACAGTTTTGCTAATAAAATGTTACCTTAAGTAGCCAATAATGACAGGTTTTGACAAAAACTGTTACCATACAGTAATGAATTTGTAACAGTTTCTTAAAGACCTTTCGTAACAGAGGCTTTAGTGACAGTCCAAATATTTTTGAAAACTGTCATATAAATATTATGCTGACAGTTTTTAACTGTCACATAAGACCATTTTTGTACTAGTGTTGAGGGTATTTGATAGACACATTTTTCTGTCTGATATAATCTCTATTGTGTATATTGTTAGTGCTCGATTTTGTATTTATTATGGCTTTTTGTGTCTTTGTAGGTGTTTTTGGAGAAATAAACATGTATGGAAAAATCGGCTCAAAAAGTTGCGCGGGGCATCCCTAAGGATAGTTGCTAAACGGACCCCATAATTGGCTAAGGAGCACCCAGGCTATGTATAGCCCAAATTTGTCCTCAATACCCACATTTGTCCACAGCACCCAAAGTGCTATTCGCACCCCATCAGATGATAGGGGGCATCATCTTCTTCACGTTTAAATGCTAAAAGTTGGCGGGAAATTCTCTTGTTCACCTGCGAATTTTTGAGTCAGATTATGGACGTGATTTTAAGAGATTCAAGCACCATGTTTGGTTGGGCTGGACTTGTATGGGATAAACAAAGTTAGCTTGGGTATTTTATTCAACGGAATTGGCCTGGATTGTTGATATGAAGCTAAACAGGGTATTGCAGTTATCTCGGGATAGTTTGGAAGCTCAATATGGAAGTTACGTGGGGTCTAAGGGGAGATATTCTCCTAACATACAATTTTACCGAGTCTAGGAAAGTATGGAGTAATTCAGCCGCGTACAGAGAAGATTGAGGAGGAATTATCGTGACTTGGGAGAGAAGAAGTTGAGAGATATTGAGGGAAGGTACGGACCCTTTTGTGTATATAAAGGGTGGTTCTAGTCCCTGAGAGGGTGGTCGAGACTTTGGGATAATTTGGGGGTAGTTACAGAGCCATAGAAAAGTTGCAGAGAAACAGCCGAGTTGCAGTCGAGAAGAAGAACAAAATCGTCGCCTTTGCCTTTGAATTTGTAACAGTTTACCAACATATCGCTGTTAGGTTTTCTTTGTAACAACAAGCTCTGTAACAGTGAGTTGTGTAACAATTATATTTGTTACAAACTCTCTGCTTTATTAGTTTTCTCTTGTTTTTTACCCTTTTGAGCTATGAATACCAATTTTGAGCACGTGAACAACATGAGGAGCTAAACCCCAACACTGGGACAACGGAGGAAGCCTTTTTCATCACTGTGGTAATTCTATTAATTCTTTATATGACTTTTTGCGCTAGAATTGAATAGATTTATGATTTCTGTTGAATGGTTGTGATTTCAATTGATGGGTCATGCTTAGCTTAAGTGTTTTGATGTCTCATGCTTTAGATATAAAGTCATTACTTTCAGAATCTACCTTGGCAAATAATCAGAGTCAATGAGCCTTTATCATATGAGTTATAATTTCTTAGAATTGATTTTTGAACCACTTGAGTATGAAAATTGGTGAAATCCTGAGTCCCAGTATCTCTCAACTTTGTGACAATCTTGTGTAAATATTATCCTTGTTTTTAGTGTTTTCTTAAATCGAACCTTTACAAGCCCGAGTTTAACGAGCTTCTACTACCACTTAAAAACTACATCAGGTGCCTTATCCAAACACATGAATTGATCACTCCTTGGCTTTGTCACCCATGATTGGACCAACAATACATACGATTACCACCCAGAGCCACACTCCAATTGAAGCACTGAACGACAACACAAAATACCATTCTTTATTAAAGTAATAAAGTCAAAAATTACGTAACAAGGCAAAGCCTTGAATAGCCAGCTTCTCTCCTGAGTCAAGCTCGCAGATGGAGCACGAACGACCTTGTCTTCGTACAAATATTTCGTATGGAAGAAATCGGCGGAGCACCCCACTTAATCATTCACCATCCCTCCACTGACAGCCTCCGGCGCTACGGCATAAAACAGGGGCAAGGTATATATATATATTCAAATACAAAGGAAATATTTTATACCCCAGCACCTTCAACAGCAAGAGTTTCTAAGACAAAACGCGTAAACACAGGCACAACATAAAAGTATTCCCAAGACCGACCACAAGAAAAAGCACAGTAAATAAAGTGTTTCAAAGTTTGCCGGTAGAAGGAAAAACAGTGATAAATACGTGGCCTCATAATAGGAGGATCAGTCACTTGAAAAACGAAAGAGGCTAAAGACGATATGCGAAAGGAAAAGTCCTTACGAGAAGACATTGATGATGATCTAGAATCAAGGGAAAGAAAAACCGAAGTAACACACAGATGAGAGAATATACCATCATGATGAGAATGAAATAAACAGACACAGCGATACCATGTAGGACGCGGAGGAAAGAACCTAGCATACATGATATGAAGGAGAAAAATGAGGAGGATGAAGCTCATACCCTCATCACAAATGGACCCTTCTTAAATAGATGTGGAAATCCTTAAAAAAATAATTCCTCTCTTTGAAACCAAGACGGTCAAAGACACAACAAACTAGACGATAACAGTGCAGGAAGAAACGTACAAAAAGAAAGATATCCTGCCCACATCATAAATCCCAAGGAGGCTAAAATAAAATGACAAACATACACGTGGCGAAAAAGGTAGATGAATACACAGTTTTCTTCCCATCATGCCCATGGCAAGTTGCAAAGAAAAGGAGCAAAATGTATGGGTAAAATACCCGATGACCACGTGTCAACATCTTAATAGGTGAATACACAGGGGGTTAGGAGCATCGAATCATCCTCCAAAAAGGAGATTTTGTCTCAGTTGAGCCATCTACTACAAACGCCACATGAGTGACGCGTGTAAATATCAATCTTATCCGCTCATACGGTCAAGTCTAAAAAGGAGGACCGCGTTTATGAAGGATAAGGACGAGACATGAGCAGATCTACATCGTGACGGAAGACTTGGACGATCTATACTACTCAGACGAACAAACCACCACGAGCTTATTTCGTCTATAAATACCAGTCCATGTAGAAGGATTATGTAAGATTAGATGGTCATTCTACAGAGAATTCCTGAGAGAGATTTAGATAGAGAGAAAGTGAGGAATCTAGAAGAGATCTGTAACACTTTCAAGGGTAAGACCTTATAATCAATAAGAAAACATCTTCTTATCCGTGGATGTAGGTCTATAAGAACGAACCACGTTATATGCTTGTGTCAATCTTTACATATTATGTTCTTTACATCTTTTTCTTCTATGAATCTTGCATATCTTGATAGCTTTTTAGTATTTAGTTTCACTTGGATGTAGTCATCAGAAAAGATGCAACTACATTTATAGTCCAAAACTTTCCCTGAACAAAACCTCCGTTAATTAGTCTTCTTGTACATGTGGCGCATTCCGATTCCATATACCAACTTCCGAAAAACTTTTGTCGGCAAAGACTTGGTGAATAGATCAGCATAATTCTCACAGGATTGTATCTTCTGGATATCAATCTCGTTATTTTTCTGGAGGTGGTGAGAATAAAATAACTTTGGTGAAATATGCTTTATTCCATCACCCTTGATGTACCCTTGATGTACCCTTCCTTCATTTGTGCTATGCACGCCGAGTTGTCCTCTCAAATTTTCATTGGCACACTGGTTGTGGAAGCCAGACCGCACGAGCTTATGATGTGCTCGATTAATGACTGCAACCATACACATTCTCTACTTGTTTCGTGGAGAGCAATTATTTAAGAGTGATTTGAGGAAGTAGCTGAGATGCTCTGGTTACAGGAACGTCATGAGATTGCAGTAACGCCAACGGTAAAAACGTACCCTGTCTGGGAGATTCTGTTGTGCGGGTCTCATAGATATCCAGCATCCATATACCCTGTTATCTTTTGACAGTCTAAAGAATATTTCGAGTAGAACAAACCCATGTAAGTAGTACCACGAAGGTAAAGAAAAATCTGTTTTACCCCTGTCCAATGTCGTTTTGTTGGAGCAGAACTATACCTGGCTAGTAAATTTACCGCAAAAGAAATGTCGGGCCTGGTACATTGAGCTAAATGTACATAACAAAGCCCAAATTGCACTTAAATATGGTACTTCCGGATCAAGAAGTACTTCATCCTCCTCTTTAGGACGAAATGGATCTCTTTTAGGATCAATAGATCTAACAACCATTGGGGTGCTAAGCGTATATGCTTCGTCCATTTTAAAACGCTTCAAGATTTTCTCTGTGTAGGTGGATTGATGGACAAGAATTCCGCTCTCATAATGCTCAATTTATAGGCTAAGATAAAACTTTGTTTTACCGAGATTTTTCATCTCGAACTCCTTCTTTAAGCATTCAACTGCTTTGGAGAGTTCATGAGGAGTTCCAATTAAATTGATATCATCTACATATACATCTATTATTGCAATTCCAGATTCTGTCCTTTTAATGAAAACACAAGGGCAAATAGCATCCTTCACATATCCCTCTTTTATTAGGTATTCACTGAGGCGATTATACCACATTCGCCCGAATTGTTTCAATCCATATAGATCTCTATTTAATTTTAGTGAATACATATGACGTGGTTTCCATTCAGGTAATTTGAATCCTTCCGAAAGTTTCATATAAATATCTGTATCTAGCTTGCCATATAGATACGCAGTTACCACGTCCATTAGATGCATGTCAAACCTTTCAGTGAATGCAATACTAATTAAATATCGAAAGGTAATTGCATCCATAACGGGGGAGTATGTCTCTTCATAGTCAATCCCAGTTTTCTGCAGGAAACTCTTTGCCACTAGTGGTGCTTTATAGCGGACGACTTCATTTCTCTCATTATTCTTTCTCACAAACACCCATTTGTAATCCGCGGGATTCACATTTTCTGGTGTATGTATTGGGCGCCCAAAAACATTGCGTTTAGCGAGAGATTTCAATTCATCTTGGATTGCCACTTTCCATTTAGGCCAATATTTTCTTTGTCGACATTACTCTATAGAGTGTGGTTCAATTTCTTCATTATCTGTGGCGATTTCAGTATCTACTGAGAATGAAAATATGTCTTCGACAATAATTGTGTTATGATCCCAACTTCTTTGTTGCATGCGTAATTTATGAAAATTTTCTCATTCACAGGTACCTGTGTCTCAGCCGAGACTTTATCCTCTTCAGGAGGTTCATCAGAGAAAGTGGATTGTTCTTTGATAGTCTCATCAGGAACACTATCTGTAGCCTCTTCAGGAGCACTACCTTTGATTGAGACAGATTGGCTCTTCCTCTTTCGAGGGACAGAATCTTTTGAACCAACTGGTCGTCCACGCTTCAGGCGTGGCTTTGATGACTCGTTTTCCGCTGAGCTCCCAATTTGTCCCGTCGGTACATCAATCCGAGCTAGAACATTTCTAGCAGGCACATAGGATTTTGTAATTCGACCAGTATCAATAAATGCATCAGGCATTTGGTTTGCAATATTTTGCAGATGTATAATCTTTTGTACCTCAATTTCGGATTTATTAGTGCAAGGTTCAAGATGAGACAAACTTGGTGTATACCAAGATATTTCACGTCGTTCTTCTGACGGCTTACCATCTCCCCCTAACGGTGGGAAAAGTGTCTCATCAAAATGACAATCTGCAAATCTAGTTGTAAAGTCATCACCTGTTAAAGGTTCTAAATACCTTATAATAGACAGTGAATCAAAACCAACATAAATACCAAGGAGACGCTATGAACCGAATTTAATACGATGTGGTGGTGCAATAGGCACATAAACAGCACAACCAAAGACACGTAAATGCGAAATATCTGGTTGCTTTCCAGAGACAAGTTGTAAAGGGGAGTATTGATGGATAGTAGTTGGTCGAAGCCGGACTAAAGCCGTTGCATGCAAAATAACATGTCCCCATGCGGAAAATGGTAATTTAGTTCTCATAAGCATGGTCGAGCAATTAATTGAAGATGCTTTATAAAAGACTCAGCTAAGCCATTCTGAGTACGCACATGTGCTACTGGATGCTCGACATCGATACCAACTGAAAGGCAATAAGCATCAAAAGCCTTAGATGTAAATTCACTAGCACCATCAAGCCGAGTGGACTTAATAGGAAAGTCCGGAATATGGGCACGCAACCGAATAATATGGGCAAGCAGTTTGAAAAAAGCAACATTACGTATTGATAATAAGCAGACATGAGACCATCTAGCAGATGCGTCAATGAATACCATAAAGTATTGGAATGGCCCTCAGTGTGGGTGGACAGTAATGTAGTTTTGTAGTGGTAAATAAAGTGTTTGTTTCTCGGACTTGTTGAGATTCCATTTTAGACTTAATATAATATGTACAAGGAAAGCTGTCACAGTATCGAGAGGTACTGAGATTCAGGATTCCACCAAATTCCATTCATGTGACTCAATTAATAACTCCAATCAATTATAGCTCAAATATTAAAAATATGGACTCTTATTCTTTGCCAAAAATAGATTTTTAAAACTTTAGATGTAAATCACAAGCATGGTGTATCAAAAGCTCTTACGTCTAAGCATACACCATCAAACGAAATCACAACTAATTAGTGAAAATCATGAATCAATTAAAATAAGTGCAAAAAGTCATAAAGAATTATTAAAATTACCACATGCGTGAAATAGGGTTTCCTCCGTCATCCCAGTGTTGGGGTTTAGCTCCTCATATTAATCATGATCTCAAAATACATGTATAAAGCTCAAAAGTTGATTAAAAGGGAGTAAAACAATTGAACAGAAAAATCGCAACAGAAATAACTATTGCAAAGGCGTTGTTCACTGTTACAAGAAAAACGATATATATGAAGTGTTGTTGAGACTGCAGCTGCGACCCCCACAACTTTGTCGTAAACACTGTTGAAGAACGACTGTGTTCAGACGTCCGTTCTTCGTGTTCTTCAGCAGCAGCAGCAGCAGAAACAGAGTTTGATCGAACTCTGATTTCTTCTTCTCTGGCCCTCCTCAGGTTCCCAAACTCTCGACTCCCCTTCTATATGACGCAACCAATCTATTTATATCAGAAAGGCCGATTAAATCTCTCCAAAATCTTCTCGAAATCTCTTCTTTTCTTTTCTTGGCAGTTACGACAATAATCTTTTCTCTAAATTGTTCCACGCGTTTCTGAGCTTTCCCGATTGTCTCAAACTGTTTCTTAGATAGATATGTATCTTTGGAAATATTTTTAGGTCTTTAGTCTCTCTAGAACATCTAAAAATAATCTCAATAGGGTCCGTGTAAAAACACTTTCCCTGTTTAGCTCCAACTCGGTTTCTATCCCAATTCGATCCAAACAAACGACTATACCAGGCTTGTTTAGTTGAATCACGTCCATCCCAATCAATTCTGGCGATTGAATCTCACTAAAACACCTTCAAAATCAATCCCCAACTCTGCCAGTTGCATGCACAAAATTTCCCGCCAATTTCAGTTTTTGAACGTGAAGGGGAAAGGTTACCCCTTATCCAGTGGTCGCCCCTTATCCGCTTCTGGAGTCCGTATAACACTTGTCCCTTGGGTGCGTTTAGTAATTTTTCTAGGATGTTTTCAACACTTTTCTCGGGGTTCCTCCGGGGTATTTTTGGGATGTCACTGGTACGTCTGCTACGGAGGTTCAAATGCCACGTTTTGAGCCAATTACGCCGCAAAAGCTTATTTCTCCAAAAACACCTACAAAGAGATAAAATACCAAAATAAATACAAGAATGAGAACTATCACTATATAGAATCGAGACAAATTAGACACAAAAATGTGTCTATCAAATACCCCCAAACTTATTATTTGCTAGTCCTCGAGCAAAACTAAAATAGAAAACAAAATCCTAACTCACTGTCGTAGGCATCGTCGATTGCATTTAGCGTATGCAATAAGCCTTTAAACCCCTAGGTGTCCCTAGTGGCCGAGTTATAGTCTCGGGAGGGCTTACAAGAGATATACCCACAAAACCTTTACTCCAGACTCTATCTATCTACGCAGAACCTTGGAAGGCACTAAAGAATCTCCTTGGTTGGCATACTTATTGACTACAGGAAGAATTACCCTGATGCTAAATTCCAATTGTTGTACACGAGTTTGCACTCAAGCATATTAAAATTCATATAAAGTGACGGAGCTCTACTCAGATAGTCGCACTATGGACATCAATATCCGGAGTCAAAACTAATCACATGGATAGATGAAGAAGACGGAAATAGAAAAACATAGATGGTTTTGATGTTTACCAAGTGAACGGCGTTTCCCATATCTGTCTGAAGGCCTCCGCCAAAATGAACCTATCCTAATGGATTGAGATACTTAGTCTGACTAATATCAACACAACTGGCATATACAAGGGAACCAGTGATCGATAATCCTAATTCTAGTTCAACACAACTGGCATATACAAGGGAACCAGTGGTCGATTTTATTCACTGAATTTTTTTTCCAACTTTTTCATTTCATTCATCATTTTTTTTTTGATCCGTTTGGTCTAATTGGTCTGGTCTTTTTTTCTTTTTCTTTGTAACTCAATCACTCTAATTCACCCAAGCATTGGTAACATCTTGAATCGTGGGCCCCACCTAATCACTTCTAGAAACATAGTTTAAAAACAAAATAAAATAAAAATAGAAGTGAAAAGGACTGAACGAGATATGGTGAAACTATCATGTTATTTCTAACACCTGAGCTCTGTGCTTTTATGAATAGACTCTTCTAGATGTTGCCATCTAATCAGATTGGTTCCTCAACTCCTACAATCAAAATGCTTCCATCCACTTAGATTAGTTAGTGCCATCCTAAATAGGCATAAATTTATAGGCTCTGGAGTTTATTTATACTGCAACTAAAAAGTTTCTCCCATACCCCCAAACTTAAATCTAACATTGTCCTCAATGTTCTAAAGATAAAATTAAAAGCATGAACAAGGAGAAACTGTTACCATTTGAAGCAAAAGAGACAAGGAAAAATATTACCGTGTTGCATGAAATTGGGTTACCTCCCAAGAAGTGCTAAGTTTAAAGTCCTCAGCCAGACATTGGAAGATTTGGTCACCTCATAGAATCATATATTAATAGCCGGAATAATTGTGGGTCATCGAAACCAAATAGAGCTATCACGAGTAAAAGGAATCTGCAACATGCCAAGAAAATCAAATAAAGCACACCCTTGTCTAGTTTCCTGTTTAAGACAACTACATCTAGTTGTGGTTCAGGTTCAGGTTCAGGTTCTATAACTGGGTCCAAATAAAATATTTTCATGGGTTGGAATTCCTCAAAGCTAAGATCCGGTTCAGGTATTAGAGTCTGGAAAAACTCAAGTAAAAACTTAGAAGCACATAATAATAACCTGAATAATTGTGGATCCTTAAAGTCAATCAGTTTTGACTCACACAGATGACCACAATAAGAGTGGTGGTCTTCCTTAAACAAATGTGTCGATCCTAATCTCCTAAAGTAATTAGGTTTAGTCTCAAAACTTAATAATGTACACATCTGAAACTTACACATTCCCACAATCGGTTGAAAAATATTTGGTGGGAAAACAAAGTCAATCTGGATATCATAGCCTGGGTAAACCATATCAACCAGAGGATGGGTTTCTAACAACTGAACTTCCTTATGGACATCACTAGGTTCAGGAAAACGTGCATGAAGATAATCTTGTGAAATGGTTGAGGCCCATATGTCAAGTCCCAAGTGAGGGACATTTCTAATAGTTAAAGCACATGAAGAATGATAATCACCCCCAAACTTAGAGTTTTCAGTGTCTCTAGAAAGACTAGTCACAACTTCCCTAATTTCAAGGTCATTAGATTCCTGAAAATGGTCAATTGATTCTTCTAAGTATGGTTCATCCTCACTCATCTCTACGAGTTCACTTTATTTGTCTAAGACCAATGTTTATAAATCGCTAGACTCTAAAACAATATTCTCAGAAAAAACTCGTTCCTCTAAACCATTATTAGCTTCGTAATCAAAAGGAAATACTACATCGTCTAAAACGGGGGTATCTCTAGTCAAATCCTCGTCCTTTTGAATAGGTGAATAATTATTAAAATTATTTGGATTTGAACTAGAAACATTATCATTATTAAGCTCAATTGGAGTAACAAATTCCTGATCACTATGCCTACTTATTTCAAATTCTTCATCAACACTATCCTTATCATAATCATCGTTATAATAACATGGAAATGGTTGAACCTCATATAAACAAGTAGTGTTACCAATTTTATCCTCGTCATCTTGATTATGTGAATAACTATCTCCATTTTCAAAGGTACTATTGGAAACACTATATTGGAAATTAAGAGCACTTATGTTCTGGACCTCTAACAAAATATTTTGAGTCGACTCACATGACTTCCTGATTGAATCTAAAAAAGAAAGTTCACTCGTTGCATTGCTTTCGTCCATAACTAAGTTATTCATTTCTGCTAACTTACGTGTCGACTCAGCTAACTTACGTGTTGACTCTAGTAGAGAGGAATTTTGCTCGTATGACCGGTTGGCGTGTGGATAGTAATTGGGATCACCATGGTATAGACCATAACCTTCAATAGGCTGATGTTCCCAACCATTATTCACACTATGGTCAAAGTAGTAACGTCCATTTTGAAACTCAGTCTGATATTCGTTGTATTGGCTATTGTAATACCAGTTCGACATTCTATTGCAGGGGTGTGAGTTGTCACACAAAATAAAACCCACTGACAGGGGATTCGTGGGTGGATAGAATCGTACCTCCCGTACCAGACGGGCAATGAACCGTTGAAGTCGACTCAGGCCACCGACTCCGATGTCAGTGTACGAACCTGAGGGGCCGAGACAGTATCGTAACTGTCGTCCTTCCCTGCAAACAATTGATATTTAATTTTGACCCTTCCTTAGGGTTTAAAAAAATTATGTCCAAGAATGTCCAAAAAATAAAAATGTCCAAAAAGGAAAAGAAAAATTACAAAAACAACACCCTATTTACAGTTTCTAAAAATAAAACAAAATAACTATATACAAAATCTTCTTTTTCACTCCTTTCGGATTCCTCTTTGCTTTCCTTATTTGGCGATGCTTTCCTTTTATAACACTTTTTCTTCCCTTGTAGCTTCGCTCCAAATCTGAAAAGAATCAAAAAATACCAAAACGCGTAAAAAAGAACAAAAAATAATAAAAAGAAAAAGAAACCTAAAACAAATTTAAATACAAGTCCGCGTCGGCGGCGCCAAAAATTAATGTAGTTTTGTAGTGGTAAGTAAAGTGTTCGTTTCTCGGACTTGTTGTGATTCGATTTTAGACTTAATATAATATGTACAAGGAAAGCTGTCACAGTATCGAGAGGTACTGAGATTCAGGATTCTACCAAATTCCATTCATGTGACTCAATTAATAACTCCAATCAATTATAACTCAGATATTAAAAATATGGACTCTTATTCTTTGCCAAAAATAGATTTTTAAAACTGTAGATGTAAATCACAAGCATGGTGTATCAAAAGCTCTTACGTCTAAGCATACACCATCAAACGAAATCACAACTAATTAGTTAAAATCATGAATCAATTAAAATAAGTGCAAAAAGTCATAAAGAATTATTAAAATTACCACATGCGTGAAATAGGGTTTCCTCCATCATCCCAGTGTTGGGGTTTAGCTCCTCATATTAATCATGATCTCAAAATACATGTATAAAGCTCAAAAGTTGATTAAAAGGGAGTAAAACAATTGAACAGAAAAATCGCAACAGAAATAACTGTTGCAAAGGCGTTGTTCACTGTTACAAGAAGAACGATATATATGAAGTGCTGTTGAGACTGCAGCTGCGACCCCCACAACTTTGTCGTAAACACTGTTGAAGAACGACAGTCTTCAGACGTCCGTTCTTCGTGTTCTTCAGCAGCAGCAGCAGCAGCAGCAGAAACAGAGTTTGATCGAACTCTGATTTCTTCTTCTCTGACCCTCCTCAGGTTCCCAAACTCTCGACTCCCCTTCTATATGACCCAACCAATCTATTTATATCAAAAAGGCCGATTAAATCTTTCCAAAATCTTCTCGAAATCTCTTCTTTTCTTTTCTTGGCAGTTACGACAATAATCTTTTCTCTAAATTGTTCCACGCGTTTCTGAGCTTTCCCGATCGTCTAAAACTCTTCCTTAGATAGATATGTATCTTTGGAAATATTTTTAGGTCCTTAGTCTCTCTAGAACTTCTAAAAATAATCTCAATAGGGTCCGTGTAAAAACACTTTCCCTGTTTAGCTCCAACTCGGTTTCTAGCCCAATTCGATCCAAACAAACGACTATACCAGGCTTGTTTAATTGAATCACGTCCATCCCAATGAATTCTGGCGATTGAATCTCACTAAAACACCTTCGAAATCAATCCCCAACTCTGCCAGTTGCATGCACAAAATTTCCCGCCAATTTCAGTTTTTGAACGTGAAGGGGAAAGGTTACCCCTTATCCAGTTGTCGCCCCTTATCCTCTTCTGGAGTCCGTATAACACTTGTCCCTTGGGTGCATTTAGTAATTTTTCTGGAATGTTTTCAAAACTTTTCTCGGGGTTCCTCCGGGGTATTTCTGGGATGTCACTGGTACGTCTGCTACGGAGGTTCAAATGCCACGTTTTGAGCCAATTTCGCCGCAAAAGCTTATTTCTCCAAAAACACCTACAAAGAGATAAAATACCAAAATAAATACAAGAATGAGAACTATCAATATATAGAACCGAGACAAATTAGACACAAAAATGTGTCTACCAGACAGGCCCACAAATGTCACCATGTATTCTCTGTAGGAATGTTTTTGATTCAATGATAACTTTTGTTAAGGATGGTTTTATAACCAATTTTCCTATGGAACAAACAAAACAATTCATATCCTTGCTTAAAAAAAGCTTCTAGTTTTGTAACGGATGTCCATGAGCATTTTGTATTATTCTACTCATCATGGTAGAACCTGGGTGTCCAAGCCGGTCATGCCAAAGCTTGAATATTTCAGGGTCATTAATGTTCTGGTTAATGACAACATGATATTCGACTGTTCGAATTCTCGTAAGATATAACCCAGAAGAGATAGCATTAATCCTTTCTACAACTTTCTTCTGCCACGGGACAGATGAAGTAATATACAAGTACTCCATATTATGCTCATTCGCTGTTTCAAGGTGGTAACCATTGCGCCGAATATCTTTAAAACTTAACAGATTCCTCTGGGATGTCGTAGAATATAAGGCGTCCTTAATAATTAATTTTGTACCACCTTGTAGAATGATACACGCTCTTCCGGAGCCGTCTATCAAACTACTCGAACCCGAAATATAAAATATTTATGGGTTTGAAAAATTGTGTTTGTTATTCCACTGTCAACTAAACAAGCATCTCCATCGTCCATTTTGGATAGATTACTTGTGGAATCCATATCCTTCAACACAAATAGACGAGAGAAAATTAACAAAAGGATTACCAAAATGTCCACTTATATTACACCAAAAAAAAATGTGGTATACATCACCAAAAAAACACACACACAAAAATACTACAAAAGCAAAAATGTACAGAAAAAAATAAGGAAATATACTACAGGGCATAAGGAAGAAACGGTTCTACAACTCATGAAAATAAAATTGACTAGGCTCGCCACCTTCAGGGTTGATGAGATACTCAGATACATCCAAGTGGGTATCACTAGTATTAGGTGAACTGACTTCTATTAAATTCATCTCTATGTCTTCGGCGGGTCGCTTCAGGGACGCCAGATAGAGCTTAAAAAAATGTTCCGGCGTACGACAGGTACGCTGCCAGTGATCAGTTAAGCCACACCGATAACAAACACTTTTCTGAGGAGGTTGACTAGAAGAACCCTTTCCTTTTTCTTGCTTCAGTTCCTTTGGTTCCCCAATTTTTAGCGGCCGTTGGAACGGCTGGTAACGAGTACCTTTTCCCCGTTATTTTTTGTGGCCCCCACGTTGGTTTCCTTTACCATGTCTACGTTTTCCTTTGTTACCATGATTATTTCCCTGTCCAAAAGACGTAGCTGCGTGTGCTTCAGGCACCGCTGCGGAACCAACGGGGACGAGCTTCATGGCTTATCAACAAAAGCTCATTATTCTGCTCTGCAATTAACAAGCAAGAAATTAGATCAGAATATTCTATAAATTTACGCTCTCGATATTGCTGCTGCAGGAGCACATTCGAGGCATGAAAGTTTGTAAATGTTTTCTCTAACATTTGTTCTTCAGTGACATCTTCACCGCACAATTTCAGTGATGAGGTGATTTTAAACAGAGCAAATTTATTAGCTGCCACTAATCAAAAATCTTGCAGCCGCAAGTTCAACCAATCATTCTGAGCCTTTGGAAGTATGACCAACTTCAGGTGGCCAAACTGTTTTTTCAGATAGTTCCACAAAGTAAGTGGGTCTTTAACAGTCAAATATTCCTTTTTCAAATCACCATGGAGATGATGACGAAGGAAAATTAGAGCTGTAGCGCGATCCTGGTTGGACGCGTTGTTTCCTTCCGTTATAGTATGTCCGAGGCCTTTAGCTTCCAAATGAAGCTCGACATCAAGTTCCCAAGAGATATAAATATTTCCTGAGATATCGAGACCTGCGAATTCGAGTTTAGTTAGAGTTATCATTTAAGAAAAGTATTCAATGAAACAACGGCTATCTATGCTCCCTGTATTTTAGTTGTTGAATAATAACAGCTTGGCCGTCGAGCGCCGGGAGCGATTTGTGCTGATAACGTTTTATTAAATGATATTACTAAACAAGCTCACTATTCCAATACTAATTCACAGCATTGATATAGTAAGGTTAGGGTAAGAATAGTGTATACACTACTAATTAATTGACACAAGCTACTGAACTAACTAGTAATTAACTTTGAAAGTGGAAGGTTGAAAGCTAAAGTTTCTGTTACCGGATAAAATGGTGGGCCACCAATTAAGTCATGCTTACGTAACATCACCTTTTTATTTTCTCCGCCTCTCTTTCCTTGTTTTCTTCTCTAGAGCGGAAGCTTTAGAAGCTTAATCTCATGACGCTCACGATTATTCTCAAGAACTCTCTTATGTTATGAGTTATTCATTTCAGTTTGTTCATCTTTTTTGGTTCTGTATTAGGGTTTCAGAATATGTTCATCTGAAAGAGAAAAGACAAACCTTAGAACCTAGTAAACCGAATCTATCTGCTCCCCTTTCACCTACCTATTCACATATTTTCAGAGAAACCTTAGAACCCAGTAAACCCAGTATTCTTACATTTCATCCCAAACAATTTTCCCCTCTCGTAGAGAAACCCTAGGTTTTTGTTTCATTTCCATGTTTTTTTTCAGATGCTTCCTCACTAAATTGAGTTCTGCTGATTTTGGTTTCTTCAACTGTTCAGGTTTGTAATCGGATTCTCAATTTCAATTTCTCAATTTATTAATTGATCTTTGCTGATTTTGTTCGATGCTTCCTCTGTAATTTCAATTCCTAATTTAGGGTTTCTTTATTTTTGTTGATTTGGGGTTTAGATCTGTGGATATAGGTATACTACTGATCTGTTTTTTATTTTTAATTTTCTACGATTTTGTGTTGCTGGTGGTGGTGTTGGCATCTAACCCGTTGGTCTTTCTAAAGCTTTGGTGGTGGTGAATTTTCAGCTGGTGGAGGTTCTGTAGTAGCAATAGTTGCATCATGAGCTACAACAGCTTCTGGGGGAGGTGGTTCTGTAGGGGGTTGAGTAGATTCTGAAGCATATGTTGAGGATATATGAAGATTAATACGAGAAATCAAAATTGTAAGTGAATGATCATGATGATGAAGATGAGTGGTGGAGAGGTTTGTTCTTTGATACCTTTGAGAGTAAAATTTCATTATTTGTTTGAAGTCATTTGAATTTATGACGTGTTTTCTATTTTTAGTTTTTTTGATATTACGGTAAGAAGATGAAGATGATGAGTAGAAGGAGAACTAGCTTTAGTCCCCTTTTGATTTTGGTACTCTTTAGTACTTGTTAAGAATAATTTTCAATTATCTGAATTGTGATCATGTTGTATTAACTGTTGAACCCAGTGCGTACTACCATCCTGGATGTTTAGGTTATCTTTAGGCATTTCATTGCGTCAAAAATGTCAATTCAAGCTTAGTTCTATAATCGACTATTCATAGAATTATTAATAGCTTATGATCTGTTATATATGTTATCTAATTTTGGGCAACAAAGTTTCTCTTGTTTTTGAAATGTCTAGGTAAAACTTTTTGTTTCTTAATGTACTCTGAGGCTTACAAGTTAGTTTTCTTAACGAATATGCTTTCATCTTTGAGTGACCGTTAACCGACATTTCATCTTCCACATCAGTTTAGCATATTTAATCATGTTTGATAAGGTGCCGAAACGGCAGTTGGTACTTGCATCGTTGAGTTTGCTGCCTTGGATTTTACCTTTTGGTAGGGAATTCAGGAACCCAGAAAACTCAGAAATGAAAATGCTGAACAACCTACTGCTGTCTAACCCCACTTGTGTAAGGGTCAAATGTTAAATGAATCTCTACCGGCATTCTCTTCTAATATTTGCAAGATTATAGTTCCTATATGATGCATTGTTCAAATTACTTATGATCATAAGTATTTTGATCTACTAGTTACGGGAGTGACTTAGAAAATATAAATACTTAACATCTCAAATTTTCCATTTTGAGGGACAGGTAATTCAACCTTAGAGCCTGTATATTTGGTTTGCAATCGTTTGATAAGATTTCATATTTGATTGGTTTGCCGATAGCAGATGCTATTTATTGAAACACACCCTTGACACTTGTTGTACTTCAAAATCTTGGAGTGGCCACAGAAGTATTTAATTTGTAGTTCCAGATGTTGTTAGACGTCAAAAAGAGTGGTGTTCGAGCAAATTTTTAAAGGTAAAACCTTTTTCATCTTTTTAACCTAGTGTGACTTCTACTAACTATGTCTACAAATCATACAGGGAACATGACAAAATGGTTTGCATCTTGGAATTAGCATCACTTTCTGTGCTCCCTGGAGACCAGTTTCCTAGGAAAGCATGTGGGCGGGTTTTTACAGCAACTCCTGTTCTCCTGGTTGCCTATAAGGATCAAGTAGCAGGTTAGCCTCGATTTCTTTGTTTTTGTTTATAACGTTGACATGAGATAGTGTGCTAGATAAATGAAGCATAAACAGTTTTGTTTGACACTTTCTGTCTTCCCTGGTTTTTGCTGTTTTTTTTAATATGTATCCAGAAGCAGAAAGAGGAAGGTGTTGGTGACGATGACATAGACGGGTTCCAATCCGATGATGAAGAAGAATACAAAGACGGATCTGATGGGAAATGGAAGTTGAAGCTGAGGATGGAGATGAGGCTGACAGTCTTAAGCTCCAAAGTTGGCTTCCTAGGTAAGATAAAGTTGCTTCACTGTAAAATTGATTAAAACAATCAAACTTATCTGCATATTTTCACAACATCTGTAGGTTCAAGTGAAAATCAAAACCAGGTGAACTTATACTAGATTCTGAGTTCAATACAAGGAAAACAAAGTGATAGTTATGAACTCGTGGGTCACTTAGTTCCATGGAGATTTGGGAGTAATTGGAAAGGGATTTCTTGTTCTGTCTCGTTTCAGATTTGGGATTGAAGGTATGATTCAACTTCAATTGTTCTTATCCCAACAATTTCATCTCAGTATTATGATTATTGATTGAATCCTCTAAAAATAATTCTATCCTGTTTTTGGTAAACTCAGTATCAACAGACCTAGGGTTTTGATTTCAACTATGCCTGGTACTGAAACATGATGGAATTGGAATTTGAAATAAGGAGATGTTAGCGAAATTATGAATCTATGTAACGCCAGAATTTTAGGGTCTTCTATTGAAACCTTTTTTGTGATTGTTTTGCTTCTTATTTCTGTCTGTTGTTTAGGACTTAGAATTAGGTATACTGTGATCTTATAAGTCACAATAAATGATAGATTTCACAAGAAAATCATTTGAATTGAGACAAATCATATCATTTCAGAAATTTCAAATATTGTCCTGTGACATTTTGGCCTGATATTTTGGTACTTTAGATGATGGATTCCTTCATGAGATTTGGTACTTTAATAGACGAATCAACTGTGATATTTAACTGCCTTGTCCTGAGCTACTTGATGTAACATATGCCTATTTCAGTAATTTTTGTTCAACTTTATTGACCAACTCTACTTTTCAGAGATTTTGTCATATATGTCTCTTAATCTATGCTTAGGACTATTACTGTCAAGAAACAATTATCTTTTGAACAAGAATTTCAGCACAATATTCGATTTCGCAGTTAAGATTATGTAAGTTGAAGTGTTCCAGCTTGTGTCAACTGTCCTGCATTTTTGGCAGTTTTGTTTCCAAGAAGTATTACAACTTACAGCTTGTTTTGGCCTTAGTTTCTTATGTAGGGTTTACAGCACATTGAATTACCAATCTATAGAGATTTTTGTTTGATTTTTGAGTCTCTCATGAAATCTGGAATTTACTCGTAACAACAGTGAGTAGGCATATTTATGGTCTTTTATAGGTATGCTAGAGCTTGATTTAGTTCATGTTGTCTTAACGAAAATTACAGAGAAGTTTGCTATCTTTCTAAAGAGCTATTGGTTGTTTGGGAGCTTCTGAGACCATCTGCTAGATATACAGTGTCAAAGGTATGTTGCTGTATCTGTGTTCGTTTTCAGCCCCTTCAGCGAGTTTAGGCATGCCTTTATGGCTGAACTTTAGTTATAGTGGCAGTTCATGGATTAACGAAAGTATGCAAAACGCAGTGCGATTACCTTAGTTCTGACCACGCTGCTTCCTTGAGTGTGGGTGATGAATGTACGGAGGTATTGAATTTAGATTTCCGGTAGAAAATGAATTGACCAATTTTGACCAGGTCAATACCTAATTTTTTGATGTTACAAAAAAATTTCGTAACGGCTGCGAGCTGTTACAACCTACCACGTAATAACGGCTCCCAGCTGTTACAATCTTCCACGTAGTTATGTTACAAAAATATTCGTAACGGTCTTCAGATGTTACTACGTCGCAAATCCGTAACGGTTTTTATCTGTTACGAGGGCCGTTACAACCAGAATTCGTAACGGGCACGAAGCCGTTAAAAATAATTGTAACGGACACTTTTGCATTAGGCGAGAGCCATTACAACCCTTTTTAGTAACGGTTTGAGTCTGTTACGAATCCAGGAATTTGGTGTAGTGAATGACGGCATAACATTCATACTAAAATTGATGTCGTAACCAGGTTCCGGTTTGATGTTCATCCTAAATCGAATGCCGTTAGTAGGTAACGACATGGTATTCATACAAATTTCTATGCAGGGAGTTATTGAACTCAACTGTTTGAGTTAGGGTTTGCGATTTTGACCTAAACCCAATGATATAAATCGATTGAAACACTAATTAAATAGTTCTAAATCATTTACCTTCTCACATAAGCCATATTTACGAGTAGTTGATCGTCCAAAGCCTCTTGTTCTTCGTGTATTTCCGCACCCAAACACCTTTGGTTGGGGGAAGTAATTCATATCCCCAATTAGTTTTAATATCCCCCAATCGAGCGTTAAACAAAAAAAACTAGACCTAAAAAACTAAAAAAATTTAAAAAATACATTTTTTTTAATGTAAACTTTTTAATGAATTAGTTATTAATTGTGTGATTCATCAACAGCAGAGGACTGTAAGAAACTGGATGGAATCCTAGTAACAAAATGAGCACCAATCCCTTCCTGAATCACAATCCCTAATCTGCGAAAGAAGAAATTACATTTTCTTGCGCCAAATGTTTATTTAATTAATAAAATGGTAACTTAGTCATCTCCACCTTTTAGGTCTTCCCTTATAATCATAAGAAAGGTGGCCTAATCAAATCATGGTCCCCTCAAAAAAGTCATGGTCCCCAAAAAATCGTTCATCTGATCCTACCAAGGCTCTAAAGTTAATACAATAGGTAAAGTATCCGACCCATCATAAAGCCACTACACCCATTGCTTTATCATCTTTGTGTCAGAGAAAAGAAGATAAGAATATTGAAAATCACTTTAAACTAAGCAATTGCTGTTAAAATGGTAGAACAAAAATTAGTCGTACCAAGCAGAGATGAGTGTCGTCTCAAATCGAACCGAGCGTCAGCTTAAATTGAGACGATCTTACCAAGTTGATCATTCAACAGCCGTCATTTTGTAATAGAAAAAAATGAGCATTTTTCCTCAGTTCTATAAATTCAACACAAATTCAGTATCCTCTTCTCGTAACAAATTAGATCTTCTCTATGTATCTTCAACGTGAATTCAATCTTTTCTACTCACTTCAATACACATCTTGTCCAAGAATTCAACACTCATATAACTACCATGTCACGATCTCAAGATATTAGTCAAACAAGAAATTGAAAACCATCTGGAAGCATATATATTCAACCTCTAAGGAGGAGACAAAAATATTTTGATGAAAAAAACAATGCCACTCTATCTTGTGGTCGAGAATTAGTATCTAGTGAAGGTCATTTGTCTACATACAAAAACAAAGGAGGATAATTCTCATCAAAAAGAAAGAGGTGGTTGGTACAAAATTAACAGAGTTTATGTAAAACTTCCTCCTGGTGCTAGAATTATCATCGATAAATTGGGGATATATTGATGGAACGTTGGTTATATGATACAAGCACACTTCATTTTCGATACTTCGAAATAGGACTGTCATATATTTGATTTATAATTTTTATGCAATCGATGCGAAGATTATATGAAATTAACATTTTTCATTTTTACAGGCATAATATCATTAGAGTTGTATCTCCTACTTGGATACTTAATTATGGGGGCGTGGGAGATAATGCTCCACTTGACAACCAAAGTTGGTTGGCAGAAGATCGATATCAACATGAACTTTCATTGTACTTTTAGGTGACAAGACATCAGAAGCATAAAAGTTTAAGAAGTGGTGGAATTCATGTTTCTGGTAAAGAAGTCGAAATCGTTCATCGGTCCTAATCAGCTGGGGAGCTTGGAGTGAGGAGGAATAAGTTAGGACTTGGAACTCGCTAAAACTCGATCTAACACTCGGAATCTATTTATTAAAACTTATATATTGTTGCATATAAGTCATGATCTTCACATTAAATTTCTTATACCATCGTGTAATTAAGTGTGATATTGTTATTGTTCGGGAAAAAATAGATCTTTACCTCAAATGATCTCGATTAAGTTGATAATCTCTGCTACTCTCTTCTCCAAGCTCACAGAGGGGGTACCTGCAAAAAAAATACTCCGACGCTCAAGTTAGTCTAAGTATTTGCAGGTGATTTTTTTAGGGTTTGATTGCGCACCTTGTTGAGAATTTATATTCTCCTTTTATAGGCTAGCTGAATCTCTAGATAAGTCTCTCTTGAGATCTTTGCGCTCACGTTACTTATCCAACCTATGAGAATATTGACTAATACTTTCTCAAATCTTCCATTAGGATTTATGAGAGAAGTTCTCACATGAGATAACTACCAAGACTGGTGACCCACGACTGCAGTTACGGCTGGCAGTCTAGGATGGCAGCTCGGTCCGGTACAATGAACTGGCGAATTGACCCATGGGCACCTTAATTTACACTGGACACATACATCGCCCCCTCTTAACCCTTAATAAATTAAGGGGTTAAGAAATAAATGAGTAGGATTATACGCCCCCAGATTGGGTCGATGCTGACCACTAATCCATACCGGTAACAAAGTTGTTGACGTGAATGTCATTATTTCACTGCTGATGAATATAGTTAACTCCTCTAAGTTGGGGAGAAAAACCGCGAGGGGAAATGATTCCTCCAACACTGTTTATTGACTATAACCCACCTAACATAGGCAATGCATCTACTTCTCAAGATGATGCTTTATCACCAGTTACATTTACTTTCATCACCAAATCCTTCTTCTTCTCGTACTAACGGAGAAAATGTTATCCAAGACTCAACTTATGAAGCTTACGAACTTGGTGCCAATGTTTCTATAAATCACATTCTCTCTTCCTCTTTCGGGTGTAGACCAGTTTAAGAGAATAGTTTCCATTCTTATGAAATATTCTCATTCATTGAAAAATACGTTCATTTCCATTTTTTCAAACATTCTCCCCTTCTTATTTTTAGCGATTGCTGTCGGTCTCTTCAAAGCTGTTTAATAACTCGGAGGCGAAGGTTTAATAGATTCAAATCCCTTTGAAGCTTTTGGTACTTCTTTGTACAGTTTCATCATCACTCTTGATTTTGATTTGGAGGTATTCCACATTTCTGTTCTCTTTATATAACCGTTATCCCATAACATCTGATTTCAATTTACATTACCCATGCAAGAACTAGGGAACTGTATATCTTATCATCTTTGATTCAAGCCCCTTATATTGTCTCTAATAACAGTTGGGGGCCTCTTTATATTGTCTCTACTCATGCTTGGGGGAGAGCTACGTCATCAACGGTCGTCGTAAAAGGATAAAGGGATTTCTTAACCCCCAACAAGTTGGAGGTTAAGAGGGGGCGATGTTTGTACCGTACATAAAATACACGAAAATCTCATTAATCAAGCCCGTAAAGAATATTCTAGAAGTTTCTAGAAGTCTTGTTGTCCAAGTTGATTGCATATCAAGTTTATATCATAATTAGGGTTACATAACACTATAAATACATGTATCCTAAACCTTAAAAGGATATGGAATTTTAGGTTAGCTAACCCAGGGAAAATTATTGTATCCTACAATCAATAAACTATTTCTCTGTTCCTCCGTGGATGTAGGAACAACTTGTCGAACCACGTTAAATCTTTGTCTCTTCTCTTTATCTTTTATAATTTCTAGCCTTAATTTTCAATAATCATCATCAAATCATCGTGTTTTGTGCCTAGAATTTATTTTGGGTACGAACAGTTATATTGAATGTTTTTATCATGTGTTTAACTGTTTTTCTATTCTATAACTCCCATATAAAGCGTTAAGAAAATTTTATTTTTTGATTTTAGTGCATGTAAGGCCAAGTGGGAAAAATCATTAACTCGTTTTCCTCAAAACTTGATATAAATCAACAAAATCGTCCGCTTTATTCGCTAAAGATCGGGAATGATTTGGGATTGGTATTGGAAAACGCGTCGATCATATAACATGTAGCGATTACTCGACGAGTAGTCGATCTTGGAGAGCGATTTTGACTAAACTGACTCTGATAAAGATACTCAAATTTCCAACGTAATTATTTTATGGATACATGATTCTTTCTTTTTTTCCCAATTCAAGCACAAGTGCTCAAGTGGGATGGCTAGAGGCGCAGCGAGATATAGAAAAGGATGTCCTGAAATGTACATTTGTCTCGGTATCAGAAGCATAAGTTCGTCAAGCATCAAAGGTCAGTTGTACCTCCTTGAGGTAAATATATAGATAATACATTGCTTTGGTTTTAAATCAGTTTACAAATATCTTGCAAGTGATACTAAATATTGTTTACTTTCCTTTGTAAAGTGGTTTCCTCGAATACTAGCTCATCAGAAAAACTCAAGTTACTTGACTTATGTATCACACCCTTTAAATGCTCCCATTCAATACGTTTAAGGTGAGGTAATATTAGTGACATTGGTTGAAAAGGAGAGCGTAACTAGTACACCTCCAACTTTTTCATTCAGGAACAAATAAAGACAATCCTTGTAAAATCTATACGCTCGGTTACAAAACTGTATTTAAGATTGTTTTAACAAGGTAAACCTAGTATATATAGGAACTGTTCACGAACCGAATTCCAACAAGAACAAGTCATGTAAGTCTTTACCGTTGACATAATAATGTCTAGGTCTAGATGCGTACAACCTGCGATACTTCAATTATAAAGATAAAACGATGTAATGCTTAAAAGAAATAACATAGACACCCGAGTTTTTTTTATCGAGGAAAACTACAATCTTGTAGAAAAACCCCGGTACCTAGTCCAGATTGAACACACACTATTTATAAGTTGTTACACCAATTCAGATTAGATCTAATTTCAGACATATACCCAAAAGTGCATAGTTCGCGAACTGAAAATTCAGTTAGTGAACAGAAGGGAAAATATAAAAAGTGTCTAGGAAGACCTTTAAAATGCATAGTTCCCGGACTGAAAAATCAAAACGTAAACTCTAGCAGTAACATCCATTTTATGCATTCTTCGCCTGACTGAAAATTCATTTCGCGATCAACAGTGCAATTTGATGTTTTTAGGCTTTTATTTCGTAGACATAGTTTTGTAACAATAAAAATTGTTCTCAACCTCAACAGTGATAATTCTTATTAACACCCAATACTTGAATTCATATTTTGAGATTAGTCAACTACTAGCTTGAACTTGATTTTTTTTAATTTATTTATTTATTTTGTCATTCATCATTTATTAAATTTATATGACATTGTCTCAGAAAATAAAATGACATAAATAATGAGTAAATTGGATAGTCGGACTTCACACACCTTTGTTGACGAAGTTTTCGTAGATATCTTTGTTTTTCTTTAATCTTCGATGTTCGAGAGTATTCAGTGATTTTTGATACTCAATTACCATATACTATGAACCTAGTTCGAAACTGACTTTAGTTTACTATAAATCAAGACATAGTTTTGGTTAACTAACACTGGAAACAACCTTGACATACCAATACTCGATGATCTAACAAATAGGATAGTCAGTCTTTACATACTTTTGTTGATAAAGTTCCCGTTGACGTCATCGTGATCTTCAGTCGTCAATCTTCAAGGGTATTCAGTGATTTCTAATATACTTAACTGCCTAAAAACAATCATATTCCATGACCGAGTTCAATAGGTAATAAATTAAGAAATAGTTTTAGTCAACAAACATTGACAAGAAGCTTGACACACGAAAATGGTTGATCGTTTGGGAAGTCCTCTTGTTTCCTTTCTAGCCTACCCAACTTGTTTGTGACTAAAGGCTTAAAAGAATAAGAAGAAGAAAAAAAAAAGAATTGTTAAAAGTACAACCTAAGTTCATTAAAGTTGGCGGTGTACTATAGGTGACTCCTTTTCACCCCATGTTTGACTCGGTAAAACAAATTTATATTTTTAAGTTTATGTTAATTTGGGGTTTTCTTTTCACAAATTTGATTTCATATTCATATCCATACTCCTATATTAGGGATGATTTTCTTCTCCTAGCGGTACTTCTATTAGGAATTATTGAAGCCTATAAAAGAGGGTCTAATATTGTAGAAATAATCACCCGACATTATTTTTTGGTTTATTTATCAAAGCTATTTTTCTTAGTTAATTGTTTTCGAGTTTTGCAATTTCTCTATCCACCTTATACGCCGATACGTCTGACAAACGGTGTTTTTTTGGAATCCTGACTCTTGAGCGAACCCTGAGCCCAATTGGTCTTCTAAGAGCATCTCCAACAGAAGGTGTAAAAAATCCTACGTGGATTTTTTATTTAGTCCTTTTATTTATGGGTCTACACATAGAGTAAATATAGGACCTCATATCTAAAAAACCATCTCCAACAGTGAGAATTTTAAGTCTTAGAATTAAAAGAAAATTGGTTAAAAACATGACGTGGAGGTGCAACCGGAGGTGTAGATAACACTTTATTGAACACCTTCATATTTAGTAATTGGTCCCTCCTAACTTGTAGGTCCCTACTGTTGGAGATGGATTTATGCCAAACGGGGATCTAAAATCCTACGTGTCACTAAAAATAAATATATCCACCCTCTCTTGGAGATTCACTAAAAGGAGAGTAGTGCTGAAAATTTTCTAACTCGATTCTGTACAACTAGAATCTTGCTGTTTCCTCGTCTTTTGATATATTTTTTTATTCAGAACTTTGTTGTGTCTAGATTTCTAAATAAGCCAGGCTATTGTGCTAAAGAGTTCATCCCAACTCATCTCAATACCATTTTTCTCAGTTATTGTGAGTCGTCCATTGATCCTCTCCTGATAATTGTAGTCTTTCATTCAACATAATTCATGCTGAAAATTAGATGGTTCCATACTTGAGAAATAAAGTTGTATTCCAAGAACATGTTTCATTGTGGTATTGCATATCAAGCAAGTTTCACAAACGTTTGCAGTATAGCCGCTACTGTCGAGCTGTTTGGTAGAACAGGATGCATGACTTGCCATTGAAGCATTTTTATAGACGGCGAAGCTCTCATATTCCAGATGTTTGCCCATTTCTTATGTTCTGGTTGTTAATTGTTTAGATCTTTGTATAAGGATTTAACACTAAATTTACCATCTTTTGTTAGATTTCATATTGCTCTATCTACTCTGTTATCTCTTGGGATAGTGATTTATTGAATTTTTTTTTATTGTTTCTGCATCAAAAAGTGATTGGTTTTTTGCCAATCCCAAGTATTATTTTGGTTGATCAAGTCTTTTTGTATAAATATAGGGGGTATACCCCATGTTTTACTCAGTAATTTTTTTTTTATATTTTTAAGTTTATGTTTATTTGGGACTTCCTTTTCCTAGCCCATACTCCTATTAGGAATGATTTTCTTTTCCTTACCCTACTTGTATTGGGAATTATTGAAGCCTATAAAACAAGGTCTAGTATCGTAGAGATTATCACCCAATACATTAATATTTAGTTTATTTATCAAAGATTTTTTTTTATTATTAATTGTTCTCTAGTTTTGCAATTGCTCTATCCTACTTATACGCCGGGCCGTCAGACAAGTGGTATTGTTTTGGAATCCTGACCCTTGAGCGAGCCCTGGGCCCAAACTCTTTGGTCTACTGAAAAGGAGAGTACTGCTGGAAATTCTCTAACTCAGGGAAAAAAAGTTGGGAGTTTTCGTTTCTCAGCAGCACTGATTTCCAATTCCCAGGTAAATTTCTCGTTTCAGATTAGTTTTAGATTAGGGTTTACTCGGATGCTCGAACCTTTTTTGAGCTTCTTCGGATTTTCTATATCAAGCCATCAATTTAGGGTTTTTTTTCTAGCTGCAATTGTCCTTAACAACCATCGATTGCATTTCTGTATATAGGTCATCAAATAATTTATTACGTTCACGGTAAGTAGCACCATAAATTGTGCATTAAGTTATGACTATGGGCAGAAAACCCCAAAATGATGGTATTAGGAGATACGTATATTATTGTATATTTTGTATATATGGTCATTAATAGGTTAGTTAAGAAAGATATTATTTTGTGTAATTATGCTAACCGTGTCTACCTATTTAGCCTTGGAAGAAACGATTTGTAATTCAAGCTTTTCAATAATAAGAAATCTTCATCTTCTATCTTGTCGTTTCATGGCAGGAAAGACTTAACCTAATTAAAATCAAATTAGAAAATTGTGCTTAAGAAAATTGTGCTTAAGATTAGCACCATGACTTGTGTAGCTAATGTAGCGATCACAACCATCAATTCTAGTAGGGGATCTTTATCGTTTCAAGATCGACTAGGTCTTGATAATACACTTACTGATACCCAATGGGAAACCATTGTGCAAATGCTTAAAAATTCGAATAATGATTCGAAACTTTCTGGTGAATGGATATTTGATACAGGGGCTGCACGACACATGACAGGAACTAAAGAATTTTTGTTTAAAACTCATGAAATAAGGTTTTTTTCCGTAAAGCTTCCGAATGGCACATATTCTCATGCTCCATACGAAGGCACTGTGGTGTTTGGAAACAATTTGAAATTATTCCGTGTTTTATTTGTTCCTGATCTCCACTGCAATTTGATTTCCTTAGCATGTTTAATTAAAGATTTGAGATGTATTGTCACTTTGACTGATAAATTATGTGTGATACAGGACCGCACTACGAGGACGGTGATTGGTGTGGGTGAGGAACGAGACGGGGTCTACATCTTTCATAGTGGAACGCTCATTACTGCAAATCGATTATCTGCTGGAGAAGATTATTGTTTATGGCATAGACGTTTAGGTCACGCGTCTAATAAGGTTGTTTCTTTACTTCCGGGTATGAATAAAGTTGATTGTCGGAATTTTCTTAATGAACCATGTGATATTTGCTTTAAAGCTAAACAAACTCGGACTACTTTTCCGGTTAGTGAGAATAAAGCGGATGACTTCTTCAATTTAGTTCATTGTGATGTATGGGGTCCTTATCGTACTCCATCTTCTTGTGGTGCACATTATTTTCTTACCATTGTCGACGATTACTGTCTTTGTGTTTGGGTTTATTTGATGGCACATAAAACTGAGGTGGTGCAAATTTTTAGGAACTTTTGTGCTATGGCGAAGACACAATTTGATAGACAAGTTAAGAAGGTGCGCAGTGATAATGGTACAGAATTTATTCCATTAATTCCTTTCTTTATTGAACAGGGTATAGAATTTCAAACTTCATGTGTGGATACACCACAGCAAAATGGGCGAGTTGAACGCAAACATCCTCATGTATTGAACGTGGCTCGTGCTTTACGATTTCAAGCCAATTTACCTCTTCGGTTTTGGGGTGAGTGTATATTAAGTGCTGGTCATATTATTAATCGCATGCCTACGCCCTTACTCAATGGGAGAACTCCATATGAATTGTTACATAAGAAGCCTTCTATTTATACTCATATTAAAGTATTTTGATGTTTGTGCTATGCAAGTCTTATCCCTCGTGATCGTAATAAGTTTAATTCACGAAGTCGAAGATGCATTTTTGTTGGTTATCCTTGTGGAAAAAAGGGTTGGCGGTTATTTGATTTGGAAACCGAAAAATTCTTTATATCTTGTGATGTGATTTTCTTTGAAAATAAATTTCCTTACGCGGTTGTTTCTTCTAGCGATGTTTCTTCCGATGATAATAATAATAATAATGAAGAATGCCGAGTTGAATTGGAGCTCCATACGAAACAGTCAGAGTTGAATTGGAGCTCCTGAACTGGTGTTTGACAGGAAGTCAGCAGGTGTCCCGTGCAGATTGTTCCAAACACTGTTGTGCATATTTTGTCCGGTAGCAGCAATACTGCTCCAGGCAGTGATGTAGGTGATTCTAGTAGTCACAGAAGTCAAGTGGGCAATGATGTGCAGATTTTGTCCGGCAGTGACAAGACTACTGCTCCAGGCAGTAATTCACGTGATGTTTTTCATAGTGACAGAAGTCGAACAGTCACAGGAAGTGACAGAAGTCGATCAGTCACTGAATCATCTTTAGTTATAAGAGAAAGTGATGATTTTGTCTCTTCTGGGCTCCCACAGAATACGTCATCCGTCAGGGAAAAAATTGGTTATAGTTCTGATGCAGCTTTATCACCTACTAAGGAAAGTGATGCTAGCGGTGATAGTTCTGATAAGGCAGTTCGACGAAGTGTTCGGACTCGGGAACCTAATACTCAGTTAAAGGATTATATACGTAATACTATCAAAGCAATATACCCCGCCTCCTCCACTCCTCACTCGTCAACGTCCTCAGGTACGTCTTATCCCTTAACTAATTATGTGTCATATGGAAAGTTTTCTGCTAATCGTACTCATTTTTTGCCGGCGATTACTACTCTTAAAGAACCTACGAGTTATGCCGAAGCTGTTCGTTTTCCCTTTTGGCGTGTAGTTATGTCTAAGGAGATTAGTGCTCTTGATAAGAATGGCACGTTATCTGTTACGGATCCTCCCCCAGGCAAGAAGGCAATTGGTTGTAAATGGGTTTACAAAATTAAATATAATTCTGATGGTACTGACGAGCGATATAAAGCTCGCTTGGTTGTCCTCGGTAATAGACAAGTGGAAGGTGTGTATTATCATGAAACATTTGCTCCCGTAGCTAAAATGGTTTCAGTTAGAACATTTTTAGCAGTCGCAGTTGCTCGTGGTTGAGAGTTACATCAAATGGATGTTCACAATGCTTTTCTACATGGGGATCTTGATGAGGAAGTATATATGCAACTTCCTCCAGGATATTCGACTAATTCTCCTGGTAAAGTGTGTCGCCTCCATAAATCTTTGTATGGTCTTCGTCAAGCTCCTCGTAATTGGTTTGCTAAGCTTGCAGGTGCTCTTAAGGCTTTTGGATTTGTACAATCTTATGCTGATTATACTTTATTTACCCTGCGACGAGGTGAGAATTCTATTAACATACTTGTCTATGTGGATGATTTGATTATTGATGGGAACAATTCCGCTGCTATTACTGCTTTTAAAGCATACTTAAGCAGTTGCTTTCATATGAAAGATCTGGGTCATCTCAAGTATTTTCTTGGTATTGAAATGTCTCGAGGAGCTGATGGTCTGTTTTTATCTCAACGGAAATACACCTTCGATATTTTGTCTGAGACTGGACTTCTTGGAGCCAAACCAGCTTCTTCACCCATTGATCAACATCATCGTTTAGCTCTAGATGACTGACGTCTGTATTCTGATTCATCCCATTATCATCGACTTATTGGACGTTTGATATATCTGACCATAACTCGTCCTGAATTGTGTTACTCGGTGCATGTTTTGGCTCAATTTATGCAGTCTCCTCGGGTGTCTCATTGGGAAGCTGCTCTTCGAGTTCTTTTTTATCTAAAGGGTCATCCGGGTCAAGGGATTATTTTACGCAAGGATAGTGCTCTTCAGCTTACTACTTATTGTGACTCTGATTGGGCCTCATGCCCTCTTAGCCGTCGTTCGCTTACTGGTTACTTTATTTTCTTGGGAGGCTCACCTATATCTTGGAAGACAAAGAAGCAACATACCATATCTCGTTCTTCTGCTGAGGCCGAGTACCATTCCATGGCTCATACTTGTAGTGAACTCACGTGGCTAAAGGCATTGTTGAAATCTCTAGGTGTGTCTCATTCTCAGCCTATGCGTCTTTATTGTGATAGTCAATCTGCACTTCATATTGCTGCTAATCCTGTTTTTCATGAGCGTACCAAGCATATTGAGATTTATTGTCATTATGTACGCGATCAAGTTCAGTCCGGCGATGTTACTACTTCTCATGTTCGCACAACCGCCCAGCTTGCAGACATTTTCACCAAAGCTCTTAGGCGACCCCAGTTTGAGCTGCTTCTTCGCAAGTTGGGCATTCGTGATCTCCATGCTCAACTGAGGGGGGTATTAGGAGATACGTATATTACTGTATATTTTGTATATATGGTCATTAATAGGTTAGTTAGGAAAGATATTATTTTGTGTAATTATGATAACCGTGTCTACCTATTTAGCCTTGGAAGAAACGATTTGTAGTTCAAGCTTTTCAATAATAAGAAATCTTCATCTTCTACCTTGGCGTTTCAGATGGTGATAAAAGTAAAACCATTTCCACAATTAGAACCGCACCAAATGAGAGAAGAGCATGTAGAAGAAAGAAGGATGGCGATAAAAGTAAAACTACGTCCACGATTACAACCACACCGAAGGAGGGAAGAGCATATAGAAGAAAGAAGGATGCTGATGAAAGTAAAACTGTGATTACAACCACACCGAAGAAGAGAAGAGTTTATAGAAGAAAGTACCTTCCTCATGATTTAATTATGGAGGAAATACTTACTAAGGTTCCCACCATGACACTTATTCTTTCTGCTGTGGTGTCCAAAGCCTGGTATTACTCTATTCATACTGATAAACGCTTAACTCATTCCCATATTCTTCAGTCGCAAAAAGAGCCCAATCTTATCCTTAATCTTTTAAATGTTAGGGTTGGGGTGACTAATACTGGTAAGGCTAGATTTAGTAGTCAGTTCTTTAGAGTGGCTAGTTATGGAAACTTTCAGAGGCTAGCGTCTGATCTTTCTCATGTTGCTAGAGCGGAACTGGTTGGTTACTGTAATGGTTTCCCTTGTACTGCATTTGTAGGTTCTTATACTACTTATTATACGATTTTTAACCCAAGTAGGGGTGATGTTCTCCGCATCATCTATCCAGTCATCATTGGGAAACTTATATCCGATGCTCACATCATCTGTCATGGATTTGGATTCGATTCCTTAGCAAGTGAATACAAGCTGGTAAGTATTTATTCTACCTCCCAAAACCAGTTCAACATCATCGTATTTTCATTGGGAACTAAATCATGGAGAAATATCACTACTTCAAGTGCGCCCATATCATACCATGTCGTCCTATTATTCGGATAAGAGCAGCCGCGAATGGTGACAAATCAGCCATTTTTTGTAGCACCAGTAGATGTCTCGTTTGGAAGATGATAACAACTATCCAGGGAGGAGAAGGATCTAACGGTAACAACAACAGTAATATTGAGATGTTACTATCGCTCAATCTCCACGATGAGAAGTTTGAGTTCATTCAACTCCCAGCTAAAAGTACAACTAATGAACAGGTTGATTACCCACATCTTCTGGAGTTCAAAGGATCTCCTTGTATTGCACGTTTAGAAAAAAGACTAGGGATTGGGAGTGATTTTTATCATCGCCACAGTCATCATCATCAGGGTAGTAGTTGCTGCTGTTGTTGTAAAATTCATCTGTACGTATTCAAGGACAAAGCCAAGTGGGTTAAGGATGAGAGTTTCGATGTTCGTATGAAGTCTTTGTCGCACGTGGTACCTGATCCCTGCTGTTTTTGCTTCGGTACTACTCTTACACCTTTTACTCGTATCTTCAGTTTTTCTAATCAGATTTTACTGTACTGGTTCGATGGGGAACATCTTCAAATATACAACTTACGCTCTGAAAAGCTCAAGATCGTAATTCCTCGCTTTGCTTTAGATCGTCATATCTTTCTAGCTAAAATGAAAGAACCCTTAAGACATCTTGGACGACGGTGATGATAGTATTTATTGCTCCAAAATGGATTATCAGCTGCACCTTCAAGGGGAGAACTTCATTTCTCTGCAAACCTTCGTACCAGAAGGAGTGGCAGGAATTGATGCTGATGCTTTTCACAAATTAGCTTCGAAGACAAATCACTGTCCATATTCAGCATATGTGTTTGTGAATAAAGGTTCAGGAGAATTTTATCCTATTTTGAATTAGTTATTATCATACGTGGCGTACCAACTACTTTTGTTAACTGTAATCTGTTTATCAGATTATTTGTTATGTATATAAAATTAGTATAACCTCTTTAATGTCAATTTTATGATGTAGAACATATATCAAGACGGATTTATGTTGTTTTATGGACATATATCTTGGTTTATTTTCCTCAAAAGAGTGATGAAGCAGGTCAATGAAGTTCAGAGTGGCTAATCCTGAATCATGTTAAACTTAATATAGTCTGGTTCAGAGTGAGGCGCCAAGCCCATTGCCTCGCCTAGCGCTTCAGCGTTCCATGGGCTCCCTAAGTTGGGGTGAGTATTTTCGCATTTGTGCGAATGGATGCCCGGACCGTTCACTAATGGGTTGAACGTGGATGAAACTTTTGAAATCCAACGGATTACGGATTGTATCCGGATACAACCTTGAAAATCCGTTGGACATCCACACCCATTATATTAACTGTATTTATATAGTTTATAAAAAATATATGGATAGTTTTGGAATTTTTAAGGTGTTTGATTGTAGTGTTTTCCATGACACTTATATATTTATATACATATATAAAATGTGTATAAGAAATCATCTACATTGGTTTTAGTTTTTCACTGTAAATTTTAACTAACACGAATCCGTTGAATTATCCGCACCCAATTCGTTCATCCGTGCATTCATTGAATGCAAATCCATTGGATGTTGAATTGGATGCGGATGCCAAATGTGAAATCCATGGTGGATTTAATTGGATGCGGATGAGGTGAAAACCGGTCCATACCGGCCCATGCTCACCCCTAATCGAACTGTTTTAAAATCCTAAGTCATTTGAGCCCCACGTTGAATGGTGAGCGTCACCGTTCGACGAGAGAATAGTGAGTTAAACCTGAAGAGGTTTGATATTACATAAGATCGTTACCTCACCGTTTTTCTTTTATTGATTATCTACTGCTCGGGGATATGATGATTCTGAACCCCAACATTTGGGGACGGTAATTACGAAAACCCTAATATCAGTTCTACTTGCAAGGTAAATTCATTTTGCTTAATCCTCCGTGGATGATTTTGTAATGAGAATAAAATAAGGACTGAGATGCACAAGCATCTTAATAACTGGCAAGTTACCGCTGCTTTTCTTACTATTCTCAGTATTAGCTTTGCTGCAAAAGAAATCATAAACCCTAGACAGCCGAAGCAACTCTTCTTTTTCCGTTATATCCAATAATCGGCGTTGAAAAATTAATTTTTATAATTCAGGTCTACTTCTCTCTTTGCAGGTATATATTCATAAAACTCAGAGATATTATCTAAGCATACTTCTGTTCTAAACTCTGGTGGAAAGGCTAAAGTTTACCATTATGCCAGGAAGTTTTATTGGTATACTTTATTTTCTTATGTTTTTGGGGAATATTTTATGATTCATAAGTTTATCATTATATCCAGGTGAAGGATTTGAGAACAAAAATTGAATACAGAAGTATGATCAAGTGAAGAAAGAGCAGACTCATACTGGACGTAAACCTAGATAGCCTATCAAATTCTTCTTTGCAAGTAAATGACTCGATAATGTTGCGGCAGATACTGCAGACGATTCTCACTTTAGGAAATGAATATAATGAATCGGGCCTCAACACGAGGTACCACCCTTGCAGGCATCTATATTCAGAATATAAAACCAAAATGATTGGAAGTTGTGTTTTTTGTTATATATTCTTGCAGTATCTTCCATTAGATTTAAATTTCACAGCCTGCTTTGATTGACTGGTGCTGGAGCAAGAAACGATAAAAAGACATTAATACGGAGCAAGAAACAATAAAAAGACGTTAATACATCCTATCTGCAAGGTATAACTTCATATAGGCCCTAACGGAAATACGGTCTATGGCTTCTAGATGATGTTTTATATGCAACCTAACATGGTCCTCAAAGATGGAAATAATTTAGAACTTCTTACATTCAAATTGTTATTTGATTTTTTATAGGTGGTGGTTTCCAAAACGGACCATGACCATCCTCCATGGTATTCAAGAAAACTTCGAGAGCTTCTTTCATTTTTTGAATTAGAGAAGGTAAAAGTTCTGATCAATTCATATATTGCAGTTGCTTAACCGTAGTTGTCGTTTTGTGCATATTTATGTCTTATAAGTTTTGCTTATCATTAGTTGTGTAGTATTATGGGCTCAGGTCTAATTTTTACCTGAGTATATTCTTGGAAATAGAGTATGTATGATTTTCAATTTTGCATTTGAGGATACCGGAAACAGTGGTTGTGCGGGACTACTGCATTGTGGCACTACTTGGTAAAATAAGTCTGACACTGGCTCTCTTTGAGTGTGCTAATGCAGTGTTTATTTTCCTTTTAAGAAAGCCGTTTTCAAACCACAGTATGAATACAAGCAAATCGGATCTTATATAGTTTACTAGGGATACAGTTTTGGTTTTAAAACAGTTAATTGTTGGTCATTATCTTAGACTTCGGATGCAACGAAACCGCATTCTTCTTTTGTTTACTGCTTGGTCTTCTGAAACATACTTGCATGCTATGTTTTTAGTTGAACCGATACGTTTTTTTGTTTTTGTTATGGTGAGAAAGACTGTAATTTCCATTTTTATTAATCAATGTTTGTAGTATAAAAGAGGAATTTTGGTTCTGATTTTTGTGTGTGTAAAGGTGATGGGAACCAATGAGAAATTATCTAAGAGTACAAAGGAGACTTGAATTATCAAGGTTGCGATTGGCAGTCTCCATATTTTTGCAGATTAGGCAACAAGGTATAGTCAATGTAGAAATAATAGTGCAAAAATGTGGTCTTCATTTTCCGGATGAAAAATCAAGGAAAAGGGAGTCGTGGAATCTTCCTCCCTTTCATGGAGGTTTAGGTAGTCTTGAATATTGGCTCTTGGGAACGGTAATTTGGGTATAATTTTGCTTGAATTGGTTGGCCTAAAATCTTAGGACAGAGATTGGGGGACATCAGTGAGTAGGTATATTTGATTTTAAGACTTAAGTATTATACGAGATTGCATATTAATCTTCCCAGTTCTGAATAATTCATGTTTGATAATAACATAAGGACTGAGATGCACAAGCATCTTAATAACTGGCAAGGTACCGCTGCTTTTCTTATTGTTGGCACTAAAACATCTTAATCAAAACTTATTTACTCCCTCATTGTAGAAACTGTATTTGTTAACTCTTTGTTTGAATTTTTTTCGCTAAAACAAGTAGCAAGTCAGTGTGACTCTAAAGTATGCATATGGATTTACAAATTTTTTATTATCTTTTAGTAAGGCAACATTAGTATTTTTTTTTTTTGCCCTGTAAATAGAATTACATTAAGGAACACTAATATCGTCGTCATCAGTCTTCTATGAAATGCATCACTTTGCAAGGACGCATTTGGTTTATTATCCTTCTTTAACTTTCCTCCTGGTAATTTTATGTCTCTAATTATTTTCTTCATGCAATTTTTTCTTTCTATTCAATTTTAACGAGGACTGATAGTCTTTTTGTCTAATATTTGTTTATGTTGCTTCTAACATCTTTCATGCTTGCACTACACCATTTTAAGGTATTAGCAACCTAGCATAGTTGTTGCTAAACGGGGTCGCAACAAGCTTTTGCGGTTGCTAAACATGGTGTCGCAATTTTTAGCAACATCATAAGCTATGTTGCTAATCTCGGTCAGCAACGGCAATTCGCAACGGATATTGTCGTTGTTTAAATTTTTTATTAGCAATTATAGTGGGTTGTTGCTAATCTGTTGCTAATTAAGGAATACCCCTACCCGGAACTAGACACCGGTGGTTCTGGTTCTAATTTACTGGTTTTGGTTCTAATCTGTTTAGCTTGACATTCAATACCTAATCAACAAAAACCCAAACCGATCACACCGTCAAAACCAAAAGCAACCCCAACATCAGAAACCTATGTTCACAAATAAATCAATTGAGAAAACCCTAGAATCCCCTATAAAATCTTCTACTTACAGAGATCCATGATATGATTCCTGCAAATAGCACAGTCATTCAGAACAATATCTAACATCAAACAAAAAACGACTGAAATTAAAACCAAAAAGGAGATGTGGATTTAAAAAACCCTAAGAGAGAGAGGACGAACTTGGTTTTTTGGTTGAGGAAGAAGGAACCTCTACATGTTAAATTCTTGAAAGTACAAGAAGTGAATCTTGACTACTTGAGTTTGAAGACGGCCTTGAATAGATTTATTAAGGGAGTAGAGATTAGGTTTAATTTATTTGGATTTATTAGAAAGCTAGGGTTTGTCCTTTGCAAGCAGTTGTATAGGTGAATCAGAAATTATAAAGACAATTAGAAGAGAGAAATTCATTAATGCAAGCAGTTGTTAGGGTTCTTGCTGGTTGGAATTCATGGGTCTTCAGAGCAGATTCATAATGAAAGAGATGAGAACAATTTTGTGGCTGAGAAGTGAGATAAGCAAATAGAGAAGGGAAGATAAGCCCGCTCCTCTGAAGGGTGGAAAAAAAAGAAGAACACTTGACCACTTTTTGACTTGGGCGTAAAAACACGTCAAAGTGTTCCCAACTACACGCTCGCTTCACATGCATGAACACCCTGCGGTTGCTATTCGCAACCGAAATTTCGCTGTTGCGAAATTAGCAACAACAATCTGCCGTTGTGAAAGATTAGCAACAGAACTTTCGCAATGGCGCTAGCGCTGTTGCTACTCTAGGTTGTTATTTCCTTAAAATGGTGTAGTGTTGACATGGATGAAATTTTGATCCGTGATATTAAATGTAATTATTATGAGAAGTTCCATGACTTGGTTCGTAATGCTACCTTTGGGTAGAAGCATGGTTTCATCGGGGATAGGCTAGATTTGAGAAATAACGCCGCCAGAAAGTAACAATTTGGTAAGAGTCAAAAATTGACATGGATCAGCAATTTTGCTTATTATAGTTTAATTATCTTTTGTTGGTATTCCACTACACTTTTTTACCTTTTTTGGGGGGGCTTGGTTTGTTTCACGTTTCAACCTTAGTTTTATACTCTGTCAGTGCACTAATTGGATCTTATCTCTGCCACTACAACAGACAGGTTGGCCGCAACTATGTACTTGGTACTCCCATGGATGAGCCAAGAATGTATTGGGAAGGGGCGAGGCGAAGCCGAGCCACACCAAATTAAATATCCTAAGCATGCATCGGGACTGGCGAGGCTAAGCCGAGCCAAGCATGCATGGGGATGGGGGCGAGGCGAATCTTTCCAAACATGCATTGGGATGGGGCGAAGCGAAGCTTTCCAAGCATGCACTGGGACGGGGGGAGGCGAAGATGAGCCAATCATGCATTGGGACGGGCCACACCAAATAAAAAATTCTAAGCATGCATCGGGACGGGGCTAAGCTGAGCCAAGCATGAATCGTGACGGGGAGAGGCGAGGCGAAGCCGAGCCACACCAAATCAAAAATCCCAAACACGGTGCATAGGATGGTTTCGAGTCCGCCCGGTACGTAGCACGGGCACAAAATCTAGTTATGATTATGAGTGAATAAGCCCGGAAAGGAAATAATATGTGTTAAATTAAAATGTTGTTGTTTGAGATATATAGATTGTAATTGTTTTAGCTTGTCAATCTAAGACTAGATTTTATGCCCGTACTACGCACCGGGAGTCCCCGAAACCACTTTGCCTTGCCCCGTCCTGGTACATCCTTAGGATTTTTTATTTGGTGTGTTTGGGCTATGCCTCACCTCGTTTCTTAGGATGTTTTACTATGCCCAGCCATGTCACATACCATGCATCTTTTTCTTTCAACCATATTTTTGATTTAGTGTCATTTGGCTTCGCCTCACCCCCATCGTGCATTTTTGATTTGGTATCGTGGGTTTCGTCCCAGCCCGTCGTGATGCATTTTTTATTTTCTTCGGCTTTGCCTCGACCAGTCGTTTAGGATTTTTTATTTGGGGTTGTTCAGCTTTGTCTCGCCCCGTGGTGCATTTTTTACTTTCGACGCCATTAGTATTTCGTCTGGCACCTAAAATTCTCACACCACAACACCAACCAATTTCTCCTCCTAATGATCTTGCTTTATTTGCAAGAGCGTCTCTTGCATCCATGAATCGTCCGCAATCAAAATCATCAATTTCACATCTGGGTATAACAAATCCACCACCAAAAATCGCTTTTTTGTTTTTGACAAACTGTGACCTAATTTTTCTCCTCTTTGGGAAAAATTCTTCGAAGGGAATGAAAAATTCTATAATATTTATTTTTATTTTATTTTTTTGATTAAACACCCATCAAATATTTGATGGCCCAAAGTATAAAAATACCCACAAGGGAGCACCTAGAAGGTGAGCATAGGCCGGTATGGACTGGTTTTCGCCTCATCCGCATCCAATCCATTGCACTACGGATTTCAAATTTGGCATCTGCATCCAATCCATATCCAACGGATTTGCATCCAATGGATGCACGGATGGACGGATTAGATGCGGATAATCCAATGGATTTGTTTTAGTTAAAATTTATAGTAAAAGAAAATAAATATAACACAAATGACACCTTATAAAACCTACATATCCTATATATGTATACAAATATAAAAATGTCATGTACAACACCCCAACCAAACATCTTAAAAATTCCTAAATGATTCATAACATTTTCTAGAACTATATAAATGCCCTTAATCTAACGGATATGAATGTCCAAAGGATTTTCAAGGTTACATACGGGCCCTATCCGTTATCCGTTGGATTTCAAAAATTCCATCCCCATCCAACCCACTGACGAACGGTCCGAACATCCATCCGCAAATGAACGGTTGGTCCCGATTAAATCCGCGGATTCCGGACCAAATTCTCACCCCTAGGAGCACCCCATAGGAAAACCCAAATGGATGAGAACTCGTCCAGACCCGAAATAGAATATCCCCGAAGAAAAACCCAAATATTCTAGACCCGACACGTGCCAAACCCAAAAGTGCACCCCACCAAACGCTAGATCCAGTTTGAGAACAACCACCACCATATTGCTTGAAAACCACCACCGCCAACAAAGATTATCAGTGAATCCTTCATGAACATGATAGAATCACCGAATCCATGTAGAGAAGATTTCGAAGAAACCATAAGAAAATTGCATCATGAAACCGAGCACCATTGTATCAAAAGCTTGATTTCTTTATCTGCCCCCACAAAGCAGCACCTTCACTGTCGATGACACATCCAAACTCTAAGCATCAAATGTATCACCCACCATAGAAACCCTTTCTTTGACCCTAATTGTAGTTACATGAAATCCTACAACCACACCCCAATGTATCTAGTCAAATATGTAGGTTATCATCATAAATTCTTTATTGATTATTTCTGATTAAGAATTGGTTACAAGATATTATAATGACTTTACTTGCTCTCCAAATAAACTTTCTCTCTCCTAATTTCTTGTCTAACACACATTAAATATCTCTCTCAATAAACAAGAAACTCTTTCCTTTAAATAGGATTTTACATAATGGATGACACCTAAGAGATCCACTATTTTCAGAATCTCTGTGCATCACATTCGCTCATATACAATCACTCATTCTCGCACAGACTATTCTTTCGCATAGATCATCACACTTTACTCGTGATTCTGCTGACATCACTCGATGCGTCATCTTGACTTTTTGGTGTGCGATAGTCCTCATGTACACCAGATAATCTTCACTTCGCATAGTTAATAGTATGTGCGATATTCCGCTCCTACATTTTGCCTCTTCTCATGTCGCTTACATCATAAGGTGAGCGATATGAGAAATTTTCATCCTATAATATCGCACGTATGTATCATTTCATATTCTATTATGTCGACAGTCTCCAGAATTCCAGTTTTTTTTAATTACGCGTGCCTTTTGACCGCTCGTTACCTGACACGTTCTTGCAACCGCCTATTTTTATCAATTCGTTGTTTGCATTAATGAGGTAAAATCTCGAAAATCGAGTTTAATTTTCTTCTATATATCTTTCTCCATATTCTTCTTTCTTCTTTTTATTTCTTACCTTCTTACTTCGTCTTCTTCTTTGCTTAAAGTGATTTCATTGATCTTGATCAACGTTCGAAGTGATTCCCACTCTTCTTTCATTTCCATTTTTGAATGGCTCCAGCTGGCAAAAAAATGGAAGCAGAATTTAATAAAGTAAAGCAAGAACCCAAAGCAAGAGGTTATTCACTTTCTTTTCCTTCATCATCTGATTATTCGTCCAAACTCAGTATTGATTTGATCAAATCTGAACAATGGAGCAATCGTAGGGTGATTGTTTCACTAGGAAAACTTCTAAATAATCTCTCAATTCCGTTTTATAATCCAGATTTGCCCATGTTTTATGAACTTCTTGCGGATGCTCGATTCGCACGGGGAATATTCCAACTAAGTGGTGATGCAATTAGAATAGCATTGGAATATTCACGTCGCGCAGCTGGATTAGATTCGTCTTACTCTTATGAGGTACAAAATGAATTATATCGTGATAAGGTTATCGACCCCTCCGAATATACCCTTGATAATTTCTTCAATCACTGCTACATTGGACTTATGAAAAGTAGTATGACTAAATGGGCCGTTTTCTTAAGAAGAAAAGATGGTATTGCTGAAGATAAGAGGATCATGCGAGATGTTGATTGGAGTGACAAAACTAATAATTCCGCTTCTGGATCTAATGACTCGAGTTGGCTTAATTTCCCTGCCATTTTAGAAGGTCCTTATATTTCTGGCAAAGTTGAGGATGAGTCTGATGTTCCTCTTCCTGTAAAGCTTTCTTCTTACCAACCTTGGAAGTTTGAACTATCCGAGAATAAAGAAAAGAAAGTGGTATGAAGTCTTCGCACCTGTTTTCTTAACATCGCATATCCTTTTCCTTTTAACCTCTCATTTCTTTATTTCTTTCTCTTCAGGGTGCGAAAAAAGTTAAGGTTGCGCACAATACGTCTTCCTCGCAGAATAAGCAAGTAAGAAACACTCTACTTTTAGGTTTAACAATATTATTGCCTCTGTTTCTTATCTTGATTATTTGTGCAGGTTAAACCATTGGGTGTTAAGACCTCGGATAAAGGTAAAAATATTCCTAAAAAACCCGTGTATAGATCTTCATCCAAAACGAATTCCTTAATGGACGATCTCTCTAAAAAACGCAAAAGATATGATTCCTCTTCAAGCTCGGAGTCTAGTAACAACAATATTTCTTCTCCTGAGGATTCATCAGTCGCTTCTTCTTTCAAAGAATTGTCCCGTCTTTTTGCTGGGGATCTTCTAACTGCTGTCGATAATGAAGAAGTAAATCGTGCATTCAAGATGATTTCGAAAACTTGTGATGCTCCCGTTTTGAATGATCCCTCTCTTCGCGGAGCTGCTTCTGTGATAAGTCCAAACCTCTAATTCACAGTTAGCTCTTTGGTAATACTTATTACTTTTTTATCTTTTATGCTTTTTATATTCTTATCCATAATATATTATCTTCATTCTCGCAGGGAGCTCGTTTGTCTTATGTAATCTCTGCTGATTATCAAAGGAGATTAGCTAAGTTGGAGCAAAAAAATTCTCAACTTAAGATTGATAATACTAAGCTTTCAGAAAAGAATTCCCTCAACGAAGGATTGGTTCTCAAGGCCCGAGAAAGAAATAATAAACTCCTTGGTATGTATTCTTTACTTTTCTTATTCTTCTATTTGTATGCGATAATTCACACCCCTTACTCTATTATATTCGCAGACCTTTATAGCCTTTCGGATGAGGCATCTAATCTTCCTGATGATGAAATCCTTTTAGAACATCTTAACTCTTCCTTAAATAATTATCCCACCCAAGGATTCGAGAACCTTAGTTTGGAAGAGTTGCAGCTGAAGTATTCTACTCTTGGAAAAAGTCATAGATCTTTATTATCTTCACTTAATAGCTTCAAACATCGTTTCCATGAAAGTAAAGAAACAATTCAGATTTTGGAGAAAAAATAATAATAAACTTATTGATGAGAAGGATGAGATATATCTTAAAGGTGCGAAAGCACTAGAAACATTCCAAGAATCTATTATTGTAGTTCAGAAAGAACGTGACTTAGATTTGAGTGAAAAGAATGTACTTGTCGAAGAAAGAAACTTAATTCGCTTTCAACTTCTCATAGAAAGTGAAGCTGAATATAGTTGGTATGCTAGGATTCTGAATGATGCTAGAAAAAATTTAGCTGTAAACGTGAGCCTTCAAGCTGAGCATTCTGCAGTGATTAAAGATATTATTTCTAATAATGAAGGTTATTTGTTGTTCTTCTATACTTTTTTTACTCCTTCAAAGTTATATTTTCCATATTCTGATCTATTTTTCTATGCTTTGCAGAGAAAGAGAAGGAGTATCTTAAGAAAATCGAAGATCTTCAATCACATCTATCTTCACATGATTCTAGGTACCAGCAGCTGAAGAAAAATTTCATCACTACTGTTAAGAATAATAGTAATGACGCGAATCGTGCTCTCATAGCTGATGTTAAGAAGTATTGCATTGAGAATAATATTCCTCTTTCAAGATATAAGTTCCCTGAAATTCCTGAGAATGAACCTATTCCCGAAATTCTGGATAGTGATGTAGAAGACGAAGAATCTGAAGAAGAATCAAATTTTGAGTCTGTGCGAGATGAAGGAAATGAGAATTGAGACTGCTTATTCTGTAAAAATTAATCATTTTTATTAATTGTATATTCCTTTTTGCTTTTTTGTATACGTCCATGTAGTCTTGAAACCTTGTTATTAAATATACATCTTATAAGCATTGAACTTTTATTCTTGTAATGGGAGTTTCCCTTTTATTCGCATTAGCACTTAACATGTCATTCTTATTCGCAAGCATATGAGACTATCAAATGGGACAAGTAACATTTCCTTTGCATTCCCATTCTTTCCTGTGTCAGTTGTCACATTTTGATAGGAAAAGTGTAATTATCATATGTGATTATGTCGCATATATCCTGAATTTTCTGTAGATTCCTTACATGTTAATTTGTTATAAATTCTTGTTTTTCCTTACTAATTAAAGGTCTTACTTTTCTATCTGATGCGATGAGATCGCAGGACGTCTTTATATTTATAATATATTGACCCATTGACCTCATCTTATCTTTTTCTCGTATTATTGCCTCTTTAGGTTTTTATCGCATAAATGTGACAAGTCTTAGTACTCTTGCGAGTAGAAACTCTCATGACATTTATGTCTTTTGACACAATTAAGCTCCCTTATGGAGGGTGCCGTCCTTATCTTCCCCTCTGATTGCCCCTTCAAGGAAGCTTACCTCTATCGGGTTAAGATTATGGCTCTTACCATCCGGTAATTCCAACAACTAGTTGATTTCGCAGTCTCTTTTCCCTTTACCTATAGGGTTTATTGGTTGCGAGACTGCACCCTAGGTGAGGTATCTTCGGACCCAGTACATCATAGTCAGGACTTGTCAAAAGTGGCAAGGTACGCTGCGGACTCCGCGGGCACTCTTGACTCAATCGTGTACCTCGGCGCCCTGATCGAGTTTATGCACTCCTTGGGAGAGACTTTCTCACCTTGTTATTCCAATCTAAGATTGAAACTTAGACCGTAAATTTAAGGTACCTCTTCTAGGATGGGCTTTCTCGTTTTTCTCACCCCAAATCTCAATGACTCAAGTTCCACGGTCGGTGTTTCTTTCCCTTGAGTCATGCATACCAGGTTTACCCAAATTATGACGTGCTTTAGGTCTTATTTTTTGCCTCTTGCATGTATGCGAACTAGGTTGCACGCCATATTCGGATTCCCTACCTCTTTTTATTGCCTTTTATTAAGGTCTTACTTCAAGTTACTATTTCTAGCATAAAGAAACATTTTATTTTATTTTCTGTAATTATCAAATGGAGATAAATTTGTAATTCCATTTGAATTCTTGAATTCATAAAAATCTAGTATATAAATGTCTAATGATTTTCTTTCTCACAGAGAAAAACATTCCCATTCTTCATTCTACTTATTTTGTTATTTCACTTTTTGTATGTCTCCAAGCTCGCACATACCCTTTAGAATATTACTTCGCACAACATCTTCATTCTGTTATATGCGAGTATTATCTTGATAACTCGACTTCTGCCTTTGTGCTCGTTCCTCCTTTATAGAAATTATTTCTCTGATTCGTTTTGTACCACTCCTCGCAGAAGATTCTTATTTAATTTAATTTCTGCTTATCTTTTCTTTCAACTTTGAACACTGCATCTACCATTAACCTTTCCGCTCTTTGGCTATTTGAAACATGCTTTTTCCAATGTCGTCGCTTATTTTCTCGCTCTTCACACTTATCAATATCAATTTGTTGGCAACTTATACTTGCAACTGTATCTCCTCTTATTACTCCAATTCCCTTCAGTAAAGGAAACTTTATGCACTGGTGAAATGTCGAAGCCACTGCTAGGATGCTATGCAACCACGGTCTTCCAATTAAAGCATTGTAAGGAGATTCGACATCTACAACACAGAACATGATTTCTGTTGGTAAATTTGGTAGGAAAATTCGCATTGTCACTTCCCCTTTTGGCTTGTTCGCAGTCCCATTAAAGCCATAAAATTTATAAGTCGAGGGAATTAACTCATCATCTCTACTACCCATTGTATTGTATGTATGATAAAATAGAATATCTACAGAACTTCCAGGATCTACAAGTATTCTATTAATAGCCCATGTGTTCGCTTTTTCCTCTTCATCATTATCTGCTTTCGCCTTCGGATTAATTCTTAATTTCACCACTAATGGGAATTCATGTGATTCCCCTCCTCCCGGCGTTTCTTCTGCGCTGAATGAGATAGTCTGCTTTTTCCAATCCTTTAAAGGTGACACTTTTGCAAGATTAAGAATTTCTCTTCCATCATCATCTCTTGTATATACCCGACTTAAGATATTTCCATGACAGTTTTCTATATTAAAGAGTGTATAATTGAGTTTCAGTATAAGTTCTTTGCTTTCTCACCCACTTTAATTTCATATGTGTTCCTTTTATGCTCCTTTTCATTAGCATTCCCTTATGGTGGCGGCAATGGGAGATTATTCGATTCATGTACTAAAAAGTGATCTAACCATCCTTATTCGATCATTCGTAGTATGATTTTCCATATATTTATGCAATTGATTGTCGTATGGCCTTGGAAGCGATGATATACACAAAATTCTTTACTTCTTCTCCCCGGTGGCGGCTCATCTCCTACATTATGTGGTTCAGGGATTTCTTCCATTAGGATGACATCTTCCCATATTTTATCAACTGTAGTGGTAAGTAAAGTGTTCGTTTCTCGGACTTGTTGTGATTCGATTTTAGACTTAATATAATATGTACAAGGAAAGCTGTCACAGTATCGAGAGGTACTGAGATTCAGGATTCCACCAAATTCCATTCATGTGACTCAATTAATAACTCCAATCAATTATAGCTCAAATATTAAAAATATGGACTCTTATTCTTTGCCAAAAATATATTTTTAAAACTTTAGATGTAAATCACAAGCATGGTGTATCAAAAGCTCTTACGTCTAAGCATACACCATCAAACGAAATCACAACTAATTAGTGAAAATCATGAATCAATTAAAATAAGTGCAAAAAGTCATAAAGAATTATTAAAATTACCACATGCATGAAATAGGGTTTCCTCCATCATCCCAGTGTTGGGGTTTAGCTCCTCATATTAATCATGATCCCAAAATACATGTATAAAGCTCAAAAGTTGATTAAAAGGGAGTAAAACAATTGAACAGAAAAATCGCAACAGAAATAACTGTTGCAAAGGCGTTGTTCACTGTTACAAGAAGAGCGATATATATGAAGTGCTGTTGAGACTGCAGCTGCGACCCCCACAACTTTGTCGTAAACACTGTTGAAGAACGACAGTCTTCAGACGTCCGTTCTTCGTATTCTTCAGCAGCAGCAGCAGCAGAAACAGAGTTTGATCGAACTCTGATTTCTTCTTCTCTGGCCCTCCTCAGGTTCCCAAACTATCGACTCCCCTTCTATATGACCCAACCAATCTATTTATATCAAAAAGGCCGATTAAATCTCTCCAAAATCTTCACGAAATCTCTTCTTTTCTTTTCTTGGCAGTTGCGACAATAATCTTTTCTCTAAATTGTTCCACGCGTTTCTGAGCTTTCCCGATCGTCTCAAACTCTTCCTTAGATAGATATGTATCTTTGGAAATATTTTTAGGTCCTTAGTCTCTCTAGAACTTCTAAAAATAATCTCAATAGGGTCCGTGTAAAATCACTTTCCCTGTTTAGCTCCAACTCGGTTTCTAGCCCAATTCGATCCAAACAAACGACTATACCAGGCTTGTTTAGTTGAATCACGTCCAGCCCAGTCAATTATGGCGATTGAATCTCACTAAAACACCTTCGAAATCAATCCCCAACTCTGCCAGTTGCATGCACAAAATTTCCCGCCAATTTCAGTTTTTGAACGTGAAGGGGAAAGGTTACCCCTTATCCAGTTGTCGCCCCTTATCCGCTTCTGGAGTCCGTATAACACTTGTCCCTTGGGTGCATTTAGTAATTTTTCTGGGATGTTTTCAACACTTTTCTCGGGGTTCCTCCGGGGTATTTCTGGGATGTCACTGGTACGTCTGCTATGGAGGTTCAAATGCCACGTTTTGAGCCAATTTCGCCGCAAAAGCTTATTTCTCCAAAAACACCTACAAAGAGATAAAATACCAAAATAAATACAAGAATGAGAACTCTCAATATATAGAATCGAGAAAAATTAGACACAAAAATGTGTCTATCAGACAGGCCCACAAATGTCACCATGTATTCTCTGTAGGAATGTTTTTGATTCAATGATAACTTTTGTTAAGGATGGTTTTATAACCAATTTTCCTATGGAACAAAAAAAACAATTCATATCCTTTCTTAACAAAAGCTTCTAGTTTTGTAACGGATGTCCATGAGCATTTTGTATTATTCTACTCATCATGGTAGAACTTGGGTGTCCAAGTCGGTCATGCCAAAGCTTGAATAATTCAGGGTCATTAATGTTCTGGTTAATGACAACATGATATTCGACTGTTCGAATTCTCGTAAGATATAACCCAGAAGAGATAGCATTAAGCCTTTCTACAACGTTCTTCTGGCACGGGACAGATGAAGTAATATACAAGTACTCCATATTATGCTCATTCGTTGTTTCAAGGTGGTAACCATTGCGCCGAATATCTTTAAAACTTAACATATTCCTCTAGGATCTCGTAGAATATAAGGCGTCCTTAATAATTAATTTTGTACCACCTTGTAGAATGATACACGCTCTTCCGGAGCCGTCTATCAAACTACTCGAACCCGAAATGGTATTCACATTACCCTTAAACCTCTTCAAGGTTATAAAATATTTATGGGTTTGAAAAATTGTGTTTGTTATTCCACTGTCAACCAAACAAGCATCTCCATCATCCATTTTGGATAGATTACTTGTGGAATCCATATCCTTCAACACAAATAGACGAGAGAAAATTAACAAAAGGATTACCAAAATGTCCACTTATATTACACCAAAAAAATGTGGTATACATCACCAAAAAAACACACACACAAAAATACAACAAAAGAAAAAATATACAGAAAACACAAGGAAATATACTACAGGGCATAAGGAAGAAACAGTTCTACAACTCATGAAAATAAAATTGACTAGGCTCGCCACCTTCAGGGTTGATGAGATACTCAGATACATCCAAGTGGGTATCACTGGTATTAGGTGCACTGACTTCTATTAAATTCATCTCTATGTCTCCGGCGGGTCGCTTCAGGGACGCCAAATAGAGCTTAAAAATATGTTCCAGCGTACGACAGGTACGCTGCCAGTGATCAGTTAAGCCACACCGATAACAAACACTTTTCTGAGGAGGTTGTCTAGAAGAACCCTTTCCTTTTTCTTGCTTCAGTTCCTTTGGTTCCTCAATTTTCAGCGGCCGTTGGAACGGCTGGTAACGAATACCTTTTACCCGTTATTTTTTGTGGCCCCCACGTTGGTTTCCTTTACCAAGTCCACGTTTTCCTTTGTTACCATGATTATTTGCCCGTCCAAAAGACGTAGCTGCGTGTGCTTCAGGAACTGCTGCGGAACCAACGGGGACGAGCTTCATGATTTATCAACAAAAGCTCATTATTCTGCTCTGCATTAACAAGCAAGAAATTGCAATTTTTTCTTTCTTTTCAATTTTAACGAGGACTGATATTCTTTTTGTCTAATATCTGTTTATGTTGCTTCTAGCATCTTTCATGATTGCACTACACCAGTTTAAGGTATTAGCAACCTAGCATAGCTGTTGCTAAACGGGTTCGCAACAAGCTTTTGCGGGTGCTAAACATGGTGTCGCAATTTTTAGCAACATCATAAGCTATGTTTCTAATCTCAGTCAGCAACGACAATTCGCAACGGAGATTGTCGTTGTTAAATTTTTTATTAGCAATTATAGCGGGTTGTTGCTAATCTGTTGCTAATTAAGGAATACCCCTACCCGGAACTAGACACCGGTGGTTCTGGTTCTAATTTACTAGTTTTGATTCTAATCTGTTTAGCTTGACATTCAATACCTAATCAACAAAAACCCAAACCGATAACACCGTCAAAACCAAAAGCAACCCCAACATCAGAAACCTATATTCACAAATAAATCAATTGAGAAAACCCTAGAATCCCCTATAAAATCTTCTACTTACAGAGATCCATGATATGATTCCTGCAAATAACACAGTCATTCAGAACAATATCTAACATCAAACAAAAAACGACTGAAATTAAAACCAAAAAGGAGATGTGGATTTGAAAAAACCCTAAGAGAGAGAGGACGAACTTGGTTTTTTGGTTGAGGAAGAAGGAACCTCTACATGTTAAATTCTTGAAAGTACAAGAAGTGAATCTTGACTACTTGAGTTTGAAGACGGCCTTGAATAGATTTATTAAGGGAGTAGAGATTAGGTTTAATTTATTTGGATTTATTAGAAAGCTAGGGTTTGTCCTTTGCAAGCAGTTGTATAAGTGAATCAGAAATTATAAAGACAATTAGAAGAGAGAAATTCGTTAATGCAAGCAGTTGTTAGGATTCTTGCTGGTTGGACTTCATGGGTCTTCAGAGCAGATTCATAATGAAAGATATGAGAACAATTTTGTGGATGAGAAGTGAGATAAGCAAATAGAGAAGGGAAGATAAGCCCGCTCCTCTGAAGGGTGGAAAAAAAAGAAGAACACTTGACCACGTTTTGACTTGGGCGTACAAACACGTCAAAGTGTTCCCAACTACACGCTCGCTTCACATGCATGAACACCCTGCGGTTGCTATTCGCAACCGAAATTTCGCTGTTGCGAAATTAGCAACAACAATCTGCGTTGTGAAAGATTAGCAACGAAAATTAACAACGGAACTTTCACAATGGCGCTAGCGCTGTTGCTACTCTAGGTTGTTACCTTAAAATGGTGTAGTGTTGACATGGCTGAAAGTTTGATCCACGATATTAAATGTAATTATTATGAGAAGTTCCATGACTTGGTTCGTAATGCTACCTTTGGGTAGAAGCATGGTTTCATCGGGGATAGGCTAGATTTGAGAAATAACGCCGCCAGAAAGTAACAATTTGGTAAGAGTCAAAAAATTGACATGGATCAGCAATTTTGCTTATTATAGTTTAATTATATTTTGTTGGTATTCCACTACACTTTTTTACCTTTTTTGGGGGGGCTTGGTTTGTTTCACGTTTCAACCTTAGTTTTGTACTCTGTAAGTGCACTAATTGGATCTTATCTCTGCCACTACAACAGACAGGTTGGCCGCAACTATGTACTTGGTACTCCCGTGGCTGAGCCAAGAATGTATTGGGAATGGGCGAGGCGAAGCCGAGCCACACCAAATCAAATATCCTAAGCATGCATCGGGACTGGCGAGGCGAAGCCGACCCAAGCATGCATGGGGATGGGGGCGAGGCGAAGCTTTCCAAACATGCATTGTGATGGGGCGAAGCGAAGCTTTCCAAGCATGCACTGGGACGGGGCGAGGCGAAGGTGAGCCAATCATGCATTGGGACGGGCCACACCAAATCAAAAATCTAGTTATGATTATGAGTGAATAAGCCCAGAAAGGAAATAATATGTGTTAAATTAAAATGGTGTTGTTTGAGATATATAGATTGTAATTGTTTTAGCTTGTCAATCTAAGACTATATTTTATGCTCGTACTACGCACCGGGCGTCCCCGAAACCACTTTGCCTTGCCCCGTCCTGGTACATCCTTAGGATTTATTTTTTTGATTAAACACCCATCAAATATTTGATGGCCCAAAGTATGAAAATACCCACAAGGGAGCACCTAGGGGTGAGCATAGGCCGGTATGGACTGGTTTTCGCCTCATCCGCATCCAATCCATTGCACTACGGATTTCAAATTTGGCATCTTCATCCAATCCATATCCAACGGATTTGCATCCAATGGATGCACGGATGGACGGATTAGATGCGGATAATCCAATGGATTTGTTTTAGTTAAAATTTATAGTAAAAGAAAATAAAGCTAACACAAATGACACCTTATAAAACCTACATATCCTATATATGTATACAAATATAAAAATGTCATGTACAACACCCCAAACAAACATCTTAAAATTTCCTAAATGATCCATAATATTTTCTAGAACTATATAAATGCCCTTAATCTAACGGATATGAATGTCCAACGGATTTTCAAGGTTACATCCGGGCCCTATCCGTTACCCGTTGGATTTCAAAAATTCCATCCGCATCCAACCCACTGACGAACGGTCCGAACATCCATCCGCAAATGAACGGTTGGTCCCGGTTAAATCCGCTGATTACGGACCAAATGCTCACCCCTAGGAGCACCCCATAGGAAAACCCAAATGGATGAGAACTCGTACAGACCCGAAATAGAATATCCCCGAAGAAAAACCCAAATATTCTAGACCCGACACGTGCCAAACCCAAAAGTGCACCCAACCAAACGCTAGATCCAGTTTGAGAACAACCACCACCATATTGCTTGAAAACCACCACCGCCAACAAAGATTATCAGTGAAGCCTTCATGAACATGATAGAATCACCGAAGCCATGTAGAGAAGATTTTGAAGAAACCATAAGAAAATTGCATCATGAAACCGAGCACCATTGTACCAAAAGCTTGATTTCTTTATCTGCCCCCACAAAGCAGCACCTTCACTGTCGATGACACATCCAAACTCTAAGCATCAAATGTATCACCCACCATATAAACCCTTTGTTTGACCCTAATTGTAGTTACATGAAATCCTACAACCACACCCCAATGTATCTAGTCAAATATGTAGGTTATCATCATAAATTCTTTATTGATTATTTCTGATTAAGAATTGGTTACAAGATATTATAATGACTTTACTTGCTCTCCAAATAAACTTTCTCTCTCCTAATTTCTTGTCTAACACACATTAAAGATCTCTCTCAATAAACAAGAAACTCTTTCCTTTAAATAGGATTTTACATAATGGATGACACCTAAGATATCCACTATTTTCAGAATCTCTGTGCATCACATTCGCTCATATACAATCACTCATTCTCGCACAGACTATTCTTTCGCATAGATCATCACACTTTACTCGTGATTCTGCTGACATCACTCGATGCGTCATCTTGACTTTGTGGTGTGCGATAGTCCTCATGTACACCAGATAATCTTCACTTCGCATAGTTAATAGTATGTGCGATATTCCGCTCCTACATTTTGCCTTTTCTCATGTCTCTTACGTCATAAGATGAGCGATATGAGAAATTTTCATCCTATAATATTGCACGTATGTATCATTTCATATTCTATTATGCCGACAGTCTCCAGAATTCCATTTTTTTTATTTACGCGTGCCTTTTGACCGCTCGTTACCTGACAAGTTCTTGCAACCGCCTATTTTTATCCATTCGTTCTTTGCATTAATGAGGTAAAATCTCGAAAATCGAGTTTAATTTTCTTCTATATATCTTTCTCCATCTTCTGCTTTCTTCTTTTTATTTCTTACCTTCTTACTTCGTCTTCTTCTTTGCTTAAAGTGATTTCATTGATCTTGATCAACGTTCGAAGTGATTCCCACTCTTCTTTCATTTCCATTCTTCAATGGCTCTAGCTGGAAAAAAAATGGAAGAAGAATTTAATAAAGTAAAGCAAGAACTCAAAGCAAGAGATTATTCACTTTTTTTTCCTTCATCATCTGATTATTCGTCCAAACTCAGTATTGATTTGATCAAATCTGAACAATGGAGCAATCGTCGGGTGATTGTTTCACTAGGAAAACTTCTAAATAATCTCTCAATCCGTTTTATAATCCAGATTTTCCCTTGTTTTATGAACTTCTTGCGGATGCTCGATTCGCACGGGGAATATTCCAACTAAGTGGTGATGCAATTAGAATAGCATTGGAATATTCACGTCGCGCAGCTGGATTAGATTCGTCTTACTCTTATGAGGTATGAAATGAATTATATCGTGATAAGGTTATCGACCCCTCCGAATATACCCTTGATAATTTCTTCAATCACTGCTACGTTGGACTTATGAAAAGTAGTATGACTAAATGGGCCGTTTTCTTAAGAAGAAAAGATGGTATTGCTGAAGATAAAAGGATCATGTGAGATGTTGATTGGAGTGACAAAACCAATAATTCCGCTTGTAGATCTAATGACTCGAGTTGGCTTAATTTCCCTTCCATTTTAGAAGGTCCTTATATTTCTGGCAAAGTTGAGGATGAGTCTGATGTTCCTCTTCCTGTAAAGCTTTCTTCTTACCAACCTTGGAAGTTTGAACTATCCGAGAATAAAGAAAAGAAAGTGGTATGAAGTCTTCGCACCTGTTTTCTTAACATCGCATATCCTTTTCCTTTTAACCTCTCATTTCTTTATTTATTTCTCTTCAGGGTGCGAAAAAAGTTAAGGTTGCGCACAATACGTCTTCCTCGCAGAATAAGCAAGTAAGAAACACTCTACTTTTAAGTCTAACAATATTATTGCCTCTGTTTCTTATCTTGATTATTTGTGCAGGTTAAACCATTGGGTGTTAAGACCTCGAATAAAGGTAAAAATATTCCTAAAAAACCCGTGTATAGATCTCCATCCAAAACGACTTCCTTAATGGACGATCTCTCTAAAAAAAGCAAAAGATATGATTCCTCTTCAAGCTCGGAGTCTAGTAACAACAATATTTCTTCTCCTGAGGATTCATCAATCGCTTCTTCTTTCAAAGAATTGTCCCGTCTTTTTGCTGGGGATCTTCTAACTGTTGTTTATAATGAAGAAGTAAATCGTGCATTCAAGATGATTTCGAAAACTTGTGATGCTCCCGTTTTGAATGATCCCTCTCTTCGCGGAGCTGCTTCTGCGATAAGTCCCAACCTCCAATTCACAGTTAGCTCTTTGGTAATATTTATTACTTTTTATCTTTTATACTTTTTATATTCTTATACATAATATATTATCTTCATTCTCGCAGGGATCTCGTTTGTCTTATGTAATCTCTGCTGATTATCAAAGGAGATTAGATAAGTTGGAGCAAAAAAATTCTCAACTTAAGATTGATAATACTAAGCTTTCAGAAAATAATTCCCTCAACGAAGGATTGGTTCTCAAGGCCCGAGAAAGAAATAATGAACTCCTTGGTATGTATTCTTTACTTTTCTTATTCTTCTATTTGTATGCGATAATTCACACCCCTTACTCTATTATATTCGCAGACCTTTATAGCCTTTCGGATGAGGCAGCTAATCTTCCAGATGATGAAATCCTTTTAGAACATCTTAACTCTTCCTTAAATAATTATCCCACCCAAGGATTCGAGAACCTTAGTTTGGAAGAGTTGCAGCTGAAGTATTCTACTCTTAAAAAAAGTCATAGATCTTTATTGTCTTCACTTAATAGCTTCAAACATCATTTCCATGAAAGTAAAGAAACAATTCATATTTTGGAGAAAAAATAATAATAAACTTATTGATGAGAAGGATGAGATATATCTTAAAGGTGCGAAAGCACTAGAAACATTCCAAGAATCTATTATTGAAGTTCAGAAAGAACGTGACTTAGCTTTAAGCGAAAAGAATGTACTTGTCGAAGAAAGAAACTTAATTCTCTTTCAACTTCTCACAGAAAGTGAAGCTGAATATAGTTGGGATGCTAGGATTCTGAATGATGCTAGAAAAAATTTAGCTGTAAACGTGAGCCTTCAAGCTGAGCATTCTGCAGTGATTAAAGATATTATTTCTAATAATGAAGGTTATTTGTTGCTCTTCTATACTTGTTTTACTCCTTCAAAGTTATATTTTCCATATTCTGATCTATTTTTCTATGCTTTGCATAGAAAGAGAAGGAGTATCTTAAGAAAATCGAAGATCTTCAATCACATCTATATTCACATGATTCAAGGTACCAGCAGCTGAAGAAAAAGTTCATCACTACTGTTAAGAATAATAGTAATGACGCGAATCGTTCTCTCGTAGCTGGAGTTAAGAAGGCTTGCATTGAGAATAATATTCCTCTTTCAAGATATAAGTTCTCTGAAATTCCTGAGAATGAACCTATTCCCGAAATTCTGGATAGTGATGTAGAAGAAGAAGAATCTGAAGAAGAATTAAATTTTAAGTCTGAGCGAGATGAAGAAAATGAGAATTGAGACTGCTTATTCTGTAAAAATTAATCATTTTTATTAATTGTATATTCCTTTTTGCTTTTTTGTATACGTCCATGTAGTCTTGAAACCTTGTTATTAAATATACATCTTTTAAGCATTGAACTTTTATTCTTGTAATGGGAGTTTCCCTTTTATTCGCATTAGCACTTAACATGTCATTCTTCTTCGCAATCATATGAGACTATCAAACGGGACAAGTAACATTTCCTTTGCATTCCCATTCTTGCCTCTGTCAGTTGTCACATTTTGATAGGAAAAGTGTAATTATCATATGTGATTATGTCGCATATATCCTGAATTTTCTGTAGATTTCGTACATGTTAATTTGTTATAAATTCTTGTTTTTACTTACTAATTAAAGGTCTTACTTTTTTATCTGATGCGATGAGATCGCAGGACGTCTTTATATTTATAATATATTGACCCATTGACCTCATCTTATCTTTTTCTCGTATTATTGCCTCTTCAGGTTTTTATCGCATAAATGTGACAAGTCTTAGTACTCTTGCGAGTAGAAACTCTCATGACATTTATGTATTTTGACACATTTAAGCTCCCTAATGGAGGGTGCCGTCCTTATCTTCCCCTCTGATTGCCCCTTCAAGGAAACTTACCTCTATCGGGTTAAGATTATGGCTCTTACCATCCGGTAATTCCAACAACTAGTTGATTTCGCAGTCTCTTTTCCCTTTACCTATAGGGTTTATTGGTTGCGAGACTGCACCCTAGGTGAGGTATCTTCGGACCCTGTACATCATAGTCAGGACTTGTCAAAAGTGGCAAGGTACGCTGCGGACTCCCCGGGCACTCTTGACTCAATCGTGTACCTCGGCGCCCTGATCGAGTTTATGCACTCCTTGGGAGAGACTTTCTCACCTTGTTATTCCAATCTAAGATTGAAACTTAGACCGGAAATTTAAGGTACCTCTTCTAGGATGGGCTTTCTCGTTTTTCTCACCCCAAATCTCCATGACTCAAGTTCCACGGTCGGTGTTGCTTTCCCTTGAGTCATGCATACCAGGTTTACCCAAATTATGACGTGCTTTAGGTCTTACTTTTTGCCTCTTGCATGTATGCGAACTAGGTTGCACGCTATATTCGGATTCCCTACCTCTTTTTATTGCCTTTTATTAAGGTCTTACTTCAAGTTACTATTTCTAGCATAAAGAAACATTTTATTTTATTTTCTGTAATTATCAAATGGAGATAAATTTTTCATTCCATTTGAATTCTTGAATTCATAAAAATCTAGTATATAAATGTCTAATGATTTTCTTTCTCACAGATAAAAACATTCCCATTTTTCATTCTACTTATTTTGTTATTTCACTTTTTGTATGTCTCCAACCTCGCAGATACCCTTTAGAATATTACTTCGCACAACATCTTCATTCTGTTATATGCGAGTATTATCTTGATAACTCGACTTCTGCCTTTGTGCTCGTTCCTCCTTTATAGAAATTATTTCTCTGATTCGTTTTGTACCACTCCTCGCAGAAGATTCTTAATTAATTTAATTTCTGCTTATCTTTTCTTTCAACTTTGAACACTGCATATACCATTAACCTTTCCGCTCTTTGGCTATTTGAAACATGCTTTTTCCAATGTCGTCTCTTATTTTCCCGCTCTTCACACTTATCAATATCAATTTTTTGGCAACTTCTACTTGCAACTGTATCTCCTCTTATTACTCCAATTCCCTTCAGTAAGGAAACTTTATGCACTGGTGAAATGTCGAAGCCACTGCTAGGATGCTATGCAACCACAGTCTTCCAATTAAAGCATTGTAAGGAGATTCGACATCTACAACACAGAACATGATTTCTGTTGGTAAATTTTGTAGGAAAATTCGCATTGTCAATTCCCCTTTTGGCTTGTTCGCAGTCCCATTAAAGCCATAAAATTTATAAGTCGAGGGAATTAACTCATCATATCTACTACCCATTGTATTATATGTATGATAAAATAGAATATCTACAGAACTTCCAGGATCTATAAGTATTCTATTAATAGCCCATGTGTTCGCTTCGTCCTCTTCATCATTATCTGCTTTCGCCTTCGGATTAATTCTTAATTTCACCACTAATGGGAATTCATGTGATTCCCCTCCTCCTGGCGTTTCTTCTGCGCTGAATGAGATAGTCTGCTTTTTCCAATCCTTTAAAGGTGACACTTTTGCAACATTAAGAATTTCTCTTCCATCAGCATCTCTTGCATATACCCGACTTAAGATATTGACATGACAGTTTTCTATATTAAAGATTGTATAATTGAGTTTCAGTATAAGTTCTTTGCTTTCGCACCCACTTTAATTTCATATGTGTTCCTTCTATGCTCCTTTTCATTAGCATTCCCTTATGTTGGCGGCAATGGGAGATTATTCGATTCATGTACTAAGAAGTGATCTAACCATCCCTATTCGATCATTCGTAGTATGATTTTCCTTATATTTATGTAATTGCTTGTCGTATGTCCATGGAAGCGATGATATACACAAAATTTTTTACTTCTTCTCCCCGGTGGCGGCTCATCTCCTACATTATGTGGTTCAGGGATTTCTTCCATTAGGATGACATCTTCCCATATTTTATCAACTGTAGTGTTCAACTTTGGCAAGTTTATCTGTTCCCAAATTATTCTTCCACTTCCTTGTTTTTTATTATAAAATTGTGGTTGACCTCCATAAATTTCTGGCGGATTATCCATTCTTGGAATCTTATTATTCCTTCCGTGACTTTGAAATTGTCTTTCTTTATATTCCCTTTCGAATTCCTCTTGATTTGCACTTCCCATTGCTACAAGCTTTTGTTCCATTTCTGTAACATTTTTTCCTTAATTTCCTTGCGATGTACTTGCATTTCCACTCTTCGCATCAGGCATTGCTAGTGGAAAGGATTTCATATCTCTATGCTTTTCTTCAAGTGCTATGTACTCTTCTTGGAATTCACGCAACTCTTATGATATCCTTTATTCTAAAGATTTATGTATATAATAAATCTGTAGGGAAAAGGGCATTAACAAAATCTAGAATAAGGTTTCGTTCATCCACTCTTCTCGCCATGTCACTACACATAGTTCTCCAACGTGTGGTCAGATGACGCAAACTCTCATTTATTCTTCTGCGAAGTAAAAATGATGTTTCAATCCCTGGCCTGGACATGTTATTGCTAACAATATTGTCCAAAAAAGACGTTTTGTAAGTGGTGGAATGACCCAATAGTTTATACTGGTAGTCCTTCAAACCATTTCAATGCTTCTCCTGCTAAACTTGCAGCAAAATACTTGCACATTACAACATCATTCTTCTCCCACTGCAGTAGAGATCGAGTGTAAGCTTTCACATGTTGTATCGCACATGTACTTCCATCAAATATGCTTGTGAACACTGGTAAATTGCACTTTGTTGGTATCAATGCAATCTGGATTTGATTTGTAAACGAAGTTTTTCCATCTTGTTCTACTGCTTCTTCCAATTGTCTCCTTCCACCATTTCTTCGTGTAGTCATCATTTCTCTCAATTCTGCCATTTCTCGCAAGATGCCTTCGCTTAATGTTTGACCTAAGTCTTCTCGCATTGGTCTTTATAATCTTGATTGCCTCAATCTATTCTCATGATTATTTTGACGTATTTCCTCTTGTATTTCACATTCTTCGATTTCTTCTCTTCTTCGCCTACGCCTTTCTCTCTCATTGCTCATATCGCTATGCACTCTATCATGCCTCGCTTCATCATTTGCGCGATCTTGTTGATGTCTTAACATTTCATCCTCTTGTAATGCAATCCTTCTTTGTTTTGTATCATCCATGCGATAACGCTCGTGCCGTCTTAATCTATTGTTATGGTTGTTTTGACGTAACGCTTCCTGCAATTCTCTCTCTTCAATTTATTCCCTTCTTCTTTGTCTATTGGTTTCATCTCTCGCACGCGTAATATCCTCATCGCGCTCATATTTATCTCTCATCATTCCTCTTAAGTTTAATATCATATGTGCTTTTATGGCATCATCTTCTTCCCCTTTAAGATTATGATGTATGCGACGAAGAAGTTCACGTGGATGTTGATATCGCTTAGTTCCTCGATCTTGAGCTAAATTGTCATCCTCCTCCAGGTTTTCTTCAATTGTTACCTTGTGTTGCCTTTGACTAGCATCGTCTTGATTAGATCGACTTTGTCTTAATGAACTGTGGCTTGATCTTGACCTTGATCTTGTAATCACTATTACAAACCTTCACATTGGCCACGTTTTTTGGTTTACAGCCCAGCCACGTTTCGGGTTATTTGCATGGCTATTGGTCATCAGTATAACTATAGCCACATTTTGTGTTACCATGTAGCTATAGTGCATCATTTAGTCATGGGTTTAATCCTAAATCCATCAACTGTGGCCATAAGGTATCGTTTGGTCATAATTTTCAGCCTAATCCCATCACATGTAGCCATAGATGCGTATATGACCACATTAACTAATTTTAGGTGTCAAAAGTGTAGGATGGAAATATACACACCTATTAATCTGTGACGGAAAGATGATTTATTTAGCCACATTGGTTTATTTATGTGTCCATAATATCTGGTTAATTAGACACGCATATACTAAGGAATTGACACATTTATCAAACATGACAAAATATTGACATATGGTTACACCATTTTTTTTTTGGGAGGATTGTGATATGGCTACACGAAAAGAAAATTGTGGCCATAGCGTCGGATCCATTAGACACATGAGATTGAATTTTAACTTTTAAAGTACTAGCCATGGTTGTTACCGAGTCTTTTCTAGGCCTAATGCTCCTAGTATGCTTACTTTTCAAGCAACATATGATGGGATAATGTTTATGCTTGTTCAATACAATACATAAACCTCAAGGTATGGTGTACAAAAGGATACATTACAAGTGATTGTGGTTTCCAAGGGAATTGCAATACAGCGGGTGCAGCCGGGTGTTTTTTGAAAATAAAACATATATAATGGAGTTCTATTGTGTTACTTTCTCCTATAATTCCCTAATAAATTATTGATAACCGCGCCAAAATCCAAATTGGGAAACCATATCTTAAACTTTTCATACAAATCTAGTAAGGACTGCAAACAATAGGAGCCATCTGTGAGACCAACCAAACCTGTTTAACTTATCAATTCACAAAAGCTTGTACTTTTTTATCCAATATATTTAATGAAAAAATTTAGATCTACAACCAATACTCTTTATTTACCTCTTTCGAAAAGAAAAAAAACAAAAATATTACATCAAATTGATATTGGATCCATACACTCCAAAACTGCGATTGCAATAGGAATGCATTTCTTTTGCTCTTTATATAACAAGACAAAACAATCCCATAATCAAATTCTTGATATTTTAGATGCAGAGTTCGTGTCCTACAATCTGAGTGTCAAACTTATAGAGGCATCTGATGGCATAAAAATGACTTCGTCAAAGATCATGGACAATGTAGAGTGTTGAATAGGCACAACGAACCTGCAACAGGAAAATAGGTTTCTGAGTTCATCAAAAACAAGGAAGAAAAAACGAGGGCACAACAATTAATACAAGGTGTCAGCCCAACTCAACATAAATTGTGGTCAAGACTTCTTACAAAGAGGACTTTCACAAGATATGAAAAAACCCTATCAAGTATGGTATTCAAAACGGTTTAGGGTTCAAATTGGAACAAGGAAAATGAGATTACAATTCACTAATATTCACACAGGCTACACAATACAAACTCCTCACACAAGCAAGTGAACCGCTCCATGAAATTCACTTAGGAAAAAGCATCAGTCCGCGCCCAAATTCTTTCACCGTAAAATTGAGAACCATAAGACCTTTAGCACCATCATTTTAAATGCTTGTTTTTGTGGTTAATGAACTAGAGTTTCCATCATACATCTACAGGGTTATGAATCTAATTTGGAGTACTTGGAATTCAATTTCACTGTATGCTTTGAGTAATGTTGTGAAGTATATAAAAGATTTCTGAAATACAAGTACAACATGTAGTTATAGTGCATGTGCCGATAAATATATTCAAGCAATAGGAAAAAAACATACCAACTCTCATTCTTTTGGATGTCTATTTATAAGTGACCAGAGTAGCAAGTTGCCGAGTACAATAATAGCAATTTCAATTGAAGTTCCATATGCGACACAGATAGAATGATGTTACTCATTTTACAAAGAATAAAGCACGCAAACATACAGAAAGCATGCTAAGGAACAGGATTAAACATAAGCTCCATTGTTTTCGTTCTATGAATATCATGTCACTAACTGAATAACCACAGATTAAAGGAAATAAAGCGACGTACCAGCGGGAGTGTGTCATTTTGGCTTGCGTATAAGTAAACCCAGGCAATCGATTCGAAAGTAATCATTTCGGAATTCTTTACCCAAGTCTTGTAGATCTACATACAACAAGATATTGTCATTCCCAGAAAAGATTATTGTACTGAATTCCTCATCGTTGCCATCATCATGCGCATCTCTATAATTTTTGGGAGGTGTCATAAAAACAATAGACTTTTTCTTATCTAACTGGTATTTGACATAAAATACCTGCCTAGCTTGTGAGGCTAAAATAAAAGGATCATTTTTGTATCCCAACATAGTAAGGTCAACAATCTTGTAGCCAAGAGCATCTCTTTTGACCCGACGTTTATTATCAACCCAATTGCAATTGGACAGATGAACTTTTCTTTCACAGTAATCTAACTCCCATATCTCTTACAAGACACCATAATAAGAGGCTTTACCATATGTAATGCCATCATCTCTAGATATGTGCATGTCATTTGCTGCGACGCTAACCCCACTATTCTGGTGAATTCTACCATTACGGGATCTTGTGCGGAATAGTGCGGGCCGTGTGATATCCATCTTAATTTCTCTGAGATACTTTCTCTGTCGTCTGCCAACTTTTTTTCAACCTGAAATTCATTATTAGGATGAACCTTGACTTCAAAGGAATATAACACATCAAACAAGACACTTTTTCTATGACCTATTACCTCATTTTTTAACCAAGCGCCAAAAGAGTTAGAGTGCTCTTTCTCTAGCCATGCTCGTTTTTTAGTAGAATAGTTAGTTTCCAAATAGAGCTTGTGTCGGCTGGTATGTACAATAACCAATGTTATTATATTTTGTACCAAAAAAAAGAGAACAGGAAAAAAAACAAATTAATACTTACTCTATGTAAGGCTCAATTTCAGGCGTGTTCTACATTACATAGAAATGTGCTTGTCTCAACTGTTCAGGGGTAACTATACACGGCTCTTCAGCTGATAGCGGTTCTCCCTCCTGAGATGTATTATGCCTATCCAGTGGAATACCAATTGTCTTGATGCTTTTATGGTACTCACAATATGTCTCAATCTTCTCTTCTGCAATATTCTCTTCGGTAATGCATCCAAAAGGTTGATTCTTGTTCCGCACATGCCCCTTGATAACCTTCATACACCTTTCGAAAGGATACATCCATCGAAAGCAAACCAGACCACATAATTTCACTTCCCTGGTAAGATGTACAGTTAAATGAATCATGATGTCGAAGAAGGATGGAAGAAAATACTTTTCTAGTAAGCATAACGTCACACAAAGATCCTCTTGTAATTTATCTAGTTCTTCCACGTTGATTTATTTGGCAGATATTGATCGGAAAAAGAAACAACACCTGATAATAGCATATCTCATAGGTGTAGGCATAATTGACCGAATAGTGACGGGCAAAAATTGTTGCATAAGCATATGATAATCATGTGATTTAAGTCCTATCAGCTTACGCTCTTTTCGGTTCACAAGGGTGAAAAAATTCGAACAATACCCTTATGGAACTCTTAACTCGGATAGTGTCTCCAAGAATATGTCCTTTTCTTCTATGGTTAATGTATAACATGCTACGGGAATTATCGTTCCTTTGTCATCCGTCTTAGGGTGAAACTGCGATTTTAACCCCAAACGCATCAAATCCTTTCTGGCGTTTAATCGATCTTTTGTATTCCCATTGCGCAATAGATCCAACAAGATTTTGTCCCACATTCTTTTCGACATTCATGAAATCATAAAATGTTGAACATAATTATAACGCTAATATCTAAGTAGTCACTGCCATATGTTGAATTTTCTCCAGTAAGAGGTTTCCCTGCCTTCCTCTTCCTCACCTGACCTTTCGACTTCCTTTGATATTTCTTTGATGCGCTTAATCTTCGTTTTTCTGTTGCGCTTAATCTTTTCACCTTTTCCAGGTGTAGCCTGCACGTCTTCCACTGGAGTATTCTTCCCTTTCTTTCCCCATGAATTCTTTATACATTTTACCTCTTCATATATTTCTTCCCCGGTCATTGGTATTGGAGCAGTCTCCCACTCTTGTTTTCCGCCAAATGCCTTCTTCTGTCTTCTGAATGGATGCTCATAGGGTAAAAATATTCTATAACCAACATAAAAAATTTTGTTTGAGTCATGGAGCCTGATACTGTGAGTTTCTTTCCGACACACCACATAACCATGATATCCAGCGTAGCGACAACCACAGAGGGTACCAAGAGCAGGATAATCGTTTATAGTCCACAAAACAACTGCACGTAGAGTAAACATTTCTTGGGCATATGCATCCCATGTTCTCTTTCCCTTCTCAAATAAGAATTGAAAATATTTAACAAGAGGTTCCAAAAGGACATCGATGTTGTTTCCAGGCGCACTGTCTATAAGTAATGACAACACGATGAACTTTCTCTTCATGCACAACGACGGTGGAAGGTTGTAAATCACAACCAAAACTGGCCATACACTGTGATGTTTGGTGTCTTTATTTACATCCACTCCATCAGCCGAAACAGCTAATCGCAGATTTCTTGGATCACCTTTAATTTCTGGGAAATTTTTATCTATCTCTCTCCAAACATGTGAGTCTGCCTGATGACGTAAAACGCCGTCTTTGTTTCTAGTGGTATCGTGCCATATCAAATCTTTTGTTGTGGCCTTCGAATGAAACAACCGCTGAAATCTTGGGATGATGTCTAAGTACCATAATACCTTTGCTGGAACGTTCTCGTAGACTTTACCATCCCTGTCAACTTTCCATCTGGGTGCTTTGCAAGTAGGACACACTTTTTCATACTTGTACTTGTCCCGATAAAGAATGCAGTTATTGATACATGTATGTGTCTTTGTATACCCTGAACCCATTGCTTTCAATATTTTCTTGGCCTGATATGTACTCCTTGCCATTAAATTACCTTCTTTGGGAAGCATGTCCTTTAACAAGGGTAATAGTTCATTAAAAAACATGTCTGATGCACCGTGCTTACTCTTCAACTAGAACAACTTCACAATTGCAGACAATTTTGTGAAGTTGGGACATCCTTCGTATAACGGATTTTCAGCATCTTCAAGTAACTTTTTAAACTTTATAGGGTCATATGCGAACTCTTCTGTAGCCTGCATCATATATATAGTGTCTGGAGCATCAGTGGGAGTTCCCATTCCAAAATCTTCGTCTGGAGCATCAGTGGGAGTTCCCATTCCAAAATCAGCGTGCATACCATTGTTGACGTTAACCGGCCCACTACTAGTTATTGCCTCATCCTTCTCCTCATGCTTATTCCAAATAGTATAGGTTTGATCGATTCCATTTACGAATAAATGATCTTCTACGTCGCTAACTGAGCATGCACGGAAACAATCCTGACATGGACACGGCATAAGAAATTCATCATATGTCTCACCCTTCTCCTTGAGATGGTTGACAGCATACCGCAGAAACGCCGCGACTCCTTCTCTATAGCGTTTCTTCGTTCTATCAGTACTCATCCAGGATTTTTCCATTCTGAAACGCAAAGAGAACCAGTAGATCAATTACATCAGTTGCATTCCAATGAAAGAAAAAACTAATTTAGAAATACAAGCTTAGCAATAACTAATAAATATGTTTCATTTCAAAACAATATTTATCCCCTGACTTGACAATTTAGGCATACAAGTCTTGAAATTACCAATAAATTCAGCACCATTTGAAACATAAAAAATCTATATGGACAAACATGGCAATAACAGATGAAACATGCCATATGTAATTTCCCTCATATAAACCCATAATCATGCCACACAAACCCATAATCACACTTCCAGTATTAACTCAGGAAAATTGGTCTAGTACTTTCAGTATATTGTGCCATTTCAAGTTTTGGAATGACACATACTGAATCTGGAAAACTCAATCTGGCGAAGATGGGAGAAAACTGAATCTGGATGATAATAAGACAAATTCTAAGTGGTACTATTTATAATGCAAAGAGTTCGCGAGAATGAATTGCATCAGCTCTAGGGTCAGTGTGTTTGTTAAACTAGAGTCAACAGTGATCTGTGCAGTCGGCAGTTAGAGTCAACGGTGTCATTTCAAAATAAGTACTCTAAATGATTAACTTAGCAATATCAGATCATAAGTAGTATGTCCCTAGTCCTGCAAGAATAAATCCAAGAAGTTAGTTAAATCTCCATGCTCTAGAACTACAAGGTTAAGAATGGGAGTTGAAAAGAGTGATGCTGATCTTGATGGTTTAAAAGATCCACACACACACACTTAACTATACACTTTTATATTTACGGAGGTATATAAATTATTACAAGATCGTTCAGGACACAGAGACATGAAGATTCAGAGACAAGAACAAAATTTTTCAGGTTGAATTCTGACCTGAAACAACATTTGAGAGTCCAGTGAAAAGTGACCAACTAAAGAGTCGCCTAAAGCAAAAGGCCAAATGCTGATATCTAAGTAAAGCATACAATAAAATGTGTAGGGATGTGGAGTTACTACTACATTCTTTCCTTTCATATCATCCTAATAGGTAATTTTGCTTTTTTCTATGGAGAAAAAAATATGCAGTACTTAACACTGGTGTATAGTACAATAAGTTCATCCTTTTTGAACTTGCAACAACTCAATCTTACTAAAACGGTCTACGGATGTCTTCTTGTCGGCCTATAGTAGTCCACGAAGTTCAATAGTACGATTTCGATGTACCTCCACATCTTCTGCTAATTGGCGCCATCTCCAAGGAATCAATCATACACCGGTGAGCACTCACATCGAGCCTAAGACCACTACGCTCTCTAGCATGTCTGTGGCCGGCGTTATCAAGTTGCTTCTCCAACCGTTTGATTGTAGCTACCAAGACAGGGGCTAATTCAGAAAGTCTAAACCTTATGGTACAAAACTAAAAAAGAGGAACAAAAGCCAAAGCTTCATGTTTCGCCATTTCCACAGCGACACGCAGATGTTGCACTTCTTGCTCGGCGGCCTTGTCCTTCTTCCTTGCCACCCGAGCCTCGGAAAGCATTCCAATACGAATATTGTTACTCTGATAAACAGATGCAATGACAATCAAGTATAAATTTACATGCATAGCCACAAAAGACGAACAACAAACTAGCACGTACCGATAACATAAGCTGTTGCTGTGCAGTCTTGGACAAAGATGTCAATACACGAGCTTGCTCGTCCTCGCTTAACTGAACATACTTATCCGAGCACAATATCTTCATAGCCTCGGAACCACTAGACCAAGGTGTCGCGGTGGAGGTAATCGGTGGATCCAAGGAAGAATCAGGAAAACCACCAGCAAAATTACTCGGTACACCATAGGGACAAACACCCGGTTCCAATACGAGACTACCACTCGTATCCCCACCACTACCCCCGACCACTAGCATCGGGAAGAGCGCCCTTGTCAGCGGTACCACTCGCCTGGGGCAGACTTGCTTCCAGACCAACCATGGTACCCGGATCAACAAAAGCATCCAAAATGCTCTGATCAAGATCACCGAAGTGTGACTCACTAGGATTCAAAATATCATTTTCATTAAACAACGCATCAATATCAAGTTCTAAAGAATGATCAGCAACCTCCCCAGGAGCAGTAGACGGCCCGGCACCGTCAGTAAACCTCCTCCTCTGCCAGCACCACATACATCATATGCTAAGGAAAAAAATAGTGGCAAGGTACACATACACATGTCAAAAGACTAAGAATATATTTCTTACCTTAGCACCCTCACCAGTCCAAGAAGACTGAGACAACCGCCTATGAGAAACTATCCACCTAATCTCCCAAGGCTTATAAGGAGGCAAATGGGCGTGCATCTCTGGGATGCAAGGAAGGATGTTGCCAAGTTCGTCCCAGCCAAAGATATAAGGCCCCACAACCCGAATCGAAGCAACATGCCACTTGGGATCATGTGTCTTACGAAGTGTGCGGTTGGTAGCATCTGGAGGATCCAAATCAGCTATGAGCAAGGGTCCTCGGAGAGGTTTTCGAGACCGAGAAATCCCAACCCCAAAACCATCATAAGTATCGGACTTCTGGCACCAGTAGTTCTCCACAAAACTCTCGGAAGAGTACAACTCCTTCTGTGATGGAACGAACTGATTCGACTCGTGCTCAGTAACCTTGCCCCGACTTCGGCGATTGCATTCCCGAACGATCCGGTAAAAATTACCATTGGGATGATAGATAGCTCGCTAGGGGTCAAACTTACACAGAACCTAATATTGAAAAGGGTCCAAGGGACAGTATAGACGAAGACGAAGACCGATGTCAAGCTGACCCACCGAGACAATGATCTCCTTAGGACCACAAGGGTTCTCTCCTGAAAAAGCTTCTTTGAAAGAACACCATGCTGACCCTCAGGGGTGGCAAAGGAAATCTGAAATCGTTGAAGACGATGCTTCAACCTCACCGATTCTAGGAAGGCTTCATCCGAAATGGACGGAGCACGATCTGAACTCGGGTTCCTCACCAGAGCTTTCCCGGTATTTCTGAAAAATCTGAAGAAAAAAAAAGTCATAATGATTACCAAAACAGTCCCTGGCGTAAATCGACGAGAAAAAACTCACAAACTCAACTAGATGAAGAAATCATCAGTACCCACAAAAACCCAAAAAAGGGAAAGTGAAGCAATGATAAAGACTGACAATGGCGACCTCCGAAGCCAAAAACAGCAATAAATAACTGACAAAGAAAACAAAAGGTAATAAAAAGGGACCATACCGTCTGTTTATACGAGAAGGAGAACCTCTTTCCGACATTATCGATCTCCTTGTAGGAGACAGGAAGTTAAGAAGAAACAGTAAGAGACAAAGGAGAGAGAGAATGAAAAGGCTTTGAATTCTGAAAGAAGATAATAAAGGCGACATTCTAACCTCCCAAAAGATCTTATAAAGAAACCAAAAAATAACCAATCGGCGCCTCAAATCCAGCAGGTAAAAGCACATTAAGATGAAAACGTGGCGAAAAGAAAGGGACGGTTACATATTTCCTTCCCATCATGCCCTTGGCAAGTTGCAAATAAAAGGAGCAAACTGTGTGGGTAAAATACCCGATGTCCACGTGTCAACATCCCAAGGGACACTACAAAACAGGTGGCTTCTAGGGACGGTCAATTTTGTAAAACCGTCCCTAGAGATGGTTATTTTGGATGTCCATGGGCTGACCGTCCCTATTGGTCGTGGGATAATTAATTTAAAGTTATTTTTGGGCCGTCCCCAAAGGAAAGTACGACCAAAAAGTATTAGTGACGGTAGAATAGGGGACGGACAGAAAACCGTCACAAATATCTCTTGGGACGGTTTTTGGGCCTTTTGGGATGCTTTTTAGCCGTCCCAAGAGGCCTTCTATTTTTAGTGGGATGAATACACAAGAGGATGATGAGATAGGAGCATCGAATCATCCTCTCAAAAGGAGATTTTGTCTCAGTCGAGGCACCTGCCACAAATGTCACATGAAAAAAGCGTGTAGATTGCGGTCTTATCCGCTCAGACGGTCAAGTCTAAAAAGGAGAACCGCATTTAATGAAGGATAAGAACGAGAGTTGAACAGGTTCACATCGAGAAGGAGAGACTCGGACGATCTATACTACTACCCAGAGGTGATAGAGCACGAGGTCTCCCCTAGAATGACAGCACGAGAAAGGAAAGAAGCGAGACGACTCAGGGAAGAACCAAGAGGGCCATCACGAGGGAGAGTATAGAGCACGTCCGAAGTAACAAGTACGATGGAGGACAGCTCACCAAGATCGGAAGTATAAGCCACCACGAGTTCATTTCGTCTATAGATACCAGTCTATGTAGAAGGAGATAGACAGAATGTAATGTGCTATGTTAGAGTAGATGGTCTTTCTACAGAGAATTCCTGAGAAAGACTTAGATAGAGATAAAGTGAGGAATCTAGAAGAGATCTGTAACACTTTCAAGGGTAATACCGTATAATCTAATGAGAAAACATCTTCTTGTCCGTGGACGTAGGTCTATAAGGCCGAACCACGTTATATGCTTGTGTCAATCTTTACATACTATGTTCTTTACATCTTGTCTATCTGTTAATCTTACATAGTTTGATAGTTCTTTAGCCTTTAATTTCACTTGGATGTAGTCATCAGAAAAGATGCGGGTACAATTCTTTAAAAAAATGCCTCCCTTTTGTGTCTTTTCTCTTCTCGTCTCAAAGTGCTGATTTAGTAGAAATTAGATCCAGAAACAACAAATCCCAGGCAACTGTTGCAAAAAGTTAAGAATTTTATCATTGCAAATTTTTAAATTCTTCCAGAGTCTAAACTGAAAATGCTCGAAACTGCACGATGGTATTATATATAAGGAAAATCGCTAAATCTGTCTCTCCTAGTACAATCACCTATGTGATACGGCCTCAATGGTTCTCCGTATTCATAGATGAAAGATAGAGGGGGAGTTTCCCACTTCCTACAGCAGAGGCTGTAAGACATCAAATCAAGACCTTACACAAATTTTCAACACAATTCTCCAGTAAGTCATGATTACGTTACTAATATAGTAAAGCTAACACTCACAGAATACTATAACCATTGAAAATCCCTATTAAAATTAACTAAACAATACCAATTAATAGAATATACCCAATAAGTTAGTTAAATCTCCATGCTCTAGAACTAACTTTTCATAGAGTTTCAACAAACACCAGAGAAGAACAAAATAGATGCTCCATTTCAAATTTAACCTTCCAAAGATTTGCTTCGATTCAATAATCTAATACATTCAGTCAACATGATTGATATCACATGTAAACCCAGATTACAAATAAACTATCTAGCTAATGGCTATCACTTAAAAACTGTACATTTGGTCTGCAGACTCAAAGAATAGGGGTACTAATGATGTTGATCTTAGCTGAGTATGTATGTATTACTGGTTGTTCCCAGATGAATAGTTTATGAGCTCTAATACATCGCTACAAAATAATCAACTTTTTAACAAGATTTTGCAGAGAAATCGAATACAAGGTTGTAAATCAAAAAATAAGTAGAAATTTACCTTTCTTCCCAAATTTCTTCAACTTTTCTTTCTTTGATTTTAATCCCTCCAGATAAAATACACATTAACCAACAAATATTGAAGATTCAATAAATCATAAATGGGGCAATGTTTGTAACTGAAGTATAACCTTAATAGAAGTCTTGCATTCATCAGCTATGATAACAAAACTGAAAGAGTTTTTGCTCATGGCTATCACTTCTAACACAGCGCTACAATTTGAATAGAACTTATTGAAATCGAAAACAATAAAGAAACAATATCAAGATGCACCGTCTCTCACTCTAAATAAGAACCCAATTTCATAAGTTATTTAGGTATATAAAAGCATAAAAAGGATATACCTTGCTGTATTTGATCTCTGATATATCTTTTAACATGTCTTAGTTGATTTTAGGGTTACGATTTATAGCTATTCCAAAACAACAAGCGGGAATAATCCCCGCCCAAAAGGATTTTCTTTGATTTCCATCCCACACAAAAATTGTGAGGGTTCAAATCGAAAGGTTTTTTGACTGAGATTATTACCGCTTGATATTCTTCTTCCATTCAATACCATCATCCTACGGCGATGCAGATATATTTCCAAAATCGAAGAACAAAGTTTCAATGAATAACCCTTATTTTATGGCAAAATATCAGATGGAGGAGAAATCTTCTATCTAAGATAGAGAAGAGGATGAAGTGAGATCTAGACTCGATTGTGGAGGAGAAAACTATTTTCACATCGTTTACATCAAAGACCCGCGTCAGTTATTTTTTATTTTTTTTCTTTCTTTTACTTGGGCTTACACGGTAGAAGTAAATTTTGGACTTTTCACCTTGTTACTCATTTTTGTAAAAAAAAAAAAAAAAAAAAAAAAAACTTTGGTCTTTTATTTTCAAAGTGATCCTTGACTAGGATTCATTGACCCTAATAAAAAAATTCAGAGGTTTTTTTGTTAAATACTGGGGTTACACGGTATGTTGCAGCCAATATTGGGGTAATTGTCGATTTTCGCTCATAATTATGAAGAAACTAGAACTTTATAATGCTTCAAAAAAAAACTAGAACTTTATCCTTTCGAATTGAGACGGCATGTGTTAAAATTTAGTTACATGATCAAAAACAGACATTTGATTTGAAAATTTGACCGAGTCGAATCGGGTTGGGGAAAAAAATGAAGAAACAATAACTTTATCCTTTAGAATTCAGGCGATTTGGGTCAAAATTTAGTCACATAAGCAAGACTGGAAACTTCAAGTGAAAAATTTGATCGAGTCCGAACGTTTTTGGGAAAAACTGAAGAAGCAGTAATTTTATTGTTTAGAATTAAGGCGGTTTGGGTCAAAATTTAGTTACACAAGCAAGACTCGACACTTCAAGTGAAAAATTGATCGAGTTGGAATGAGTTCGAGGAAAACTTAAGAAATTGTTACAGACATTTTTTTCAAAATTTGACCGAGTCGGAACGGGTTCGGGAAAAACTGAAGAAACGGTAATTTTATCGTTTTTAGAGTTTAAGTGATTTAGGTAAAATTTAGTTACATAATCAAGACTCGCGACACTTCAACTGGAAAATTGATCGAGTTGGAATGAGTTCGAGGAAAGCTGAACAAACTGAACTTTATCCTTTATAATTCAGAAAACTTGTGTCAAAATTTAGTTATATAATCAAGACTCGAAACTTCAACTAAAAGATTGATCGAGTTGGAACGAGTTCGAGTAAAGCTGAAGAAACTGGAACTTTATCTTTAAAATTTAGGCAATCTGTGTCAAAATTTTGTTACATAATCAAGACTCGAAACTTCAATTGCAAGATTGATCGAGTTGGAACGAGTTCGAGTAAAACTGAAAAAACTGGAACTTCATCCATTCGAATTCAAGCAATCGAGTTAACACGAGTTCGAGCAAAATTGAAGAAATTGTAACTTCATCTTTTAAATTGAGGCGATTTGCGTCAAAATTTAGTTACATAACCAAGACTCAAAACTTGAATTTCAAAATTGATCGAGTTGGAACGAGTTCGAGTAAAACTGAAAAAACTGGAACTTCATCCATTCGAATTCAAGAAATCGAGTTAAAACGAGTTCGAGCAAAATTGAAGAAATTGTAACTCCACCTTTTAGAATTTAGGCAATTTAGATCAAAATTTAGTTACATAATCAAGACTCGACACTTTAGTTACATGGCATATTGAAGTTGATATTGGGGTAATTGTTGAGATTCGCTCATAATTATGAAGAAACTGAAACTTCATCCTTTCTTATTAATACGATCTACGTCAAAATTTAGTTACATGATCAATACTTGAACAATTTCGAACGGGATTGGGCAAAGCTGGAGAAACTGGAACTTCATCATATAAAATTCAAGCGATTTCTGTTAAATTTTAGTTACATAATCAAAATTGGACACTATAATTTAAAATTTGATCAGGTCGAACGAGTTTGAAGAAAAATAAAGAAACCCAAAATTCATCCTTTCGAATTGAGACGATTTGCGTCAAAAATTTAGCTACATAATCATGACTCGACACTTCAATTGAAAATCACTAGATCATAGTCGCTATAACTGAAGATACTCGTTATGGATGGTTTATATCCATGTATTTCCAAATAATTTAATAAAATTGTCCACAATCTTCCAAGAAGATTACTCGACCGTACTTGCTATGGCCAATTATCAACAATTTGGTCCAACTATTCAAAATTTTGCATAAACCGAAAATCACCAGATCATAGTAGCTATGACTTAATATACTCGTTATGGTTTATTTATCCATGCATTTCCATCTACTTTAATCAAATTTCCCACAATCTTCCAAAAAAATTACTCGACCATACTTGCTATGAAGAATTCTCAGCAAAATTGATCCAACTATTCACAATTTTGCATAAATCGAAAATCAATGTATCATAGTCATTATGACTCAATATACTCGTTATGGCTGGTTTATATCGAAGTATTTCCAAATACTTCAATTAAATTGTCCCCAATATTCTCATAAGACTACTCGACCGTACTTGCTATGGCCAACTCTCAACAAATTTGATCCAACTATTCACAATTTTACATAAATCGAACATCACTAGATCATACTCATTATGAATGAATATACTAATTATGTTTGGTTTATCCATTTATTTCCATCCACTTCAATCAAACTATCCATTATTTTGGTCAGCATTACTAGATCATACTCGTCAAGAATGATTATCAACATATTCACTCCAACTGTACAAAATCTTTGTTTGTTCCATAAATCATTGCTGAAATTATCAAATGGGGCTCGATATAACTGATTACGATTATATGTATTCCATTTTTCCTCAATTTTCTCCTAACATTACTGGATCCACACTTATTTTCCTAATTATCCAAATGCAATTTAAATAAAATTTACTTTGTTCCAACAAAATGTCTTGATCAAATTTAATACATCAGATGGTTTAACCCACCAGTCCAGCCCAGTCCATTATGGTTTTAAGGTTTTATTTATGTTATTTACACATACATCGAATAGGATGTCCTTGGTAAATCAAACGGTGGATGATAGTTATCATTAGCCCAACCAATAGTTAATAGACAAGAACCTCTTATCTTACGCTCTGTAACACCTCAAATTTCTTTTTATTTTACAGAGCGGAGAGAACTATAGAGATAACTATAGGGATAAAGTTCTTGGCTGAAAATCAGGGAAAGTTTGAGATTTGTTAGAGAAAAAAGAGAAATCGGGTTCCTAAATTTTGGAAACATTTTTAGCTCTACCGTAGGATCAAAATCAAATGGTGTTTTCTTAGGAGATTTTTTCCGAAAGAAGAAATCGTAGATCAAACTCAATATTTTTTCAGTTCACCCTAAATAATTTTGAACGGGATGAAAATCAAATGCAAAATGTTTTGGGCGGGATTATTCAATCTGTTTGACTATATAAATATCCCTAAGATGATGAGGAATTGCATCCTATTTCAGCTAAATCTTACAAAGGTAGATCTTGTTATTAATTTTTCCTTCGTCTAGAAAGCTTAGTTATTCAGACCCTAATTGATTCAAACCTTAATTTTTGATTCAGACCCAATTGATTCAAAGGTTAAGTTTTGATCCAAACCCTAATTTATAATTTTTGATTCAAAGGTTAATTTTTGACTCAAACAAAACCCTAATTGATTTTAGTTTCCTTGTTTTTCTTTTTTTATTAGTACGAGTAATTGGTACTTCAGATGTTGCTGAGATTTTATTAAAGTCGGTCAATTTTTAGTGTTTAGTTATGCATCTGATTTCTGAACATAAATCAAGGTGTGTAAGAAGAGCAATAAAATTGATAGATTATTTTCATATTTGATTCATTGGCAGCAGGGTTTATGCACCTATTTATGTCTTATTAAGAAAACGACTGGTGTTCTCTTGGGAACTTCTGGATGAATTTATCACCCATTGTTCTGGTGTTTAGTCTAGATACATATATGCATGTTTAAGATTTTCCCGTGTTATGCTTAGGATCTTTATGCATAATTTATTTATTAGAATGAGTATCAATCAATACATGAATTTCCAGAGTATGTATATTTCATGATTGTGCATACACAGAGTGTTCTACACGTAGGTTTCTGTTTGATTTTTTAAGGTATTGTGCATGTTTGAACTGGAGTCTTCCTCGAGTGCTTTCAATGCTTTAGTAAAAACCTCAATGAGCGATCATTTTACTGACTCGGAGGTTGTTAGAAAAACCCTCATGGACGTAAGTCACTTACAATTGAAACGATACAATAGTTTCATATTTTTTGGATAAGTTTGGTTAGGACTCATTACTATTTCTATTAAACCTTTCTTAATTTGTTGTATTTATGAACGTAAATTTTCCATTACTTGTTACAAGTTAGAACTAATTTGTATTTATAGTTTTTTTTTCTTTTGATGTTCTAAGACCACATCCTGCTCTTGCATCTAAGCATACTATTACTTCTATTAACTGTCATGCTAGCAGTATGAAAGGAGAGTTCAAGCTGTGCTTTCCTTTTTCTTTGTTATAGAATAGTTGTAGTTTTTTTTTCCAAAATACTATCATCAGGAGGAGCATTCATCCAAGTTAGTACCGACATAATCGAGACCATTTTAATTGACTGTTATGTTGAATACCAGACCTGTTCATCAACTCAAATGTTATGACATAATATCATGTTTTATAATCAAATCATCATTTTGCTCGATTTTTGGATCAAGTATCTGTTTGATGTTACTGCAAGCGTATACAAGAATGAAATATATGCAACCAATAATATCATCCATTGCTTGTGTCTAGCTTATTAACTTTTGACTTTTGATTGAAAAGAATTTAGACCATCTTTGATTGAATCATATATGTATATGCAGTTTCTGATATGCCTCCACACGATATTTTGAGTCGAGATCCAGAGTATGATGATGATGAGTATGCTGAGAATGAGACTGAAGCCCTGGAGGCTGAATCCTTGCATAATGGTGGAGAGTCAGAGGATGAAGACGAAGATAGTGATGGTGGTGGCACCAGGTCTGATAGTGATAACTCCAGTTCTGATGATGATATCTCCAGTTATGATGATGAATCCACTGAAAGTTCTGAACATCCTGGTAATGTCTGAACTGTTATACTAGCTTTTTTTTTTTTGGACTTAAGTAGAATGAGTATACTCTTACACCATGTTTACTCTTACTTTGGGTTTTTAAGCTACAAAACACACAGGGGCTCCATACAATACTGAGGAGAATAATACTGTTAGAGGTCTAACAAGACTAAAGAAGCTGAAGAAAAAATTTAAAGGCAAGAAAAACGTGATAGAATTTTATAAACTTGGTCGATTTAAGGGATAGTATAAATCTGAAATTACTAATGACATGGGTGTATTGGTACATCGAGACGCCGGTCTCAGGCACTTGAAGTGGAAGGAAGTGAAGTCGGTGCTGAGGGAGAATTTATGGCACGAACTATTGGTATGTATATGCTGATTTATATTCAATTTTAATTATATTTTTGTTCTTAATTTTTGTTGGGTTACCTGCCATTAATATCCGATTCATATTTTGGCAGCGGTTTTATGAAATTGAGGAGACTAGGAGAAAAAATATTATGAAATATTTTGGTGAACATTTGCGCAACTTCAGAAGAAATTTGTATGTAAAGTTTATAGTGCCCAATTTGGGTAAACCTGGTAAACTAAATATTGTTCCTAAACCATATCTTTGTATTGTAAACCAAGAACTATGGGACGAGTTCGTAAGGTGGAGGCTATCTGATAAATGCAAGGTTGTATATCACACGTTTTAGTATTGTTATTGATATTAATTTCATTAATTTAGATAACTTGTATATATTATGAGTGAAATTCTTTAAATCTGTATGCTCAGGAATTGTCCATTAGGAAGTGAAGGCGCGTGAGGGCCACAAATATAACCACAGGACGGGAAGGGAAGGGTATGCAGGGCTATTGGAAAAATTAGTAAGTCCAGTTTCTTATCAATAATTAATATTATTTTCATACGATGATGTTCCGTTAGCTTGTATGCTTAATTAAAGAGTACATCTAATGATATGAAGAGTATGTATCTAATATTTTCCTTATGTATTTGATAATTACTAGATTAAAGAAAAAGAGATTCGTGAAGATGAAAATCCTTCAAAGTATTTACTGTGGAGGAAGGCACATCAAAACAAAAATGGAGAATACGATGACGATGATGTCAGGGAAAAGGCATCGCATCTTGTAACACGACTAAAACTACCTAGCTATTTGTTCTGTGCTCAAGTAAGTGTGCAAATAAGTTTGTTTTAATTGATTAACACTTTTAATCCCCTAAATTTTTTGTGCAGGAGGAGTTTGATAAGCAGCTGGAAGATGGAACTTTGACGAAAAAACCAGGCACTGATTTTGTCATACTTGTGTTTAGGGAAGAACATGGTGGGCGTGTAAGATGTGCAGGCAAGGGAGTGACTCCAACAACATACTGGCACCTTCCACGGAAAGGAGCGTCCAAGGAGCACATTGAACTGCAGAAACAACTGGATGATGAAAGACGCACGAACCAAATGGAGAGAGAGAGGAAGGATGAAGAAATGAAGGAAATGAAGGAAGCAATGAATGAGCAGGAAAAAATGATGAGAATCTTAGTGTCTCAGCTAAAATCTCAAGGGTGTTGAAAAAGAAAAAAACCAAGAGCAAAAAAGCACGGGTATGTTTAACATCATCTAAGTAATTTTGATCAAGTATATATTTCCTAATAAAATTGAAGTATCTAATATGTCAACTGCACTTTACAAAAGTCTCCTATTAGAGAGGAGTCTCTTATGCCTGAGGCCCCTGTTAAAAGCAATTTTTCGACTAAAAGGCGGGATTCTAATACAAATAGAAATTACTTTGAATCTCAACACATATCTCAGTCTACGGCATTGAAAGACAGTTCTGAACTCCACAGGGTATGTTCTTTTTCCAAGTATTTAAATATATATTGGTTTGAGAGTTCCATTTGTTGGTGTTAATGTAACATATTTGTTTGCAGTCTGGAAAACACAAACAAAAGTCTCTTGCATCTGAGCATCTGCCCCTTAATTCTCCGGAAGAGCCTCAATCGAAAGAAAAAACTGAACTTTCAACGGTATGTCCGTTTCACAGGTATTTATGTATATATTGTTTTGAGAGTTGAATCTGTTGATGTCAATATAGCATATATGTTTTGCAGATTTGTGGTAAATACAAACTGGATCATGCTTCACTGAGAACTATCATTGCATTGGGTAGCGTTCTTCCGTCAGTTCCAGGTCAGCTAGTACATGGAGATACACTCAAGGATGATTGTGTCAGAGTGACGGTTGAAGAATCGATATTCAAGAATCATTGTTTTCCAGTCCCATCTACTCATCTCAAAACAGTAGAGGATGCTGAAAAATCTGTTGTAGCTTGGCCTAAAGAGTTTGTGATCTGTTGCTCTACTGTAAGTTGCTTTATTATACATGGTTTATTACCTTCTTCATCCTGAGCATATAAATGTTAAAACTTATAAATCCACTTGCTTGCTGGAGGGCCAGCCACTTTCAGACCCTGATGAACATGATGCCGACCCTGATGAACTTTCAGACCCTGATGAACATGATGCCGACCCAAACACTAAGAAGAAAAAGAACAAGAAACCTTCAAATACAAAGAGTGGGGAACTGAAGTCTCGGAGATCCAGCAAGAGACTCAAGATTGCAGCCTAATTATCAAGAGAAATAGTCGAGGACCGTAGAATTTGGATGTTTAAACTTGTAAATCTCCCTTTGAAATTTTGTTATCTTAAGGTTATTGCAGAATTAATAAGATATTAAGACGTTTATCATATGATTAATAAAATTATTTTGGTTCAATTCTAATTGTAGTGTGATTAATTTTTGGGGATGTTTATTAAGTTGAGGTTTGATTCCATGAAGTCTCGATATAGTGGCTAATACTGTGGTTGAATATAAAACACGCCACCATTTAGATTTTAAACAATGGCCAAAGAATAAATTGAGCTAAAAAAATTGCAATATATGAGTGGCTAAAAGCAAATATTAGCCACATTGAATACGTTTTGTGTCAATTTATACAGTTTATTGCCATGGTTTATTGTATCCTCTATGTCCGAAAGATGAACAACATCCACATTGAGAACATTTGATGTGTCTTTGGCAAGTTTTTAGCCACGGTGCTACAAATTCTTAGTGGCCTTAACTTATTAATTGGCCATGTAAAATGTTTATCACGTGTCCGAAAATATCGATGGCCATGGTACTATAGATTAAACGTGACTACAAGTTATGTATTAGCCATGTTAAATTATTTTTCGTGTGTCCAAATGATAGAGATGGCCACGGCTATAATAAAATTCACGTGTCTTTAAGGTAAACTTTAGGCATATGTAATCAAATTGTGTGTCCATAAGGATCCTATGGCCATGGTGATAGTGAAAATGTTTAACTACAAAAAAAATAATGAGTACCATATAGACATATTTATAGAGGTATAACCATGGTAAATCATATTTTATAGCCACTCAAAGTTTATGTATCCATACAAGTACCTCTTTGTCACGGCACCTGATGCCACATTTTTAGAGTAAAAAAAATCCATGACCAAAAGCCTATGGACACGGTGATTAAGTGTGACCAATGTGAATATTTGTACTAGTGAATGCTTCTTGATCTACGCTTTTGCAATCGAATATTTTCTTCTCTTAGATCATTATTCTGACTTATTAGATTCACACGTTCTTTTTCCTCTCTCCTTCTTTGTGTTAGTAATCTTTGTCTAAGTTCTGTTATTGTGATATTCTCTTCACTGTTTTCAATGAATCCTTCTTCAGTAGAATTAGTTTGAGAAGTATGCAAAATTACTCTATCATAATCAATATCATTATTCATTTCCTCTTCACGTTGAGTTCCATCTTGAATTTCAGTTTCTTGAGTTTCTCCTTCCTGCTCTTCTTGATGTTCAGGATTTGTACCTTGTATTCTTGCAGCGATACTAATACTTCTTCTAGTTTCCGGTCCTTGTTCAATAGTAGATTCGATTCTCACCATATTTGGTTTAAAAGGATTAAAAGTTTTCTCCACAATTTTTTAGATCTTACTTTTTCTACAATTTTATGGATTGATTCATAGGTTTTATCACTCGAAGATGTTTCTGGCGCCAAAAATGTAGTTGCAGGAAATTCTACAACCACACCCCAATGTATCTAGTAAAATATCTAGGTTATCATCATAAATTCTTTATTGATTATTTCTGATTAAGAATTAGTTACAAGATATTATAATGACTTTACTTGCTCTCCAAATAAACTTTCTCTCTCTTAATTTCTTGTCTAACACACATAAAAGATCTCTCTCAATAAACAAGAAACTCTTTCCTTTAAATAGTATTTTACATAATGGATGACAGCTAAGAGATCCACTATTTTCGGAATCTCTATGCGTTACGTTCGCTCACATAAAATCACTCATTCTCGCACAGACTATTCTTTCACATAGATCATCACACTTTACTCGTGATTCTGCTGACATCACTCGATGCGTCATCTTGACTTTGTGGTGTGCAATAGTCCTCGTGTACACCGGATAATCTTCACTTCGCATAGTTAATAATATGTGCGATATTCCGCTCCTACACTAATTGTACAATATTTACATCCACGCAGATCCATCAATCAAAATAACACCACCTCGTGGTATATTTAATGGAAGATTTATAGAAGGTAAGAAAACAGAACGTGCATCTCCAACTTTGATTTCTGCTGCTAGAAGGCTTTTAGGAACTTCTCTTCTCGATGGTAAATCAAATACGTTATTTGCTCTGGTTTCTCAACAGTGTATTCCTCTCCACTCATTTCGATTTGTTTATCACTCGTTATTTGCATCACCTCATACCGAGACTTTTGGAATATATGACTTGGTATTATCCACTGAGCTGTACGAGGTGGTCATACATTCAAGGTATGCACATGGGATTTCATGAAGACCAATTCCAAATCAGTTAGCAAGATAAATGTAATCTAGTTAATGGAACATGAGTAATTTAGCTAGATATGTAACTGTAACTCTTATCTCAGTGATTACTTATGATCAATTTATTCACCGGCGGGGTTTGTCGGTGGACGTAGGCGTTAGTTCAGAACCATTTTAATATCTTCTCTCATTTATTTATATGTGATCTTGTCTGTTATCATAAATCTTGTGTGGGTAAAATACCCGATGGCCACGTGTCAACATCTCAAGAGGTGAATACACATGAGGATGATAAGATAGGAGCATCGAATCATCCTCCAAAAATGAGAGTTTGTCTCAGTCGAGGCATCTGCTACAAACGTCACATGAATGACGCGTGTACATAGCAGTCTTATCCGCTCAGACGGTCAAGTCTAAAAAGGAGGACCGCATTAAATGAAGGATAAGGACGAGACATGAGCAGATTTACATCGAGAAGGAAGACTCGGACGATCTATACTCCTACCCTGAGGTGATAGAGCACGAGGTTTCCCCTGGGAGAGCAGCACGAGCGAGAAGAGGAGCGAGGCGACTCAGGGGAGAACCAAGTAAGCCATCACGAGGGAGAGTATAGATCCAATCCGAAGTGACGAGAACGATGGATGACAACCCACCAAGCTCGGACGAACAAACCACCACGAGTTTATTTCGCCTATAAATACCAGTTCATGTAGAAGGGAATGAACATGTTATGTAAGATTAGATGGTCTTTCTACAGAGAATTCCTGAGAGAGACTTAGATAGAGAGAAAGTGAGGAACTTAGAAGAGATCTGTAACACTTTCAAGGGTAATACCTTATAATCAATAAGAAAACATCTTCTTATCCGTGGACGTAGGTCTATAAGGCCGATCCATGTTATATGCTTGTGTCAATTTTTAAATATTATGTTCTTTACATCTTGTTCTTCTATGAATCTTGTATGTCTTGATATCTTTTTAGTCTTTAGTTTTACTTGGATGTAATCATTAGAAAAGATGCAACTACATTTTGGCGGTAGAAACAGGGAGGTATGAAGATATATTCTACCTCCCTAACAACATCACTATATTATTTTCATAATCTCCATGAGAATGATGTCTTTTCATAGTAATCAAGTAGAGTTCTATTGAGTTGACTGAGTAGAGCTCGGACTCAAACATGATCTTTAACGATCTTAGAAGTCTAGAAGAACCTCAAAACCAACAGATCTGCGTTTTTTACATAACTTCTTTAAGATCCTTTGTTATTTTAGAAGTTCTTATGCCTTCTTCAAAGAGCTCAGAAGAGTTGCAGATCGGAGTAAAAATGGAGTTTAAAACGCTTCGGTGCTCAAACGATCTCCTCCATGAAAGAGATGGGAAGAGTAGCTAGTCAGTAAACTACATAAGAGAAATATCACCTTATGAGAGTTGAAATGACAAATTTTCATGATGTTCATCATCAAACTCAAGATAGTCCAAGATCTCCTTTTTAAGTATCTAAATCTAAGTCAAGGGGAAGGATTGATGAGTATATAATCAAGTATCAAACTCAAAGTTTGTCTCAAATCCAAAGTCAAAAAATGATGAGTGATATTTCCTAGAATAGGAAGATATGCTCAATCGTTATAATTTGGTTTTTCCCAATAAGAGGTATGGCGTATTGAAGGAGGTATTTTTCTTGAAACAAGAGAACTGATAAAACACCTTTTCTTCATCATTGCTCCTCGTGCAAAGAGGGAATGTTTTGACATTTTCGCATGTCTCCAAAATTTACTGCAAAAGTCTTCCTGTACTAAACTGTCCAGTCTGAATTATGACTTAATAGCTGCACATGGCCTGCAAAGTTAGGGTCCCACTTTTCTAAAGAAAAGAGAAATTAAGTATTATTGGACATATTGCATGGAAGATAATGGTGACACGGCGATCCGCTCGTGTGAGCCAAGGAGAAAATAGTGGAGCCCGAACGGAAGGACCCGACGATATAGAGCCAGACGAGGCCATATTAAACGGTGGAATCCCAGGAGAGGGAAAACCCGATGACAAGTATCGGGAAGGACTAACTGACAATTCTAGCTCCGAAGGCGAGGGAAACCCCTTCGAGAGGCATGATAATGTCCATCTAACTCAACCAGGAGGGTTGAATCACTTGCCAAGGCAAGCACTAAATGAAGAGGCAAAGAAGGGTAACCCTTCTGACCTCGGCGATTCCACCATTGCAGCCATCTTGAAACCCAAAAGGCTCGGGATGAAAAATGGAGAAACTAGAGAGGCGTAATGGAAGGCTAGCACGGAGAAACACTACACAAGGAAAATAAAAAGGTGCCACTCCCCACTATCGAAGAAATCCCGGAGGAGGAAAACCCCTTCGAGCATCTACAAGACGACGAACGAGTAGATATCCCTGACACCTCCAACGGGGCAACAGAGGATCACTTCCCCAAGGGAAGCAAGGGGATCCTTGACCCCGAGGATGAACCATCCGAAGGATCATCCGATATCGATCCCAGACATAGACGAGGCAAGAATCGTGCCGAAGCAAAAATCGATCACGAGGCCACGAACCTCGTTCCTTCGATCCCCAAGCGAGGGGAAAACTCGAAGTCGATTCGTTCCAAGATTGTATCCTATGCAGAACAATCGGACGAGGATTCAGTACGATCAAGGTATCGTCAACATGACCATCTTTCTCGCCGGAGAGAGCTCTGAGAAGAAAAAATAAGGCTGAAACTAGACGAAATGATGACCATTTACAGGCTCGACTTAACCGTCTCGAAGCCATGTACAGAGAAGCCACAGGCAAGCATGAAAGTAAGAAATTGGCAGAAGTCATGCAAGAAGCAGGACAATCCCCCTTGTCTGAAAATTTGTTGAGATTACTATTTCCAAAGAAATGCTCCGACATTCACTAACCCGTTTACCGGAACGGGAGACGCAGTCGAGCACTTAAGGACTTACCGCATGACGCTAACACAATGGGACCACTATGATGTGGTGTTGCGTAAATTCTTTCCTGCCAGTCTAAGAGACGAAGCCCTGATGTGGTTCAACAACTTACCCAAGGGCACAGTTAAATCATTTGATCACCTATCTGAGCTATTTTTAGAAACATACATTCATAATAGCCGAATTCGGCCGGAAATTGACGCACTCTTCCAGATGTCTCGAGGTCCTAATGAGTCACTTCGTTCCTTGTTGACACGCCGGAGAAAATTATGCGCTTAGATCGGAAAAGTCCCAGAGGACTACGTGATCTTGGGGTTCAAATACAGTCTTAGAAAGACTGATCCCATTTTTGTCCGCATGTATGAAACCATGCAAAATAACTTGGGAAAATTAAGAGAAATCCAAGAATATTACGTAGCTTTGGAGGATCTCCAAGACGGCACCTATGATAAAATGGCGAAAGGAGCGAGCAGAGGAGCAAACGTGGTAGAACCACAGAATAACCATACGTCAGCCCAAGGGGCAGGGCGATCCCACAACGGATCGATACAGTTCGATAAACATTGGACCGGAGGATGGAAAGGGCGAGATCAAGCCCAACATCATAAGAAGGAGAAGTTTGTAGATCCAGTCTACACAAAGCTAAACACCTCCATCCGAGATCCTAAAAAAGATCGACGGAAAGCATAAAATAACTTACCCATAGAACAGAGGACAACAACCAGAATGAACCAAAAATAACAAGGACTTCTGTGAATTTCACCAGCTCCCTAGCCACACGACGGACTCGTGCAGAGACCTGAAGAAAATGGTGCAAGACCTGATTGATGAAGGCAAACTCAAGGAGTATATTTCCCAACCGGTCATACCATCCACCGCAGGATCACCCATACATCGTGTGGAGATCCATCGTGAGGCACAATACTTAGGGTGTAACACAATATCGCATTCCGCATACACCGTTCCCGTGTCGGAAGGAAACATAACGAGACGGATTTATAAAAGAAACTTCAAAGGAGAAGTGTAGATGGTGGATTTTCGACAAAGTCTAAATTCGTAAACTCATAATTATACGAAACTCTGATTCAGAAATCGGATGTGAGTATCGAGACATGAGTCTCTCATCGAATTCTCAACAGAGAGTACTTTCTTTCAGAGTACATGTAGATATGTAGTCTCACGACTGGACAACGACATATTTCATGAATACTGAATACTTTCAGTGATTATTTATATATAGCATCACGTGATGGACGACACCTAGACAGCTTGCTCTGCTAATATAGAGCGATAACGTCTTCAGGAACAAACAACGAGTTTACCCTGACTATATAAAGGATATGACTTACCGACAAGCTCATATCGGGATGATTAATGCTCCTAGACACCTTGCTCTGCTACTATAGAGCCACAAAGTTAATTATTCCTAATTAAAATCGCTCTTATTCCATGGTCGAATCCACGACTGGTCCCATGGAATGACAATAACAATTGTTCTGATTCTATGATCGAATCCAAAGCTTGATCTCATAGAATAGCAATAACTATATTATCTCATTACTTCGATTTCATGATCGAATCCACAACTGGTCTCATAAATGGTAATAGATAAACCTTAATTACTCCGATTCTATGGTCAAATCTACGATCCCATGGAAAGGTAATGCTCACTTTATTATTCTGAATTCGTAGTCGAATCCTCAGCTGATATTATGAATTAATAATAAACATCTTATTACTCAGTTTTGTGAATTATTCTCCACTGAATTCCACAATTAGTAATAAATAATCAACAACTGGGCGTCTGAGCTACCTCTAAGTAAGCCCCGATTCAAATGGTGAAGGTGTATTCAACGATGATACACTAACAGTCACCGCACGAACGAGTATTTCAAAAATACAACGAAACGATGAACCTATGCAAAATAGAGAAGAAAATAATAAATAACTAAAATATTGACCAGGGTGCTGGGAGCACGGACACACGACCGACCGACAGTGTCGTGGTCAATCCCACGCCAGTTTTATATTTTTAATGCATTTTTATTATTTTCCATGATTTTATGAAAATTCTCTCATTTTATCAAATCTCCTTTGTCTTGAGGAAACTCCTCGGTTTCATGGTGCTTCCATAAATCCATAAAAAATAATATAAAATTAAGGAAAGGAGTGTGGGACGTGACCATTGGCCAACCGGCCATGCCTTGGTCCCAATCGGCCCCACACCCACGGTTCCTTATTATTTTATTATTATTATTATTATTATTATAAGAGCCACTCAGGGCGTTTTATTAGCAAGACGACAGAGTGTATATTACAAGTCGATAGAAGGCAACCGAGCGACAACCTGGGCGCCAACACCTTTTTGAATAATAATACCTAGCCTATGGAACAAAGCTGGGCGCCAACACCTTATTATTATTATTATTTTTTTATTATTATTATCATTATAACCACTCAGGGCATTTTATTATTATTATTATTTCTCTAATTTCATGAAAAAAATCCTTGATTTCATGGTATTTTGCACAAATCATGAAATAATAATAAAATAAAATAAATTATGAAAACTTGTGGGACCGAGCCTTGGCCGGCCGGCCATGCCCTAGCAAGTCCCACACGCCCCTTTGTTTTATTATTTTATTATTAGTTTTCCATGAATTCATCAAACTCCTTGATTTCATGGTATTTCTCTCAAATTAGGAAAAATTCCCTCAAATCATCAAAATACCTACAAATATTAAAAAATTAGGAAAACTCGTGGGATCGGGCCTTCCACGATCCCACACGCCCTCGTTTTTTATTATTTTAATATTTTTGCTTCCTTGAACTCATGAAAACTCCTACAATTCATGAAAACACCCAAAATTCATCAAATTTCTCAAAATACATGATTTTTTCATAAAATCATCAAAATATTATAAAATTAAGGAAAAGGCACACGACCGGCCGACCATGCCTTGACCACGGCGGTCCCACGCCTCCTCATTCCTTATTTTATAATTATTTTTCATCATCTCATGGTGTTTTCGTCAGTTTCTCGAACCCTAATTTTGGCATATTTTCTCGAATGGATGCTCAATTGCACGCCAGAAAAAATCAAAATTCTCGGGACTGAGACGCGGACGCCTTGGGGACACGATCACGCTATCTTGACCGACCAAGATTGTCTCTTTGGCTCACGGAAGCCGGTCCCATCAATTTTCACAGTTTTGACCTAATCTGCACAATTGCTCGTATTAGGTCCAAAACTCTCCCAAACACTTTGGATTTTCATGAAGTGATCGTCAGGTGGTCACGGGACAACCCAGGGCCGGTTTCATGACTCCATGGTCGGTCCCTCGCCTCGTCATAATTAATTAGGTTTTCTCACCTAAGGCTCAGACGAGCATTTTTGAATAAATGATTAAGTCGGCATTTAATCATTCTTCCACCAATAAATCGTCAACTCTTCAGGAGTTCTTCGTATTTTCTCACGCGAGCATATGGACACTACATGATCCACGGTCCCATGTAGTCGCTCCCTCCTTCGTCCCAGGGTTGAAATTCTGACGAACCATGAATTGATCATCAATTGATCAAATTAGGGTTTCTGAATCCAAGGATCATGTAACCTTAATAATTTTATGACGACTTCATGGTCATTAATTTTATTAATTATGCTCGGTTCAACGACCAGTATTCTAAATAATATTTTTGGCACGCTGCCAATCATCCATCAGACGAGCAACACATGCTCAGACGAACAAATATTCAACAATTCATCACATGAGAAACACTTGCTCAGATGATAAATATTTTTTAAAACCAAGGAATATTGATTCAACAATCAATATTCAACGATCCATCGAATGAGCAATACTTGATCACTTCATCGTAAGAACTATACCTCTGTCTCATGACATGTTCAATTCACGAGTTTCAGAACATCATGTTCAACTCAACGACTACATGGACTCATTGTCCCATCAAAGCATGAAGTCATTAACTGAATAACAAACCACGAGACGTCAATCGTGTCACTTGGGGGGATATCACTTAGGGTTTTGGTCTGGCGGTCTACGGCACGTGTGTTCAAACACACGATGGAATGTGAGCAAGTCGTGCAATCAGTTGAAGGAATTCACGAGGTAGTGGGTGGAAAATCGACCAAGTATCCACACGTTGAGCAACTGGTTTCAAACACAATCTCCACTTCCCCACTCCTTGATTCTATCAACTGTCACACTTCATGGAATCATGGTGTCTACAATTCCAGCAATATAAATAAGTCTCTGAATCATGATTGAATCATCATCAGTATCATCAATCTCACGTCTCATCGACAACACGAGATCATCAACTCATCAATTGAGAAACTACTCTCAATTGAGCAATTTCAATCACTCAGAGCTTATCATATTCGAAATTCACACACCCACAATCTTTGATTACCATCGATTCCACATATTTCTCAGCTTCCCTCCTACAGATCAACCCATCCTCTCTTGTGACCGAATTTACTCTGGAACGGTCATTGTCTTGATTTAGGCCGGAGTACTACAGATTGATCTCTCGAATCTAAAGCACCCCTTTGCAGCGGTGCATCTGTGTGAGGTTTAACATTTCGCTCGGTTTGAGGAGTCTCCTCCGTACGGTCGTCTCCTAAATTCCTTAAAAACTAGCAAATCGTTTTTCCCCATCTACAGATTGGCGACCACAGTAGGAAATCATTCTATCGGTTACAATCTCACAATTTCACAAGATGGTTGATCACAGGTCAGGTTCAGTTACGAATCCTAACACAAACCGTGCTATCAGTAGAAGCAACAATCGAAATATCCCGGAGACAATTCCGACCTCCAACACTGATGGTGGTGACACTACTCCTCCTCCCGCTGAAGGTCATCCACTGTCCGGACGACACTCTGAAGAAGTCAGAGGAGATCCACCGCCCACCATTGCTGATCTTATCAAAGCGCAGGAGACACTTGCAAAGAACCAGACTGACATGGCTGCTACACAGAAGGAGCTGTGTAATTATCTCAAAACTTTTACTGACAAGATGTCAGAGAAGACTCAAGAGAAGGGAAAGGAGAAGGATAAATCCTCGGACGACGGCCCTAAAGTAATTCCAATCCATACAGTAGTAGACGACGAAGTCCACAAAACTGCTGCAGACAAATCATCAGCGAAGGGATCACCGAATTTCATCACTCGCAAGGATCTGGAGCACCTCTTAGAGAACCATGGAAAAGGCAAGACATCGCATGACCATCGTCATCAACCTCCTTATCCTGACGCTACGCAGAGGATTCCACTCCCCAAAGGTTACGTTTCTCCAATTTTCACCTTGTATGATGGAACTGTCAATGCTCGGGAACATGTCTCTCGTTTTCTCGAAGCCTTGGGAAAAAATGAACATAATCATGTCGTCCGTCTCAAGGAATTCTCAAAATCTCTGAAAAGCAGGGCATACACCTGGTATAACAGCATCACACCAGGGACCATCAACAATTGGGGAGAAATGGTTAACGCATTTTACAGGAAATACTTCTTCGTGTCAGAAAAAGTCACCCTCGCCGACCTTGGAAGAATGTTTCAGAGGGTCAGTGAAAATCCACATGATTATGTGAAAAGGTTCAGGGTCCAAGCCCTGGATTGTCATGACCCAAATGTCACGGAGAAACAACTGGTGGACTTGTGCATCAATGGCATGCTCCCGGTCTACAGTGCCTTGCTAGAAAACCTTTGATTCCAGACTTTCTCAGAGCTTCACGAAGCTGCGAAGAGGTCGGCAACCACTGCACCCGCTCTTTTGGAGAGAGCAAAGTCTACCAAGACTGAAGATTCAAAAGACACTCGAGGAAGCAGGCGTCTGATCAACAAGCAGTATAATCTGCAACCTTCAACAAATGCTGTCGCGGAAGGGAGTAAGCGAAAAGAAGAAACACAACACAAGAAGACTCCCTCCACCCCTTCAAAGACACACAAGAAGGAGAATTCGAAAATCCCTCCTCAGCATACGGAAGATCCAGAAGCACCTGATTTTCCCTGTTCAATGAAAAAAGTTAATGAACTACTCGATGCCTGGATTCAAGACGGCGCAATCAAATTACCTTATGTCAAGAAGGAACCAACTGAAGAGGCCTTGGGAAATCCTCGGTATTGTCGCTTCCATAGATACGTCAGCCATCCCACGAGTGATTGCAAAATTTTGAAGCGTATATTCAAAGAAAAGGTCGAACCAGGAGAGCTCAACCTGGGGACTGAGAGGGTGCACAAAAACCCCCTCCCAGTCAGAACTTTTACCATCTCCGAACCTCCTGTCAAGGAAACGGTCCAATCTCTGATCGAACATGTCTGCGAGATGTTGTATCTTTCGAAAGCTCAAAGGAAAGACATGTTTGCTGCACTGAACCATATCGTGTCCGGAAGACGTCCGCTGATCCAAGATATTATCACCGGATCTTCAGCCACTGGCACAGAAATGTATGACTAGGGACTGCTCACCACAGTACACAATAAAGGAAATGAGTTCAAGAGGGCGTTCATCGATGTTGGTACTGCCGTCAACATCATCCCTTTGAAAACTCTCAGAGCTGCTGGTATTACTCGACGGGAAGCCACCCACGCTCCCATAGCAATTAGGTACCACGAAGGAATCTCCAGAAACGCATACAGATTCATCACTCTCAAAGTTACGGAAAGATCGATCTGCACTGAGGCCAAGTTTTTCATAATCCGGGAAGACCCTGGATACGACATGGTCCTTGGGAGAACTTGGATTCATACTGAAAGGATAACGATGCCTTCTACACATCCTGTCATCGACAAGGATTCCGAGTCGGAAGACGAAGCAGAGGACGCACCACCGTTTGAGCATCTGGAAGAAGTAAAAACTCTGATGGGACTTACACAAGAACTTGGAGATAATCCGCACACCTTTTTCAGAAGGTTTCGAGCTCAGGCAAGTCTTATTCCTCCTCCGGCTCCAATATTACCAATGTTCAAATACGCTACTATGGTCCAAGAACTTCTCCCCATGAATAATTTAGCAATCATCAAAAGCTACGAGTGGGTGACTTCACCTTAGCAATATTACACTCAATGGTTAGGTTCAGAATTTCTTCAAATCGGTTACTCCATCGAGAGGTTTATTGCTGAAGACTTGGCTAAGCATGATCAACACTATGCTGGATACTCTCTTCCACGCGAGTGTCCATACGGGCCACAATCGAGGAATTCCATCAAACAGGGAATTCCGAATCAGCGGAAGATATTCAAGGCACGATCGACCAAGCCTAACAAGTTTCATGAAGGGGACCTGGTTCTCAAAGCAGTTCAGCGCGGTCTTCATTCTACAAGGAACTCCAATTGGGAAGGACCATTCATGGTCATTGAATCCGTAGTCGGAGGATACTACAAATTGACCAACACAGATGGCAGAACCCTACCAGTAATTCACGAAAATTGGCTCAGGGAGTTTATCTGAAATTATTGGACGTTTAAGGTATTGGGCGTTTAAAGCACTCATGGTGTTGGAGTTTAACATTTAGGATTTTCTTTCATTTGTATTTCAATTCCTCCAAAATATTTGCAATACTTGCAATCAGTATTTGAATTCAGCAATTTATCAAAATTCAGCCCATATTTCGTAAAAGAAAATCTCTATCAAATCTACAAGAAAATCCTCAACCATCAGTCAATCCAAAACCATCTAAATATCAAAAACCCAAGTATAAACCTTACATCTCTCAGAAGTTCAGGAGTTCAAGAGATCAGCAAGAAAAGGCTTTCGCTCATCAGCATCCTTCAATATTTGCAAAGCCGCCCTCTCCTTGGTCAGCTTGGAAATCTTGTCCTCCTTCTCCTTCACAGCATCGTTCGGAAAGGGTATGTTCTTCTCACATGAATCCTTGATAACGTTTATTTGCTTACGAAGCCATTTCATGTTGAGGCCAAGTCTTTCTGAATTCTCCAAGTTAAACTCCCAATCAAAGAGTATATCTGGAGTCACGGTATTCTTAGGTCTCGTATGCATATCACTCACGACACGCAAGATAACGCCTACTTGCATGATTAAAGCGTAAGCACTCCCAGGGTTCCTGTCAACGATCATATGGCCGAACTTCTTCCATATCGTCTCATACAAGCGTGCTTGTCCAATGGGAACGCTGAATCCACCGACCAGTTCATGATACGGGAATGAAGTGTTAAAGGGAGGATTGAAAGCGACCCATGCAGTTGGATATTCATACAATGTTATACGGTTATCGGTCACTGGAGTGGCTCCCACGACTAAAGCAACAGTTCCTTCGATATTCTCCGTTGCTGTCTAGGTTTCTTCTATCACTGAGGCAACAACCATATGGGTTTCCATAACAGCATTGGCTACCTTCTCATGGCCTTTAAATACAGGGATGGTTTTCTCCTCATCAATAACTCCGGAATGATTAGGGTTATCATCGTTGGCTCCAGTATCCTCAACTTCGGTATTTACAACCTAATACGAAGATTACATGAGGTTAGGGTCACGAATCCAAAGGAGATTATGAAACAAAGTATACCATCAAGGCAACATCATCAAGGTTCATCATACTACATTCAAGGCACGAGAAAATAACATGAAAGTCATGAAAACACATTTTACGATGAGTCCGTCTGAAGAAACTGAACTCTACGCTGTACTAGGAGACGAACTGGGAGCAATATACAAGGAATCCTAGGATGGTTCATATTCCATTCTCTTCGTATGGGTGTCTTCTATGACATTTCAAAATTTCATGGCAATCCGATGAACGAGCAAGTAGATGTGGCCAAAATATTAAGTGATGCGCAATCTGAAAAGTTCTGGAAGTCTCCTGGAAGTTTACTATTTCGCCTTTTTCAGGCTCTGAACGTGCTCAAAACTTAAAAATCTTCTTTTCCAAATCCAAAGATTGGAAATTTTCCGGGCTTGAATTTGCACATGCAGATCGTCAAAGTCCGACTCCGGACGAAGATTCTACAGCGTTTCTATTAAAAAGCTGGGTTCTGAATTTTCTGACGACCAAATTCGACTAAGTTTTCATATATTCACATGGGTTCTCATTCATTCATTCATTCATTCAAAAGTCAGCACTTTTATACTTCTATGAAGAATATACAGGATATATATACTTACTTGTTCAGTAGCAGAAAATTGAAGACCTTCAAGACTTGATGGAGTAAAATTCTGCAAAAAAATTAACAACGTTGGCTTCATAATTCTAATGCTAATAGAAATGAAAGTCACGGTGAGAAATATTGGGAACTCACCAAGCACCAATTGGGCACTTTACGGTATTAGGTAACAACTTATAACCTTTATGCCTGCCTTCTCCGCCATGAATAACCGCCCCCGTCTCTGAGAAATCTACAACGATTCGAGGTCGTATATTACGACCGTCCTGTGGTGAAATCTAGTAATATAATCAGAATACAGTTCTTATAATTTCGTGAAGATTATATGAAGAAACATACCTGAGAGCATCCTGGAGACGACTTTCGTTTATCACCAGAAAGATACTTCAATCTTGGTCGACTGGAAATCATCTCATCCGAAGGAAGATCCTTGAATGGAGGTCTGGGAAATCTTACAAAGCCACGCAAACGCCCAAGTTGCTGATCCCAGAATTCTACATAACCTGGGGTTACATAGGCGAATCTATCAGAACCAGGAAACCAGTAGCTACTCTCTTCCACGTGAGTATGATCCAAATGGGTCCTGAGTTGCTCAACTGATGGCTTCCTTCTCCGTATGTTTTAAACGCACTGATCCATACCCATTTGTCGAGCTTTTCTATCAATATTATACTGCTCCACTGAAAGCTCTCCAAACGTGACTGATATAAAATGACCAGGAGTGCAACTCAACATGAAAGATATTTCTCCATCACTCAGATGCACACCAGACGTCAAACTCGTGCCTTCTCCAGTATTGAAAGTTATCAGCTGAGAAACATAATCAGGGACTGACACCCATGGGCAAAAATTGAACTCAGATTCTTCATCTAACACATAAATGAAACGTATTTTAGAACGAGGCTTCTTGGTGGACCAACGCATGATCCTAGCATTATCTTTCTCAGGGAAAGTATGGCGCGCGTCGGCATTCGGTCCTTGCAGAACATTACGTGGAGTAGGTGCATAATTCTTAAAATGCTCTCAGATCAAAGCTTGAAGAAACATCGTGTTGGAATAACACTCAATCTTCATAGAGTCTTTCGACACACTGGAGTCTATAATTAAGGAGTCCAGGTTGTAATACAAGGAGCCTAAGAATAAACTACCTATCGGAAGTTGCTCACCTTGAGCCATCTTAATAGCAAAGGGAATCACAAAAGGCTTCAACAAGTTTCCACTGTCTTCAAAAACGTCTTTGGACAACCATAAACATAAGAAAGCAGCAATGGGTAACATACCGTCGATGGGTTTATCAGAAACCTCGTCTTTGGGCCACCAGTGTGTCAACCAGGAAGCATAGCATCCTTTACTACCAGCCTTATTCTCTTTCTCCATTGCAGCTTTCAAGACATGAGAAACGGCGGTCTCCTCATCTGAAAGATCCCCAGGAAGATTGCCCATGATCGGGAGATGCATCAGAGCCGCCACGTCTTCTAAGGTAATGATAAACTCTCCCCATCTACATATGAAAGTGTGAGTGGGAATGCACCAGCGAGCAAACAGAGCAACAATACCACTTGCGTCATGATAAATGAACAACTCTCCAGAAGCTTGAATAGCTCTCGTCACCTTTGCCTGGTCGAGCATAGTCCTCACATGAGGAAAACCCAACATGTGCCTCGACCAACCGGCAAATTTCTCCAAAGGTCGTCGAGAAAGATTAAACTCTATGATTGACGAGACAAAATTGAATCACTATCTTAGAGTCACCAATTTCTTCTGAGTAACAGTTCTGGGATTTATCAAAAGACGATACACTGGGGATTTCAAATGTTGCTCAGCTCCTGGAATATCTTTTTCAAAGAATGCATCATCTATGTTCGGGACATTCTTAATCCCAGGGATTTCGTCTTCGTCTCCCCCAACGGAAGTTTCATCCATGCATGTCTCAATCATCAACACACATCTCTTCCCTCGAGGCGTCGTCAGCTTGGGAATTGGACATCTTTGCTAAGTAGCTGAAAAGGTTCACACTACATTCTACTTCAATATGATGTCCATATATAAATCAAGGAAATACAAGCAAAAATGGTAACTCTTAACTCTTACCCTTTATACTTCCACTAACAATAGTGATAGTAATACTAGAGTTAACACCTCAAAATCGTTCGTCTCTTCGAAAACTGCAAAAACGAATGAAACTTTATTAATTTCAAAACTGATTTTCATAAAATCACGGACACAATTTTCATAATGTGAACATTCACACAACTGACCTATGAAGTTTACAACAATAAAATATTTCATCATAAATATATTGTCTATCTTCGAAGGTTCCTCAAAACCCACGTTTCTGATTTTCGAAAAAACAGCAATCAATGCAACATTGCTTACATAAATTCTCAAGAATTTTATCTAATTAAAAAAATTCATGCAAATAAAATATACCATCATATTTTACACAATATATGTCACGGCTACATATATATATAAAAAAAAAAAATCCTTCGTATCGTCTTTATTTGTCTTTAAAACGAAGGTTTATTTCAAAAAATATTGTGAAAGCTCACATCTCATACATATGATAAAGTTTTGTATTTACATGAAAGATCATAAGCAAAATTTTATCACTGGACACATTTTCATCATACATATTTTCCTTCGTGTCATCGTTAGTTGTCTTTAAAACGAAGGATTATTCCGATTTCATGAAAATTCACTTCTTTTATGATAAAATCTTGGTACACATGAAAGCTCATAAACTAAGTTTTATCACTGAACCTAGGTTCATATACTAAAAAAAAATCTCTCTTAAATCAGGGATTATAGTTAGTTTACAAAACTAACGATCGAACGAGCATACGTTTTCAAAAACGAGGGTTTTTCATAAAACTCACACTAATATACACACATGTATATATAAACTTCATCTTGATCAAAGCATGAACAACTCATGAGGATCATAAACATCAGCAAAAAAAATAAAAAATAAAAAATAATACACGTACCTGGTCGGCCGGAATTTGGCCGGCGGCGAACGGACAACGACTGGCGGCGGCGGCGCCCGGCGATCTTCTCCTGCTGCTGGCGTGAAGGCACTGAGGTGGTGGAGAGCTGGTCGTGTGAGGAAAAAAAAAAGAGGATTAATCCCTTTTATATCAATTTTATTTCCAAAACCTAATTTTCTAAGGATTTCCTTATTGGGCCCGACCCGCGAATCCTAACCGACCACAGACTCGTCATCCAAACCAGCGGTACAACACCGATTTATGCTCATCAAATGATGCTCCAATAATGACATTGAATCCTTCATCAAGTCGTGGTTTTCTCATGCTCTCTAAATCCGGCAACGTCTCAACTTACGACTAAGTTTAATTACTAGTATTATTATTTATGGCCGGATAATCACCATTTAATGCTGACTGAGGAACACAACTTTCCACATTAAGTAGGGGACTTAATATAGATGGTTGATTTTTGACAAAGGCTAAATTCATAAAATCATAATTGTACGAAACTCTGATTCAGCAATCAGACGTGAGTATCGAGACACGAGTCTCTCATCGAATTCTCAACAGAGAGTACTTTCTCTCAGAGTACATGTAGATATGTAGTCTCACGACTGGGCAACGGCATATCTCATGAATACTGAATACTTTCAATGATTATTTCTATATATCATCACGTGATGGAGGTCTCCTAGACAGCTTGCTCTGCTAGTATAGAGCGATAACGTCTTCAGGAACAAACAACGAGTTTACCCTGACTATATAAAGGATATGACTTACCGACAAGCTCATATCGGGATGATTAATTCTCCTAGACAGCTTGCTCTGCTAGTATAGAGCCACAAAGTTAATTATTCCTAATTACAATCGCTCTTATTCCATGGTCGAATACACGACTGGTCCCATGGAATGACAATAACAATTGTTCTGATTCTATGATCGAATCCACATCTTGATCTCATAGAATAGCAATAACTATATTATCTCATTACTCCGATTTCATGATCGAATCCACAACTGGTCTCATAAATGGTAATAGATAAACCTTAATTACCCTGATTCTATGGTCGAATCTACGATCCCATGGAATGGTAATGCTCACTTTATTATTCTGAATTCGTAGTCGAATCCTCAGCTGATCCTTTGAATTAATAATAAACATCTTATTACTCAGTTTTGTGAATTATTCTCCACTGAATTCCACAATTAGTAATAAATAATCAACAACCGGGCGTCTGAGCTACCTCTAAGTAAGCCCCGATTCAAATGGTGAAGGTGTATTCAATGATGATACACTAACAGTCACCGCACGAACGAGTATTTCAAAAATACAACGAAAAGATGAACCTATGCAAAATAGAGAATAAAATAATAAATAATTAAAATATTGACCAGGATGCTGGGAGCACGGTCACTCGACCGACTGACCGTGTCGTGGTCAATCCCACGCGAGTTTTATGTTTTTAATGCATTTTTATTATTTTCCATGATTTGATGAAAATTCTCTCATTTTATCAAATCTCCTTCGTCTTGAGGAAACTCCTCGGTTTCATGGTACTTCCATAAATCCATAAAAAAATAATATAAAATTAAGTAAAGGAGTGTGGGGCGTGACCATTGGCCAACCGGCCATGCCTTGGTCCCAACCGGCCCCACACCCACGGTTCCTTATTATTTTATTATTATTATTATTATTTCTCTAATTTCATGAAAAAACTCCTTGATTTCATGGTATTTTGCACAAATCATCAAATAATAATAAAATAAAATAAATTATTAAAACTTGTGGGACCGGGCCTTGGACGGCCATGCCCTAGCCGGTCCCACACGCCCCTTTGTTTTATTATTTTATTATTAGTTTTCCTTGAATTCATCAAACTCCTTGATTTCATGGTATTTCTTTCAAATTAGGAAAATTCCCTCAAATCATCAAAATACCTAAAAAATATTAAATAATTAGGAAAACTCGTGGGACCAGGCCCTAGCCGGCCGGCCATGCCTTCCGCGGTCCCACACGCCCTCATTTTTTATTATTTTAATATTTTTGCTTCCTTGAACTCATGAAAACTCCTTCAATTCATGAAAACTCCCAAAATTCAACAAATTTCTCAAAATTCATGAATTTTTCATAAAATCATCAAAATATTATAAAATTAAGGAAAAGGCGCCACGAGACCGTGGTCAGGACCGGTCCCATCAATTTTCAAAGTTTTGACCTAATTTGAAAAATTGCTCGTATTAGGTCCAAAACTCTCCCAAACACTTTGGATTTTCATGAAGTGATCGTCAGGTGGTCACGGGACAACCCAGGGCCGGTTTCATGACTCCATGGTCGGTCCCTCGCCTCGTCATAATTAATTAGGTTTTCTCACCTAAGGCTCAGACGAGCATTTTTGAATAAATTATTAAGCCGGCATTTAATCATTCTTCCACCAATAAATCGTCAACTCTTCAGGAGTTCTTCGTATTTTCCCACGTGAGCATATGGACACTACATGGTTGATCCACGGTCCCATGTAGTCTCTCCCTCCTTCGTCCCAGGGTTGAAATTCTGACGAACCATGAATTGATCATCAATTGATCAAATTAGGGTTTCTGAATCCAAGGATCATGTAACCTTAATAATTTTATGACGACTTCATGGTCATTAATTTTATTAATTATGCTCGGTTCAACGACCAGTATTCTAATTAATATTTTTGGCACGCTGCCAATCATCCATCAGACGAGCAACACATGCTCAGACGACCAAATATTCAACAATTCATCACATGAGAAACACTTGCTCAGATGATAAATATTTTTTAAAACCAAGGAATATTGATTAATTCAATTATCAATATTCAACGATCCATCGAATGAGCAATACTTGCTCACTTCATTGTAAGAACTATACCTCTGTCTCATGACATGTTCAATTCACGAGTTTCAGAACATCATGTTCAACTCAACGACTACATGGACTCATTTTCCCATCAAACCACGAAGTCATTAACTGACTAACAAACCACGAGACGTTAATCGTGTCACTTGGGGGGATAACACTTAGGGTTTTGGTCTGGCGGTCTACGGCGCGTGCGTTCAAACACACGATGGAATGTGAGGAAGTCGTGCAATCAGTTGAAGGAATTCACGAGGTAGTGGGTGGAAAATCGACCAAGTCTCCACACGTTGAGCAACTGGTTTCAAACACGATCTCCACTTCCCCACTCCTTGATTCTATCAACTGTCACACTTCATGGAATCATGGTGTCTACAATTCCAGCAATATAAATAAGTCTTTGAATCATGATTGAATCATCATCAGTATCATCAATCTCACGTCTCATCGACAACATGAGATCATCAACTCATCAATTGAGCAACTACTCTCAATTGAGAAATTTCAATCACTCAGAGCTTATCGTATTCGGAAGTCACACACCTACAATCTTTGATTACCATCGATTCCACACATTTCTCAGCTTCCCTCCTATAGATCAACCCATCCTCTCTTGTGACCGAATTTACTCTGGAACGGTCATTGTCTTGATTTAGGCCGGAGTACTACATATTGATCTCTCGAATCTAAAGCACCCCCTTTGCAGCGGTGCATCTGTGTGAGGTTTAACATTTCGCTCGGTTTGAGGAGTCTCCTCCGTACGGTCGTCTCCTCAATTGCTTAAAAACCAGCAAATTGTTTTTCCCCATCTACAAGAAGAAGTTTTTAGTGTGGCAAAAGAACCTACGATAGAGGAGTGGATGAAACAGCCCACCAGTTTTTCTGCCTCAGAAGCACCCGATGGGGGACGAAGCCACAACGACCCTTTGGTGGTCACGATGGCCACTACCCTTCCTGAACACGAGGAAGAGAAAGGAAGATCTAGGGTACTACCATGGGCAATGCCCAAAATCCTGATCAACGGAGGAAGCTCTGTTGAAATATTGTTTTATGAAACATTCAAACAGATGGGCCTTAGGGATGATTGCCTCATACCTTCTTCATATAACATATTTGAGTTTAATGGCTCTTCTACCCGCCCAAAAGGAGAAATAACTCTGGAGATTCGCGTAGGAACAGTCCTCACGCTAACCACGTTCTATGTGGTAGATGTCATCTCACCATACACAGCCATCATCGGGCGATCTTGGATCCATGGGATCAAAGGGGTTGCCTCGACTTACCATCAGAAACTAAGGTTTCCAACACCAGGTGGGATCGCCGAGATCCAAGGGGACTCGGACGAAACTAAATACTGCTACAAGATGGAAGTTCAAAATGGAGAGCAAAGAGTGAACTCGTTTAACTCCATGAAGAATAAGTCAAAGGATGGAGGAACCGCAAGCGTCTACATGACAAACGTGAACGAGGCTAAGAGCTCGAACATCACACCTAAAGGGGAAAAGAAACTGAAACCCCTAGTAAGAAACATAAAGCAACTCATGGACGTTGTACCAAGCATACAACTGCTATCACTAATGGATAGCTACTCAGGGTACAAAAGTATCCTACATGACGGTGAAGCTCGGGACAGTGTCCCACAAGGCCCACTTGATAAAGGCACTTTGTCCGACCCAAAAAATGACGCGACAAAGGAGAGAAGTAATAAACTCATGCCTCTGGCAAAAGAAAAACCAGATGTAAATATTTTCGTCTACCTGACTACAACAGATATATCCACCGGTGCAACACTGACCCAGGGTACGGGAAATACAGAGACGGATTAGCACCATCAGAAGGACTCTAAAAACAACAGAAAAGAAGTACCAAAGAAAGGAGAAAATCATGTTATCACTAATATATGCCATACACAAATGGAGAAATTATTTCCAAAAGCACATGGTGACAATCGTCACCAACAACACGACAGACCTCGAGCATAGCCACGCTGATGATACTAAAAGAATGTCCAAATGGAAGAACCAAATCGGACAAACATATAATCAAATATCTACCCCGGTCAAAATCACCAGAAATCAAGAAAATGCTTAAGGATGAAGAAATAAAAGGCTTAATGCATCCTATTAATCTAGGACCTGCCCTTTGTCCATGGCCATGTGCCAAAACACAAGGTCATCTTGAGGCATCCTCTAGCAAAAATACGGAGCCCCTCATTATTGACAATAACTACTACACAACTTGGAGGAAAGTCCCGACATTACAACTCGGAGAAGGACACACTACTAAGGTCTACACGACCACGGTCCCAACGAACCCACAAGGAGATCGAAAGCAGATCCCAGCCCAAGATGGCGGGAACATAGCAAAAGGAATAGACACATTGTTCACGGTTCAGAGGAACACCTCGCCAGAACATGAGCAACTCACACAGAGTTGCCCCGAGACGCAATGAAAACGAAGCAACCAAATCTTTATGAAACGCCAAAGAAGCGTCCGACACTTCAATAGCCTCCCAAGGGATGAAGCTTGAAGAAACAGTCTGGCTCCTACTTGTACTAAGGTCATAAACCTTACTACATGTATCAAAGGTTTCACAAACCTTCTTTTGAAATTAATAAAACCACTTTTTTTTTAATTATTTATTTCTTGACAATATTGCAATTTTCTGTCTTTTTCTATTTTTTTATTCATTTTTATTTTTTACTGCATACAAACCACTAACATCGCAATCGCATTCCAAAGTAAATCCCATCACAAGCTATGGCATGGCATCAGCCAAAGTAAAGAATGATTTTTTAGGGACCATGGTTTTTTGAGGGGACCATGGTTTTATTAGGTCACCTTCCCTATAGTGATATGGGGTGTCCTAAAATGTTGAAACGACTAACCTACCCTTAACCTAATATAATTTAAAACCAACCTAATAATCACCTATATATATATAACCACCACCACCACCGCTGATTACCACCACCACCTCCGATTATCACCACCACCAACCACCGATTACCACCACCACCGCCCACCGCCGCCGATTACCACCACCACCAACAACCACCGATTACCACCACCACCTCCTCCCACCACCACCACCACCGCCTATTTAAGAAATGTAACAACATCAATGCAATCACAATTAAGTTCTGTTACATGATAATTTTATCGAGTATAAAAGACGTCAGCCGCAGCTTGATTCTGCCATGGGACCGCTACGGAGGTATTTTCCAACAAACCCTTCACTTTAATTTGATTTTGATTGCTTCAATCGAATAGAAATCATCAAAATAGGGTTTTAGAAGGAGTTACAGAGCCATGTTCGGTTAGGACGATTTTCCAAAAAACCCTAGTTTACTAACCGAACTTCTTGAAAATGAAGAACACGAAGAACAGTTCGGTTCTATTGGCTTTAAAACTAAGTCACCGAACTCTCTGTTCGGTTGTTTCACAAAAAAATTTAAAACTACAAAGTAACCGAACTCCACCCTTAGAACCGAAATAAAACAAATCCAGTCTAACCGAACTGTGTTGTTGTGGCCACTATCTTGAGTTCCAAAATAACCGAACTTAGCCAATAGAGTTTGGTTTTTCGCAAAAAATTTTAAAACTACAAAGTAACCGAACTTAGCCAATAGAGTTCGGTTAATTCGCAAAAAATACTTTTAACCGAACTCCTTGTATTAGAACAACAGAAGTCCACAAGTTCGGTTCCTTCGCAAAATAAGGATATCACCGAACTTTAGTTTACGAAAATAATGAGAAGTCCACAAGTTCGGTTCGTTCGCAAAAATGTTAAGTTTTCTTTGTAACCGAACTCTACCTTTGAAACTTCGTAACCGAACTCTACCTAATTCGCCAAGAAATAAATTTCACAGTAACCGAACGTTTGCCTAATTGCATATATGCATATATAAGCCCAGTTCGGTTGATTCGCAAAATATGTTCAAGTTTGCGAACCAACCGAACTTCTAACACTAGGTTACTTTTAACCTGCAGTTCGGTTGGGAACTTGGTTGCGTTGAAGTTTGCGAACTAAACGAACACACAAGATGTACCCAAATAAGTTGTTAAGTTCAAAGTTCGGTTACCTACTATTTTATTTTAGGTAACCGAACATTACACTGTACGACCAAAACCTCCATTAACGAGCGAGTTCGGTAACCTGCGTGTTTGGAAAACGTAACCGAACTACACTTTCAGGTATGTTTGGTTACATGTTCTTGACATACGGTACCGAACTGACCCAAATCTACATAAAAAATTTCATTTTTTTTGAAAGTTTGGAGCTATTCAACCAACATTATCTAAGTTTGAAGCACACTTGGGTACCCAAATACCCTTCCTCCGGTTGTGGTTGGCAAAATCCATCGTTTTTCATGTTTTCCTTCTTCATCTTCTCTAACTTTACTCTCTCAATAATTCTACTTCTTTAAAAAAAACCATCTGATTTTTTAATCTCACTAATTATCTTTAACTTAATCATCTCACTAATCATTACACTAACTATTATTAACACTAACTAATCATCACCCAAAATTAATCAGGAGGGTAATTTAGGTATTAATATAAATATCCAGATAAGGGGTGACATAGATTTACTTATAATTTCTTTACCCAAAATAAAACCACTGTCCCCCCAAAAAAACCATGGTCCCCAAAAATCGTTCAAAGTAAATCCCATCACAAGCTATGGCAAATCCCATCACAAGCTATGGCATGGCATCAGCCAAAATAAATCCCATCACGAGCTATGGCATGGCATCAGCCGCATCTTCCATTCCACAACGAATGATGCAGGTTAAAATAACCTAAGCTACCTTACACGGACAACAGACCTAAGGTAATGCCATCATGATCATGATATCAGATGACGTCCTGTTATAACAGGAGATATCCAGATTCGATTCAATCACCTTTGGCCAAGGAAAGACTCACTCGACCGAGGTATCACTACTTAAAACGTGCCCCAAAGCACACAAAAAGCGACTCAAACATCTGATCGCTAAGCCAAGGAGCAAGTGTAACCTAGACGAGCACTACAAAACAATCCAAAGGCTAAAACGAAAGTTTTTTTCTACCTAAAGCCCAACGTCGTAAGAGATGACATATCCAATTAAGGAACTGATCACTCCTTGGCTATGCCACCCAGGGTGGGACCAACCATGAACATCTAAAACTCTTTGGAAATCAATAATGACAGATTACGGCGTAAGATATGACGTCAACTACGATAATTAAAAAGCATCAACATGCCTCCCATATGAGGAACTGCTAAAGTGTTAGCAATACAATAAAGGACTCCCACAGATGAGGACTTTCCAAAAAGACGAAAGTATTGTCAAAACAGAAACATGTCTACCAAATGATAAGCCCACAAGAGGAAACAATCACATGTCTACCAAACTAACATTTATACCAAACAATTCAACTTTGTCCACCATCAGGGACGCCTTTCTCACCCCCTTCCTGACTCTCACCATCGGGACCAGTCTGCTCAGGCTCGAGATCAACAATTGCTGGAGGGACCACGATGTTCGCAGCAGTAGAGGCAGCAGCAACCTGCTGTCGGTCACGAAGTATAGCTGCCTTGCAAGCCTTCGTCATTAAGACTTTATACTCTGCGTACAAGTTGCTCAGCTTTTCACTCTTCTCTGCACGCTCGGCTTCCAGTTCCTCCTCGTGTTGACTCACCAACTCGTCGAGCTCTACATCCAGACTCTGCCTAGCAGCCCTCTCTTCTTCCAGTTGTCTCTCCAACTCGGCTTTCTGCTTGCAAAACTCTGCAAAATCATAACACAGAGAGATTAAACTAGGAAACACATCTTGCTAAGACGAAAAATAACTTTGGAGATATAAACAACCTTCATTCTTTAATAAAACAGCGGCTAAACTCTTCTCTAGTCGAATTTTCTTAGTATCTAAAGCGCTAATTCTCGCTTCTACTAGAGTTATAGCCGTATCACCATGAGGGAATGATAGCATATGCCTATCACGCTCCTTCTCAAGCGCAACATAATCTCGCTTAAGTTGCTTCAACGCTTCCCTATCAGCCTCAGCTTAATCCACCAAAGGCATATGATGGAACTGCCACCCAATAAGTTCATCCTTCTGAACACGCAACAACTTAATCTCATCTGAACGCTCTACAGCCTTCTTCTTTGCACTCTCCAACAGACCATGAAGCTCTATGATACGTTTCCGGTGTATTTCCACATCTTATGATAACAGGGCATTCGCCTGCTCCAAGGAATCAATCTTACACTGGCGGGCACTTACATCAAGTCTAAGACAACTACGCTCTCTAGCATGTCTGTGACCAGCATTGTCAAGTTGATCCTCCAATCGTTTGATTGTAGCTACCAAAACAGGGGCTAATTCAGAAAGTCTAAACCCTATTGTACAAAATTAAAACAGAGAAACAGGAGCAAGTTAATACCTTCTAACTGCTGCTTCTCTTGACAGAAAGCCAAATCTTCATGCTTGGCCATCCCACAGAGGTACGCAGATGTTGCACCTCTTGCTCGGCGACCCTGGCCATTTTCCTAGCTACCCGAGTCTCGGAAAGAATGCCAATCCGAAGATTATTGCTCTGATAAAAAGGCGCGATATCAGTCAAGCACAGACATATATACATAGTCAAATAAGACGAATAATAAATTAGCACATACCGATAACACAAGCTGATGTTGCGCAGACTTGGGAAAAGAAGTCAATATACAAGCTTGTTCATCCTCGCTCAACTGAGCATACTTCTCCGAGCACAACATTTTCATAGTCTCGGAACCGCCACTAAACCAAAGTGTAGTGGAGAAAGCACCAGGTGGATCCGATGTAGAACCAGGAAAAACCGCTAGCAAAATTACTTGGTACGCCAGAGGGACCCACAACCGCTACCACCGCGAGGCTACCACTTGTCTCCTCACCACCACCCCGAGCGTCAGCATCGGGGAGAGCGCCCTTGTCAGCAGAACCACTCGCCTGGGGAAAACTCGCTTCCGGGCCAACAATGGTACCAGGATCAATAAAAGCATCCAACATACTCTGATCAAGGTCACCAAAGAGTTGCTCGGTGGGATCCATCATATCATTCTCACCAAACAAAGCATCAATATCAATCTCTAAAGCATGATCAGCAACTTCCCCAGGAGCATTAGACGGTCCAGAGCCATCAATTAACCTTCTCCTCTGCCAGCACCATACAAATCATATGCTAAGGCAACAAACAGGGGCAAGGTACACATACAAATGTCAAAAGACTAAGAAAGTATTTCTTACCTTAGCATCCTCACCAGTCCGAGCAGACTGAGGTAACCGCCTACGAGGAACGACCCACTTAAGATCCCAAGGATTATAAGGAGGCAAATGGGCATGCATCTTTGGGATGCAAGGAAGGACATTTCCAAGCTCATCCCAGCCAAAAATATAGGGCCCCACGACCCGAATAGGAGCAACAGGCCACTTGGGATCATCCGTCTTATGAAGTGTGCGGTTGGTAGCAACAGGAGGATCCAAATCAGTCATAAGCGAGGGTCCTCGGAGAGGCTTTCGAGACCGAGAAATCCCAACTCCAAAATCATCATAGGTATCGGACTGCTGGCACCAATAGTTCTCCAAGAAAGTCTCGTGAGAGTACAATTCCTTCTGAGCAGGAACTAACTGATTCGACTCGTGCTCAGTGACCTTGCCTCGACTTCGGAGATTGCACTCTCGGGCGATCCGATAAAAATTACTATTAGGCTGATAGACAGCTCGCTGAGGCTCAAGCCTACACAGAACCTCATACTGAAATGGATCTAGCGGACAGTATAGAGGAAGACGAAGACCGGCGTCAAGTTGACCCACCGAGACAATGATACCGTTAGGACCACACGGGTTTCTCAAAAGAAGATCCTTGGAGAGAACACCAAACTAACCTTCAGGGGTAGCAAAAAAATCTGGAACCGCTGAAGGCGATGTCTTGCCCTTACGGATTCCAAGAAGGCCTCGTCAGAGACGGCAGGAGAACGTTCAGAACTGGGGTTCCTCATCGGAGCCTTCCCGGTATTTCTGGAAGATCAGAGAAAGAAGTTATAACAATGGATAATCAAAATCAAAACAAACATCGGAGGAAAAACCGGAGAGTGTGACGGTGAATCCTCACATTCAACAGTGAATGAAGAAATCATCAGTACCCACAGAACCCAAAAAAGGGGAAAGTGGAGCAATGATGGAAACCGACAATGGCGATCGCTGAATCCAAAAACAGCAATAAATAACTATCAAAAGAAAACAAAAAGTATAGAAAGGGGACCATACCATCTGGTGATACGAGATGGAGAATTTCTCCCCGACATTATCAACTTCTTTGTAGGAGACAGGAAGTTAAGGAGAAACAGCAAGAGACAAAGGAGAGAGAGAATGAAAAAGCTCTGAACTCTGAAAGAAGATAATAAAGGCGACATTCTCTCCTCCCAAAAGATCTTATAAGAAACCAAAAGGCAACCAACCGGAGCCTCAAGTCCAACAGGTAAAAGAACGTTAAAGATGCAAACGTGGCGAAAAGAAAGGGACGACTACATATTTTCTTCCCATCATACCCTCGGCAAGTTGCAAAGAAAAGGAGCAAAATGTGTGGGTAAAATACCCGATGGCCACGTGTCAACATCTCAAGAGGTGAATACACAGGGGAATTATGAGATAGGAGCATTGAATCATCCTCCAAAAAGGAGAGTTTGTCTCAGTCGAGGCATCTGATACAAATGTCACATGAATGACGCGTGTAGATAGCAGTCTTATCCGCTCAGATGGTCAAGTCGAAAAAGGAGGAACGCATTAAATGAAGGATAAGGACGAGACATGAGCAGATTTACATCGATAAGGAAGACTCGGACGATCTATACTACTACCTAGGGGTGATAGAGCACGAGGTTTCCCCTAGGAGAGCAGCACGAGCGAGAAGAGGAGCGAGGCGACTCGGGGGAGAACCAAGTAAGCCATCACGAGGGAGAGTATAGAGCCAATCCGAAGCAATGAGAACGATGGATGATAGCCCACCAAGCTCGGACGAACAAACCACCACGAGTTTATTTCGCCTATAAATACCAGTCCATACAGAAGGGAATGGACATGTTATGTAAGATTAGATGGTCTTTCTACAGAGAATTCCTGAGAGAGACTTAGATAGAGAGAAAGTGAGGAACTTAGAAGAGATCTGTAACACTTTAAAGGTAAGACCTTATAATCAATAAGAAAACATCTTCTTATCCGTGGACGTAGGTCTATAAGGCCGAACCACGTTATATGCTTGTGTCAATTTTTACATATTATGTTCTTTACATCTTGTTCTTCCATGAATCTTGTATGTCTTGATAGCTTTTTAGTCTTTAGTTTTACTTGGATGTAGTCATCAGAAAAGATGCAACTACAAATCTAATATGATATCAGAGTAGGAAAAGATCTGAATCTTTTTTTTCCTGATCAAAATTGCTTCCGCTTTCTATTTTTTTCGAACCTTATTCATGCCTATAATAGTGTTCTTGATATTGGACTCTAGTATTATTTTTTCGGTCTTGTTTATGGATTTCAGTCGACATTTTTCATCATTGTCGGTCGATCTTTTTCTTTGGTAACGATCACATATTAAGTTTACCACGGAAACTGATTTCCCTAATCTCTGCATCTTTACTGTTGATCAAGGATGTTTTGTTTTATTTCACTTTCTTTTTTAATTCTTGTCATCAAGAATATCCAATCTCATCAAATCATTTTTCTAGTCTATTGACTTTCATAGACTATCAAAGATCATGGATTTTGTTTAAGGGTCTATCAATCATTTTGGCATGTACTGAATCATCTAAGTACATGCTCCATTCCAGTGGTATAAATAATCATCCATTTTCAAAAAATCAATCATATTGATTCTCCGTTCTCGAAACTATATTCTCATCGCAATTGGTATTATTGCTTTGTAATAGCAAACTGATTTATTTCCTACCAGTCATTTCCATAGTATATATGTTGTTATTGTGGTTATATATCTTTTCTTCCGAACATGATTGGTTGTTTCATATTGACTAAATGATATCATTTATGTTTAATTTCGATTTTGTTATCAAAGACCTAAACACCAAACTTGGGGCTTTCTAATGATAACCAAGTTTCAAATTCTAATCAGTTCGACATGATCAATTTCGTCGATCTAATTAGAAAACACAGTGTGTGTTATTATATTTTTTTGGTTAATCCAGGAACTAAATATCTTCATGTTCCATTTTGGGACATTTTCTTCCAAAAGATTCTATGGATACTAAATCCCAAAATACTTTCATTTTTTTGAATATCCTGCAATCCTGCAATGTTAGCAATTTTTTTTCCCGATATATTTTGCTTCCATTATGGGAAGTATGTCGTCATTTGTTTTGACTACCAGTATTTTCCACATTCTTGTGGTCTATTACCAAGATTCTCGGTAGTTCATATATCGGCATTGCAATTGACACCTTTTATCACTGCATTTTTGTTTATAAAAGGTGTGGTGTTATAATCAATCATCAAGCAACTAACTCATTGTGTTGTTTTCTAAACCTACTTTGTTGTTCTCAACCAGCATCGTAATTTCTTCTAAACTGTCATCTAATAAAGATACTATGTTCATGTTTCTCATCATGAACAACTAGTTGATCTAACTAGTTTCTCAACTTCAAAGCACTGTACGTGATGGCACAACCCTACCTATGCTATTTTATTTTATTTTTGTGCCTTGTTCATCCGGCACAGTCATTTCATATTCACTCTGATTTGATTATTCATCTGAGGAAGATTGTTTTTTACTGTTGATTAAACAAATTTCAGCAGCTCATATATAAACCAAACCCTTTTCTATTCATACCCGGCCAAATGACCATTTCACCGATTCAAGTTGTTTTTTATCCCATTAGCCAATCCAAGCAATTCTCAACACAACTCATTATATTATGTTGTTGTGAAGATCATTTTCTCTTTTCGTATGTAACTTTTGTTCAAATGTCAATGTGATCGACGATTAAATGCTTGTGAAGATTGCATACCTAGACGAAGAGAAATAGGTTGATAAGATTTTTTATGTAGTCGCCTTCTTTGAAAAGTTCAAGTTGAACACTTCAAATCTCTCCTTGTCCAACTCGAGGGGGGTGTTAGAATATATGAGTTGGTATTATCCACCGAGGTGTACGAGGTGGTCATGCATTCAAGGTACGCACATGGGATTTCATGAAGACCAAGTCCAAATCAGTTAGCAAGATAAATGTAATCTAGTTAATAAAACATGAGTAATTTAGCTAGATATATATGGTTACCGGGTCAAGATAACTTAGGTTGTCATTATCTATTAGGGTTTCCAAATCATCAACTTAATATGAATTCATACAGCCCATGAAAATCTATAAACTTGAAAGCTATTTGAATCAGATAATTAAGGATTTACCCTAGAAAATCATGCTACAGTTCAGGAACAATGATAACCATCAAACAAAAGCAATGATTTAACCTATCATAGGAATAAGACAACGCCAAAAAAGAACTTGGATAAAATTATAGAACCCACAAATCATATACGCAAAAAACGTGAACATTATACCATCTCTTTACTTCTTTACTGTTTGATGATTTAAGAGCAGAAAGAGCATTGATTAGTTTAGATGTAAACAAACTGAAGGAAAAAAAATATGAAAGAAAGACACGGATCCTTTTCCAAAGTTTGATACCCAATTATAATAACAGGGAAAATAAATATTTGTACTTCCCTGTGATTTATGATACTAACCCTAAGAAATCTGGATAGTAGAGAAAAAATATCGATCACCATGCAAACATCAAACTCAAAACAAAAAGGATGCTTAGATGCGAAGATTTTAATTTTGTAGCGGAAGGGATTCGAGCGGATCTCCCTGCTCTGATACCATAATAAATTATGGGTATCGAGACGGATCATCGATTAAGCAAAATCAATCCAACATGAATAAACAAGACAAGAGAATTAAAGTGATTTGGCACTAACACTTACATCCACTAAGAAATCCCCGAAGGGATCTCCATAGTTTGATGATTCTTGGATGAAAAATTCTCAAAGCAAGCCCATTAAAGCAATATATTTTTCTCATCCAGATACTAATTTTCTGGTACGTATTGGTGTCTCCGGCTTGCTCATCTAAACTATTTCGTTCTCTGCATCTTATCTTCATTAGAGATGTATTATGCCGACTTAGTCTCTTTTTGCTTCTATCACTATTCCAAGGAGACAACACTGTTTTGTTTCTTCTTGAGTATGATCAGTTCCACTCTAGTGGAGCTTCTTTTAGTTTCTTGAACTACATTTTCGAGTTCTACTATATCATCTATATCAACGGTACTTTTCTTGCCATATATGGAGATGTACAGTACCCATCACCTTGTACGTACAACTCCAATTTTCAATCACTGGTTTGTTATTCTACACAGAGATCTTACCTGTTGGGCATCAACAAACTGTTTTATCTATTGAAAACTTTTCGAAATTTTAGTTTTCATTGGTGAAAACTTTCTTAAACAACCATCTGTTCCAAGTTGTTGGTTGTCTACAATGTCCTGTCTTGGTTAAAAAATAAACAAAAAAAGCCCAGGAAATCCATTTCATTCATCAATGCCCCGTGAAGATTATTTTGTTGATTCTGTACCTTTGTGCAAATGTCGTCATCTACGATTGAAGTTCAACCTACACAATTTAGGTTACAAAGTTATCATCTGAGATTATTAAAGCTGTACACTTCACAAGAGCTCCCTGTTCAACTTGAGGGGGGGTGTTGGAATATTATGTTGTTGAAGAGAAGACTAAGTCAGAAGATTTGTATGATCTAATTACGGTAGACTGGAAACAAGATAAATAAGTGTGCAGTCAAGGCACCTACAAGATTATAGGATCAAGTCGGTTATTAATCCTGTAATGTAGATTGATTACTTTCACCGTTAATTTGTTACTAAGTTTATATCCTATCACTTATAAGTATCAATGATGTAAATGTAAATCTTATCCTAGAATCATCAAACTCTGGAGATCCCTTCGGGGATTCCTCAGTGGATGTAGGCGTTAGTGCCGAACCACTTTAATTCTCTTGTCTTGTTTATTCATGTTTGATTGATTTTTCTCAATCGATGATTCGTCTCGATACCCATAATTTATTATGGTATCAGAGCAGGCTATTTTGTGACGAGTCATTTGACCGCCCCTTTACTCCACGTCACCCGATTTAATTTTCCACGTGTTAGACCCAACGAGGCTACACGTGAGGGGGCGTGTTGAGATTATGTCCCACATTGTCTAGGTTTCTAAGATCCTATGGTTTATAATCCCTTAGGTCCTCTCCACTCATTTCCAATTGGTTTTGAGTTGGATGCCCATATTCTAACATGGTATCAGAGCAGGCTATTTGCGACGAGTCATTGACCGCGCTTTTACTCTGCGTCACCCGATTTATTATTCCAAGTGTTAGACCCAACGAAGCTACACGTGAGTGGGCGTGTTGAGATTATAGTCCCACATTGTTTGGGCAATCTAAGATCCTGCGGTTTATAATCTCTTGGGGCCTCTCCATTTATTTCCAATTGGTTTTGAGTTTGATTAACAACATCAAATGATAACAAAAGTGATTATAAGAATCTTTGGTGTTCTGAAAAATATCCTTGAAAACACATTCATTTGTTGTTAAACTAATAAAATGAATGTGATTGATCAAATCGAAGTGTCGAAAATGGCAGGAGAAAATATATTTTGTTATCAGCAAAACACAAAAATATATATAGATGATAACGGATAGAACCGCATCGAAATGGTACATTATCATAGATGAACTAACCTTGTTAAGGACAAGGGTATGATTGCATAAAAAAACACAAAACCATAGAAAACTAGGTTAACTGATGATGTGATGAGATATTGAGAGGTGTACCATGGTTTTGTCTAACCTGTGACAGTAGCTGTAAAACCCGAAGAATGATATGCCTTATGAGTTAGAAAAAGACTGCTTCATCGATGAACACAATCCTTCCATTGTACAATAATAACCACTGTAATGGCTATAGATTCCAACCATTGGTGAGTTTCATGCTATAAAAGGAGAGAATATATTCCCATAGTAAAATAAATTCCGAATCTGAAAATTTTCGGAAAGAAAAGATGATTATATGTTTAGGATAAAGATAGAAAATATGGAAAATATTTTCGTCGATTACCAGACTTGGCAAGAATTCCAAAATGAAGATGTTTTTGGGATTTAATGAAATCTTCTTGGCAAAGATGAACCAAAAAGTTATATCTATGTATGTACTGCAAATACTCGGAAAGCTATATCGATATGTACAACATAGACTCGAAAGCATTCATACAGTAATGTGGATAAGACAACATCAAAAGAAACTTGACGAAAATAATAATAGAACCCATGAATCTTATATGAAAAATCATGAATACTATCGATGCTTCATTGTTGATGACTTGAGAAAAGAAAAGGCATTGACCAATTTAGATATAATAAATGTGAATAATGGAACAAAAACACAGATCTTCGACTAAATAACGATACCCATAGTCATAAAATTATGAAAAAATAACGAAACTCATGATGATGAGAGAATCGATAATTAGGAAGAGTTATTAGATAATAACTATGTTGAAAATAATACATATGAATCATCCAGAGACCTACAGAATAATGTTGAAGACTAGTCCAAATAGTAAAGATGAAAATGATAAAAAAAAAAAAAAAAAAAAAAAAAAA